>NC_082387.1:11979326-12019519 GCF_031168955.1 Gadus macrocephalus
AAAGGTGCCAACGTGTGTGCACTGCCGCAGGCTGTCCATTATAGCAGGCCTCTGGGGCGGCCCGTCCATATGCCGCCACATATGGGCTCCTCAGCAGCATCAATTAATGTTGTTATAATACTGATTCTTATGAGCCGGGCTTTCTCAGCCCCTCGTCACCCCCCTCCCCTCCTCCTCTCCTCCCCCTCCTTCTCCTCCACCTCCTCCGCCTCCTGCTCCAGCTCCTCCCGCCTCTCATCTCATCTTCCTTGTTCCCCGCTCCCTCGCTTGGTGGCTCCTCGTCTCCGCGTGGCTCTTTGTGCGTTGGAGGCTTTTTGATTTCACCAGCGTCTAATTCCTGTGCCCTCTCCCCCCCCCCCCTCCGCCGACACAGATCTGCTGATTTTTTCATCTTCTTTCACGGGACGAAAAAGACACGGTTTGAGACGTCAAAGACAACTCCACCCCCATGGCACCCGGAGGCCTTGAACGAGGGCTTCGTTCCAGTGAATCGAAAGGGGGAGCGACTCGATAAAACAAAACGAAGAAGAAGAGCCGGGTGAACGCCAGTGTGTCGATTTGAAATAAGTCTATCAATTATTTTTAAATGAACGCAGGCGATACGTCGATCCATTCGATTTCCAAACGAACGGCAGGCATTGGCGGATGGAGGAGGCCGTCTAGATTGATGTGATCTCAGGCACGCGAGGCACGCGGCGCTGTAATTCGACATTACAGTACATTAGGCCGCGAGCGTCTACACGCACGCACACGGCGACAGGCTGACGGATGTGAAATGGTAATCCGATCTTTTAGGTTTTCCTTCTGCCGTCGTCGGTGGAGCTGAGAGCCTGTGGGTGGCGGGTGGGACAGGCAGCAGGGAAGGCTGGTGGTGGTGTTTGGTGGTGGTGTTTGGTGGTGGTGATGGTGCGGGTGGTGGGGGTCGTGATGGTGGCAGGGGTGTTGGGGGCAGTGATGGTGGCAGGGGTGCCGAAGGGTTTCGTACAGTAGCGCCGAGCTTGTTAGCGACGGCACAATAAATAGACACTATTCAGTGTACTTTCGAGCTATAACTGAATAGATCCACCAGCCTTCTCCCCGCGCGAACCCTAAAGGAACCCTCGTTTGACGAACGCGCTCGAACGACGGTGGAAGCGGGGGGGGGAGGGAGGGTAAAATCGTGTCGGCTGGCTAATTACTCTCGGGATGAAAAGCCTCGTCGCGTATGCACTCGTCCGTGCGCTCGTCTCGACGCGGGGAGCATTTCCTCACCGCTTCTCGCCGCTCTCGAATTCCGATTGTTTTTTTGTTCGCTTCTGTGTGTTTTTTTTTTTTTTTTTTCCTCTCTCCTCCCCCCCCCCCCCCCCCCCTTGCCTCTGCGTTAGACTGACTGGCAGGCAGGCGAGCCCGGTTGGCAGGCAGGCGGCGTTTGAAGGTGCAGTGAGCACCGGCGCTGGGGCTGCCGTGCTTTGTAGTGATATTTCCAGCAGCACCGTCGTCTCATTACTTCTTGACATGGGAGACGTGCGCACGGGCGGCTTGTCATTTTGCACTGTCAAAAGTTTTTTCTATTTCATTTTTTTCCCCTCTCCTCGGCGAGGGAGCGGAGAGACAGGAATGGAACTTCAATGACCGCGTGCCTCTGGCGCACAGAGACGAGGAATATATTAAAACCCAATAAACGCGGATAAAGTCCAACGAAGCGAGGTGCTTAAAACCCGGCTTGTAAAACCGTAATGTCCGGTCCCTTAGGCTGGGATCTCTGTAATCACGTCTTTTCTGGATGGGGGACAGCCAGGGCTGTGGCTGTGTGCCGATGGACGCTAATTCACTTAAAGTACGTACACTCGGAACCTTGGACGGTAGGTATTAGAAAGCAGCAAGACAAGGAGGGCTTTGTGTTTCCAGAGGAACAGCTCCTGAGGGCACAGAGAGTGTGCTACACCTCGAAAAGCTCCTGGATGTTTTCACATGGGACAATAAGTGCCAGTTTCTTAGAAAACTGGCACTGTGTGTCCGTGTGTGTATTTGTTGTTGCGTGTGTGTGTGTGTGCGTGCCAGCACGTGTTTGTGTTTGTGTGTGGGTGTGTGTGTGTGGGTGCTTGTTTGTGTATGAGCGTGTATGTGTGTGTGTGTGTGTGTGTGTGTGTGTGTGTGTGTGTGTGTGTGTGTGCATGCATGTGTGTGCATCTGCGTGTGTGTGTGCGTCTGAGGTAGCGGTGCCCCCTCTAAGTTGATTTCAAATGGTGTTCTCTCATAGCGGAACAAAAAAGCCTTTGCCCTGTTTAAGAGGCTGCCAAAATTTATGAAGCGCCTGGTTACCATGCGAACCCCAGCCTGTTGCTGGGGCGACTGTCCCAAAGTGCTTCCTGGGTAATTTTCGAGGTCACTGGTTTGTGCACGCCTGTGTGGCACAGAGGCCCCAGCAGGGGTCCTTTCATTAGGCCCTCTGAATGGCCTCATTCATCCCCTTCACCTCGCTTGGTCACGCTGCGTCTCCGCAGAGGGTCCAGGACAAACTTTTTCTCCCTTTTTACACCCCCCGATCCGCCACACTCCGCCCATCTTAGTCATGCTTCGCTTTGTGTTCTGGAACATGTGGTGTCTCAGCTCTGGCCCCGGGAGCTACTGGGCAGGGAGGGCGTGGTGGTGGGGCAGGGGGGTTGACAGTCCAACTCCTTTCAAAGACAAACTAATAATTGAGACTTGCTTAAGGGACAATCTGTGATTGACCAAATTTGCCTTAAAGACATGAAACGCACTGGGACACAGCAGCATTCCAGTGCATACCTGCCCCCGAATCGTATGAACGGTACATCTTCTATGGTTTGATAAATGAGAGGCAAGGCATGCTTTTAAAGCAACGCATCACGTTCACATATAACTCCATGCTTATTTCAGCCCACAGTTCTGCAACACGGCTTGGCCGAAATCAAAAAATTGCATCCACCCGTGCGTCACAGGCATTTGACAGAGTCTCTCTGCGCAATCTCGGAGGGCACCGCTAAATGTGTTCCCCAAAGAGCAGTTCCAGCAGAGTTCAGGGCCATTTCAGCCTTTCGGTCCCCACTCTGCCGTTCCGCTGAACAGCTCTTGTAATGCCGGTGCTTAGCCAAGCTTGGAGGACCTCCCTCCGCTCTCTTTCTGTCTCGTTCTGGCCTTCGATTCGAGCCCGGGTCTGGCCTTAGTGAGAAGCGACTAATTGTCTTAAATTGTTAGTGCCCCGGAATGAGATCCACTTCAATAGGTGACAGGCTCGGCAATCACTCTGCTCCCTTCCCTTCCTCGCCTTCCCTCGCCTGGTAAGAAAGATTGACCCCCTCTGCTTCTCAGGCTACTGGGCTGTAAAATTGAGTGGGCGCTAGGCAGGCTACTGAATGAATGCTGGCATCTTGGACACACTAACCTTGAGGAGGGACCACTGCTGCCAGCCCCGGCCCAAAAGAGATGGTGATGAAATGTCATCCATGTTGGACTGATGAGACATAGAGGAAGGGGGAGAAAATACCAAAATGGTGGCACAGGCTGATTTGGAGCAGAGGGTGGTGAGGTGGTTGCTATGCAATATAAGGATAGAATGAAAAGGATTCTTGTGTTTGGAGAACGATAGATCTCTGTTTGAAAGAAGTGAGTAAGACGGCAGCCCAGGAATAAGGGTCTTATTCAAAAGAGGAAGGAGACAGAGTACAATAAGGACCACTAGCGGTACGAGGATAATTCTATCTTACTTATACTCCTGCTTCATTCCTGCATGTTATTTGCACGAGTTTTACTCCCCAGTAGAAGCCATGTGCATGTTTAGTTTTGGCTTCCAATGGATTATATGCAATTACACAAAAAAGGAAAAATGGATGAAGGATGATTTACTTCCACAGGTTTCTCTCGGAGAACACCAATGCCCAAACCCAAACCCTGAAATAAAATAAACCTGGAACGCGATCCCTCTTTGATTGTGATCAAAGAAATAAAATAAAATAAATAACTACGTACAACCGCAGAGGATTAGCAATAGTACCAATGGAGTGTGTCCCTTGCAGATGGTACTCGTCCTCCTTGAGGCCCCCAACGCTGGAGATTAAGCAGGTCTCCGCTCCCTTAGACTGGGCGGAACGGTGGGCTGTGCTTTTCCCCCCCCCAGGGTGCCTCGCTATCATTTGCAAGAAAATTACTTCAGTAATGAAGAATCCCGGCCCCCATAAATCCTTACGGCCTCACCTTCCTGCGCCGCCTCAACTCTCGCCGAAACAGCTAGTAAAAATTCTCCTTTAAAAAATTCATAGCGCAATTTCGCTCAAATCCCTCCCAGCAAGCACAATTATGGAACTTTCATCTCAATTGATTTATGTCCCGGGCAGAGAGGGGTTAGAGGGTGTCGCAGGGGAAAGAAAACAAGCGGTAAATCATTGTTTTTTAGAAGGGGGAGGGTGCCAGTCCCTCCCTCCCCCCCCGCCCTCCCTCTCTCTCTCTCTCTCTCTCTCTCTCCCTTTCTCCCTGGTTGCTTTCAGCCAGTGCTGTGCAGTGGGTGGGAGGTGGTGCTGGTGGGAGAAATCGCGGGGAAAAGGGGGGGGGGGGGGGGGGGGGTAGGGGCGGCATAAGGGAGACGGAGAAAGGAGGGGGGGGGAGATGAAACAGAGAGAGAGGAGGAGGCGTGAGGGGGGTTCGGGGAGGGGGAGGGGGGGTGGAGTGGTATTCCACTTGATTAATAACACTAATCAAATTATACAGTGTTCCACTGTGCCCTGAAATCTGGGGGCCATAATGTCCTCTAATGGCGAGGTCCACGGAGCTAAACTTCAGGGGGAAAACACTGCGCTGACTGCTGCACGCCTTAATGAAAGCAGTAAAACACCCATTTCCAGAAGCCATGAAATGAAAGTCGAGATCGTGGATGGGCTGCCTATTGCTCCCCCACGGCATCAAAATGGAGGGCCGTTAATACAAAATAAAAGATAAAGAGCCAGAGGAGCGGAGCCAGAGAGACAGAGATGCGGGCCGAGGAAAAATGAAGGGATGATAAATACAGAGAGAGAGAGAGAGAGAGAGAGAGAGAGAGAGAGGAGAGAGGAGAGAGGAGAGAGGAGAGAGGAGAGAGAGAGAGAGAGAGAGAGAGAGAGAGAGTGAGAGAGTGAGAGAGAGAACTATGGAAAGACCAAGATGGAACAGCGAGACGGAAAGTCGAAGATAGATAAAGAGGAACGGAGTGGAGAAGCACAATGAAAAGACACATAGGGTGAGCACAGCCCTCACAAGAACAAGTGGATGTTCACGAAAGGCCACGATGAGAAAGAAACAGTAAGACGGATTGGAATGACTCTCCCGATTGCAGGGAGGGGGGATTTTATTTTGCCATACAGACAGCCTATCTCTGCTGATTATGGATGAGCCCCGACCGCCTAGCTCTGTCTGTTATGCTTAGTGCTGATGACAGCAGCCACTATTCATCACTATTGAGCTGCTGAAACACCTTAGCGCCACATCCTCTCCCTCACTTATCACACTATCTCCCTATTAGTGGCTCCCATTCATCCATCCAAACAGCCACCATTCCATCCAGCCGGTCAGCCTTCATCCCTCACCCATTACCAAACTTGCTATTCATCCAAATATTCAACCGTCCATTGGAACATACTGCCTTCCACCCATCCCCTCCTCCACCTCTTTGGATGAATATGTATGCCGAGTTTAGACTAGTTTATCATTGCTCAGTGCAGACTTTATTTGAGATTACATTTCCACCGGGAGATTAAGTCCTATTGTTGAGAAACACACCTCATCAGAATTGATGTGAAAATCATCTACGGAAAATATGTTCTCAGGAGTTAGCTAAACAGGAGAAGTCCTCCTGGTATAGCTTATAAGTAGCACTGCCAGGTTGGGATTCACACCGGGCTAACCCGTGGGTACGGTGTTGTAATGCGCTTTGGATAACAGGGTCCAGAAAACGGCATGTATTTGTATATTAAGAGCCAGCCAAAGATACACTGGACACCGAACAGTGTATACAGGATACTGTAACAGCTGTCCTGTAATTCGTCCAGTCCCTCCACAGTTTTGCTAAAGCTTTACGGTTTTGATTACATCAGCCAAATTACACATGCTGGAAATAATCAAATAAGCCGTTGCATATTGTGCACTGTAAATGTTTTCTTTGCGCCCCTTTGAGAGATGTTTCATCTAGGGACCCAAAACAAACAACCCCCCACCCCCCTGGCCCTAAAAAACACCGACCAGAAAATACACAAGAGCTGAGAAAACACAGATTGCTATTGTTATCATCGCAATCACGGCCGTGGTTACAGAGCAGCGGCCTCAATCAGGCTGAAATACCCTTTCATTTAGCGAGGCTTCCTGTTTTGACTGGCTCAGGGTTCAGAAGCCCTGGCTACCGCGCCAAAAACTCAATCAGGCGCCATTACATAGCCATCAGATAGAAATGTAATTGATTTGAAAGTTGACATGAGATATAACTACATTACAGTTGAAGCACGGAGAGGAAAGAAAAAAAGGGATTCCTCAGGGACGGGCCCCACCGGGAGCTCATTAACGGCATGCTCTGAATTATTGAGTTCCCCGGCAGTGACATTGACGAACAGAGGCAGCCAATTGGCTTTAACAACTGAGATTATCTCAACTTACGGGCAACCCAAGACACTCAAAGAGGAGCATGCACTTGTGCATGCATATTGCAGGGATAGGAGTTGTAATGGTGCATAATTGAAAGGGTTCAGGGGAGGGTACGGTCAAAGGTTGCACGTCGCCTTCAGCTCAGGAAACATTATTACGGCGCGTCCTGCGTGGGTCTGGTTTCTATGGGAACAGCACCACCTAACAGTCTGGATAGGCGGTAGCATTGCACTCTCAGTTCTCCTCGGAGTTGTGTGTGGGCTCTGGGATGGAAAGCTCCGGCATACACAAAGAGCTTAAAGAGACAGCATCAGGCCTCTTGGGGTTGAGTTGGGGGGGGGGGGGGGGCTTGTCTGCCTGACCCTGACCACAGGCCTACGAGGTCTCCCTGGGGCGACCACAGGGGCCCCTGCAGAGCAGATAAAGATATGAGGCTCTTCAGTGGAGCCCTTGCCTTTCCCCAGGAAACTATTGCCTAGTTGCCTCTGAGACTGGCCTCGTCCCTGAGGCCCCTGTGGTCTCTCTCTCTCTCCCACTCTCTCTGTATCTCTCTCTATGTCTCTCTCTCTATGTCTCTCTCTCTATGTCTCTCACTCTCTCTCTCTCTCTCTCTCTCTCTCCCACTCTCTCTGTGTCTCTATATCCTGATCTCATCATACAGCACTCCCAGGAGTTTTGCTCAGAAAAATGAGAACTCAATTAATTCAGGGGAAATGAGGGCAAAGGAGGAGGAGTCTTGGGAGCCCGGTGAGATGGAAATACAGCGAGAGAGAGAGAGAACAAGCCGGGAGGAGGTTGGAAGGGGATACAGAAAGAGTGAACGAAAGACAGATAGTTATCAAGAAAATAAGACGAACAGAAAGAAAGGAAGAAGAAATGAACAAAAGGAACGAAGAGAAGCAAACCAAACACATGTCCCGGTCACCTTGTGGCATGGGATCAGCAAAATGCATCAGAGGTGTGCATTAAGTCTTTAACCCGAGTCAACCCCGTCTTCAGTTTAAACACAGCTTGGGAAGGCCCCTCATTATGGGATGGGACACTGTGTAAACAGGGTCGGTACAATGGCACAGACAAACAGGGGGAGCACTGTGGCGGAGAGGGTGATCACAACAAAGACCGGGCGTGGTTAAAGCCCGGAGGAAACTCAATACCGCTCCATTCTCCAATACTGGGGGCTGAAAGCATCCCGTGGGCTGACCTTTAATTGGCCTCCGGTGACCACAGACTGGCTTTTAACCCATTATCACAAGCGTGTGAAAGGGTTGCGCAGATAAGAGACCTGCTCTGAATGGGACATTGAGGCATTAAGTGGATGGCCTAGTCAGGTGTACAGTAACCTACATAGTGTAATACATAGGGGTTCTTGTCCAGGAATGTGTGTTTTTGTGTAACAAATACACACATAGAAGAGGTGTCAAAAGGTGTCGTGAATGAGAAGTTCATATGACGGGGGTGTAGTGCTATTTGGAAATGCACCATTGGTATATCATGTCCATAAAAGGCTAACCTGCTTCGGGTACCACCATCATTGTCCCAGAGTTTCGCGAGAAGACGCAACAACTAGCCAGCGATTACCAGAAAGGTAAAGTTTGCGCAAACACTGACGTCTCCAGTGTCACTTAGAGGCCATGTACCCACATTCAACCATAATGTGGCTATAATACATCCAATACGTCCAAAAACAGCTACACAATGGATAATCGTTGATGATATTTAGCCATTGCTGTGTTAGCCATCGTTGTGTTACAATATCAGTGCTGCACATATTAAAAATGTTTCCATCAGGAGAAATTCCTTAAACCAAAAAGTGAACAAGGACTCTGGATATTATTATATATATAGTATATTTTATTTTATGATGAATATCTTGCAAGTTTTGGGCTGGGAGAGATAACGGTGAATGTATTTTCAAAATAACAATCCCGCTACTACATGAATCCTTGACAAGTCTGTAAACAGAAGTGTTCCAGTTAATGTCTGGAAGATGGTTAGATGATTGTGGTTGCATAAACTGAAGAAAATTTGTGGCTGAAAAAAAGTTTATAAAAGGAAGGCCCTATGCAGCGGTTTTTAAATACCCTTGTGCCGCTCTCAGCCTTGTCGCTGAACTGAAACTGTCGACAAAAACCACAAGACTGTTGAGTAAAGAGCATCAAGTCAGTCATAAGACACCCAATCATCAATGGCCGATATTGTTCGTCGCATTAGCCCAAAGTAAAATTAGATCAGTCTAATAAAATAAAAAGCCATTTGATGATTACCCCCTAATCGCCATCTACTTCCCTCTGAAAACCCTCAAGACCATTTCCTTTTTTATTCCAAAGTATTCAACAAAATACCTTTTTAGCCCACTTTGGCAGCGTCTTGCCCAGCTAATACATTCATGATTCTTCTTTGTTGGATGTGTGTCAAAAGTGTGGTGTCTGTAGACTTGTAAATGTCGTGGCCCATGGTAAAATGTGATAAGAGCACGAAAACAAATCAAGCAAAGGGTTCCGTGGTTGAGTTGAAGGCACATCTTTGTGTGCACTCGCTGAATCAGCTGATGTTGATGCTGTATAAAGACTAATGGTATTAAACCAATAACCTACAAAGGGATAGGCTCTCCCATGGACCAAATAGGACTTGGAACTCTAATGAACACCGGCATGTGGTATTAGGCTGACTGCAAGACTTGCCGTTTAAAACAAACAAATATCCACCGTCCAGTAGCTACTTCCACATAGCTGGAACATATCCTTTAAGCACTCGTTTGTTTCTTCTGAAACCACCACTGTTTACGATGTTCATAAAAACTGTCTTTAGGTCTGGTATAGTGCTTTAGATGGGACCATTACTGAGGAGAGGAGGACTGGGCCTTCTTAGAGGCAAGATGATTCATTGTAAATCATGTTTATTTTTGGGAGACGGAGCCAAGTGCTGCAGAACTGCAACCGAAAAGAAGGATAAAGTTAGTGAACGAGGCAAAATAATGGTAGCGTGGCTCGAGGTTAGGTGGTGTGAAACTGACACGGACACGAATAATCTCCTAAATTTGAAAAAGCACACAAATTATATGAATCGCTAAAAGAGCAGATGAAATAGAGATGAACCACAGCTAAACAAACACCGAACCTAAATGCAGAAACCGCCAGGAGACCCTAACTGATTGATGCTAGCCTCAAAACACGTCACAAACCAATTTGAGTGCCTAAAGACCCGGTTCATAATCTTGATTATACTTTCAAAAAAGCTAACAAGCTTCTCGTCTATCCCTTCATTCCATGGTTTTATTGTAATCAATCCTAATCCCTAGACACCTGGGCCATACCTCCTCTGACCGGAACATGAAACCAGAACAAGAAACACTATGCAGCCATTTGGTTTTGTTTGTCACCCCTGGGCCTCCTTAGCTCCGGGAAACCTTACCCAGCCATTCCCTGCTCTGAATCCCCTGGTGGTAGCGGTGCAGAAGCTAGCAGATAAAACACCAGGTGAATAACATTGCTGTTCCGTGGACCACCGTAGAAGTCTACCCAAACATTCGCCGGGGGTCACGTTGCTAATTTGATGAACCTTCCAGACGTTTTGCACTTGCCCTCCCGGGTAGCATCCCCCCCTCCCCCCACCCCCCACCTCCCACGTATCGCCTTACATCCCGCTAGTTACCTCAAGCAAACAAGGGCTTCAGTGGCTCCACTAGATTCAATTGAGCAGAATTGAGCACAGTTCACCAGCTTTTGGCCGGCACTCTGGGAGTCGATGGCAGCAGTGTGTGTGTGGAGCAAGAGAGTATCGGTTGACCCAGACTAATTATTCATAAGGCGTTGTTGTGACGGCTGCTGCACTGCTCAGGTCAAGCAGGAGTGGGTAGTGGGGAAACAAACACATTTCCTTCTAAAAACAGGCAGAACAGAAAAACAGAGTTTTGATTGTTTGTGTAAGTATACATATGTGTGTGTGTGGCTGTGCCTGTGTGTGTGTGTGTGTGTGCATGTATTGCTTAGCATAGGTTTGTGGGTGAGTGCCTTTGGGGTGGGATTGGCCAGACTGCAATGCGTTTCCAATTGAGAATTGTAAAGAAATGCAACCAAGGGAATGATGTAGAGTTTGTTCACAGAGTAAATGGAAATAATGATATCCCTCATTTTCTGATCACCTTGAAATGTATAATTACAGTGATTGTGAATTTGACAGCAGGCGCTCTCGATGCATACTTTGCTTGTGAAAGTACATGGTATGTCTTTCAACAGGTGCATGCTATAGGCATCCTCATCAATGCAGGACTTCAGCAGCTCTGCGCTACAAGGAATTGAAAAGACCTTCTAGGTCTGCAGTGCATTGTGGGCAATGTTATTCAGACCCAGGTTAATCAAAAAAAAGCTGGTACTCAAGGCCAACTGTGTGGAAATATACAGGAGTATTATTTTTACCTTTGAGCTGAAGTGAACCGCTTTCCTCACCTCTATTTATAATCAAGGTAAAGCACAAATATGTACTTACAAGGGCACACACAAAAGGCCCACTTATGAACAGGCACAATGGTTTGGCAATTAGCGACGAGAAATGAGAGTAGCTGGATCAGTTTCAGTTTTTGAATGTTAATTACAGTGTTTTGCAACGTCGAGGAGATGACGAGTTAGCGCCCGGCGACAGCGATGACACGTCCTTTAACGAGTGCCGTGGAAATGTATGAAACTTGAGATCGGGCACAATGAGCTGTTACTGGCCTGTCACATGCTCTCCTGCTCACCCTCCCTTTGTCCTAATGAAGCCAGACACTTGTTTTCTTTGTCTCCCCTGCATGTTCGGCGCACCTTTTGTCGGGAGTGATTATCGTCCGTATTTGACAAGCGAAAGCAGCCGATTGTCATTTACAATCTCCGATGTCCTAACAGTCGTCTCATTGTGCCCTGGCCCTGCCACTGTGTGATCCGATCCGGGGCGCTGGTATTTAATGACACCCATAGGGCTGAACGAAATGAAGAATAGGATAAATAGAGCATGTGACCACCAAAAGCCTATCGGAGATCAGAGAAAGAGTCGTATTACAGATGATTTTGTGAGTGGGCCCGGCGGGGGAGGTAGGGCCGGTGGTGAGACTAATGTATTTCCAGTCAGTCCTGTCTATCTAAGTGCAGAGGGATCAAGTGTAGACGGATCACAGGCTTGGTGCATCCAAGGGGTTAATGTGGCTGACTGGTGAGCTCTGATCCAGAAAGAAAGTTAACTGTATCACTGATGTCCCCAGGCTCGAATGCCACTAAGGATCCATTCCTTCTAATTTAGGCAAATCCTGGGATATTCTTCATATGGTTTAGAGCTGACCTGGGGAAAGAGTCAGTTCTGTACCGTGTGGAGGTCTCTAGACTCAAGTCCCCAGGTTATTATTGTTCGTCGCAATGGCTTGTGTAAAAGAATACGGTTATAGATTACAGGCAATTAAAAAAGGAGACTCTTTACATGAACCTATACTTAGATAGCCATATCTAATTTCATAGGCTTTGTGGATCTCTCATTTGATGCACCCATGAATATATCATTAATTTCTGCAGAAACCAGCCTATAATCTCAACATAGAATGTAATAGTAAATGCTCAAAACATCTGAGAGAATTCACAGATTTGCAAGTCCTGATCCCAACAAGCAACCCTTTGTCCGGAAAAAAGCAAATGCTGGGAAATGTGCCAGTAATTTACATGGGGCTGGTGCTTAGATTAGAAGAGGGCAGCCTACAGAACAGAGCATGAGAAGATCCTTTGAAAACCAACAAACACGTAAGGCCTAGGATGGTGTTAAGATATCAATAAAAACAGGTGTTAACCAGCTTAGCTAAGATGTTAAGGGCTGGTATAATCTTAGCCTGGATCCAGTGAGAGATTTGTCTCTTGAATACTGATGCCTGTGATACACCATTAAAGCCTGCAGACTTAATTAGGGGGTTGGGGTAGGGTTAACACTTGTTTGTGTATACCGTCAATTCTCGAGCTGCTAAAACTGGCAGTCGGAGATTGAACAAGTGACAATACTAGGGAGAATACATGGTTTGGAGAGGGACATTGAGTGGTAAATTTACTGTCGGACTATGCTGGTGTTTTGAGAAAGAATTAAAAAATTAAAATTTTTTAAAAAGACATACTGTATCAGTTACTGTCCGACATGTTTTGTAGATTTATTTAGATATTAAAGCGACTACTTTTCGAAACAGAAGAGCAGAAACCATGTATCACCACGTGTGTTAGCAGCTATACCAGCTAGCGTGCTACCATAATGTGTGAGGACTTGAAGTATCCTATGTTCAAATCTCTAATGCGGTCATTTCATGTCTTCACTCTGTCTATAAGTCTAATATGGAAAAAGTTACCTGCAATTCAGAATACATTCTAAAGTATACCATCCATGTGTATCTTTATGTGACTATGTCATAATGGTTCTAGTTTGGTTATCAGCTTATCCATGTCAGATAAAAATATAATTTAATAATAATATCATCATATTTTTTTTTAATATACGTTCATGTGATCAAAGTGACCAAATTCAACTGACAAAATCAGTATTCAAGAATGTCTCTTTTAACAGTAATTTAAGAAACTAAGAGGCAGAAAATACATCAAAGTGCCGTGAATGTGCTCGTTCTCTGCCAAACTTATCAGAACAGACACAGATATCACCTGAAGGGAATGTGTAATCTCACCTAAACACCAGAGAAGCGTAACTTCACGCAGTTAAATCCACCACAAGAGCAATAAACAACAAACACTCGCAGTCTGCGAAGACAACTCCACCGCGAGTACAGAAACACACAACATTTGCATGATGTGTTTTACATGAGCATGTATAAAAAAAAATGAAATCAAAAAAAGTGTAGCAAAAAACTCTGCTTTGTTATGTACATTGACTCTGACTCTGAGTTTCCGTCAAACAGGAACACATGCAAGCAGACATATACTTCATAACCAAATCTACATTTAATTAACAGTGCGTGACTAACAGTTCCAGTGTGACTATGTCCAAGCTTGTTCCAGCTCATTTTCCCCATCAGAGAGTTTACTTTTTGTGAAAATAATACCTTATACCACCTAGACAAAATAAATATAAAACTCTACCTGAAATTAGCATGTGCTTTATTTCTCCTAGACATTGGTGAGACTATATATACACATTTACATATTTGCATATATGAATTATTATTCAGAGAGATGACTACATTATATTTATGATTATGATTGTAGAATTGGTTGTGCAAAAACAGTCAGTGGGGGGGAGCTAAAGACTCAGATTAATGCAGAGGAATATGTTGTCTTCAATGTCTGGCGTCAGTGCATAAACTATGCAAAAGAAAAGCACTCTTACCTTCGTCTAAGACAGTCGTTCAGCCATAGAATATGACCGTCTCTCTCTGTGTGTCCGAAGAAACATCAACCGAAGAAACATTGAATGCACAATTCATACATTCAGGACAACCCAAAGTCTTAAGGTTGTCCTGAATGGATGAATTGTGCACAATTTAGTTTGGGTAATAGGATTCCCAGCTAATAAATAACCAGACACAATCAGTGAGCCCATTTTCCCATGATTCTGATTTGCTTTTCTTTAGTGACAATAAGGGACATAAACATATATTCACTAGTATGGATGCTGCACCTACCACACTTTGCCATTTAAAAAAGCCAGGCGCAATGCAACATGGGAGACTGGGCACATCACCTTTAAGATCCAAAGGCCTGTCTTTTGTTTTGAATGTCAACAAAGCAGTTAGCAGAGGCGATTAGAAAGAGAGCGGGAATGAGGGAGGAAGGCGAATTGTCGGGAGGGAGGGGGTGAAAGGGGGGGAGTGGGGGGGGAGAGAACACACAATTATAAAAGCTTCATTTCTTCAGAGAACCATAAAGTCCCGTCCCAGAAGGGCAGCTGAGCACAAATCAATTTCTTTCAGTCGATTACAAGCACTGAGGTTCTAACCTTCATTTGTGAGTCTAATACTCAGACAGTTATGTAGAACACACACCAATTAAGCAATTCTGCCAGAATAAAGAGGGCCGTGAACTGACGCGATTATGGGGCCAGGCCCCTGAGGAGGGCAGGTTACGAGGCTCAGGAGCCCAAAGGGGATGAGCGGCAGGGAGGGGGCCCGATCAAGCGAGGAGGGACGGAGGGAGGAGGAGGAGGAGGAGAGCAAGGGTACAGAAGGATGAAGATGAAGCGAGGGAGAAGAAAGTCATTTATTAAGGCTAATCCTCCGTGAAATGCTTGCATGGTAATAAGGAGGGGTGGCGGGGAGGCGTCTTGGGGGGGGCAGTAGGGGTCACGCTGAGACCGTGGGGGCCCGGCGGAGGAAAGGTGAAATATTCACCGCCCATCGAGGGTCACGCTGATGCACTCCGTTTGCAACCCCCCCCCCCCCCCCACCCCCCCAGCGCTCTGATAACACCCTCACCGATATCGTTTGCGCCAGAGGTCATGGTCAGCCGACGCCTGGCCTTGGAGGAACACTTTGGCCTTAGCCACCCCTGCATGCGCTGACACAGTTTGAGCCTTCCTTCTGTAAGCACTATGACGAGCGGGGACCACTCTGCCAGACAAGAGGACTGGATTAGCAGTCACCGTAGCAGCCAAATCAGAGATCTTCTGCCATGGAGATAGCTGTGCCCTCCTCAGGAATATCCGTTCCCGCCCCGCATCTCCACAATAACTGGTGTGGAAATCTGAGCGCAGGGGCGACTACGTTTCTTTCACCGTTTTTCCCGAAAATCTATTCACAGACTTGAGGAGCGAAACGCATTGTCTCGAGGCACTCCGACGCGCGACGTCCCCGCGCCAAGGTGCCAGGATCAGATCGGCCATTTTCCTCTTGATTTAAAGAGCCTGGATGCTTGTCTCCTCATAGGCATTGAGATCAACACATTGTCATTCTCCGCCGCCGCGGCACGGCACCCCTTCCCCGCAGCCCCCACTGCCGGAAGATTTATGGTAATTCCTGATAGCCTGTGATAGGATGCAGCCCATAAACCCATGTGAGGTATGTGTTTCTATGGTAACCCTTTTCCTCCACTCCAGCCCAGTGTTTCTTGCTGTAATTTTTTTTGTTTCTCTTCTTGTTTCCTTTCCGTATTATGGATGCCGTCTCTTTGGATGCCTGGCGGTAGGCGACGGGCTGTGGTAGCAAACCGCCGCGGCGCAGTCACAGATGTTTCCTTGTCGCCTTTTAATCTCTTATTCCCCCGGCGCGGCACAGAGCAACATACTCTCCCTTTAGAATGGTAATTGGACGAGATGAATAACAAATAAACAACACAAAACAGCGCCCGTGTTTGCGGGGAGCACTTTAACAGTTTGGAATGATCACACTTTATGGCTACTAATGCCTTGGAGACGGAGGGAGGCTGTGAATCTTTCAGGAGCACTACGGGACGCAGGGTTTCTCGCTTGTCTAATCAGTAGAAGATCTAGCCTGGGCCAGGCTGGAATGCCTCATTAAGACAGGAGCATTACCATAAAACATACTCACGGCGCATGGCTTGCCTTCGCTCCGCCACAATTTCCCACTCTGCTCCCCGAAGACATGTGGACACATTCACACGCACACGCACACGCACACGCACACACACACACACACCACACAGCCCCATATGGAAACCTTAACTCAAAGTGTGAAACAATCTGTCTCGCGTCGCAATACATCATTTGGCTCGTCCGCGATATGGGTGAGAGAAGCCCCCGCTTCAAACAACCAGTGGGGGAGATCAAAGGCCATGAGCATGCCGGGCGGGTACAGGAACCAAATTGTTATTTATACCGTTTACAGCCGACCGCTAACATACCCACATGATCGCGTTTGGTTCCAGTGACATCATCCATCTCTTTATCCGTCTCCTCGTGTGGTTGGCTTCCCATATGTCACCCATGTGAGACCATAAAAGCCCAGACTCTTTCAAAGTGCACTTTGGCAGATTCATTGCTTAAAACATTCAAGATAGGGATTTGATTAAGTGTTGCCAGACACAACGTCGTATGTTCGGGCGCTTGCTTTTTGGAATCTTTTTTTCGGTTTCATCAAACCAAACAAAAAGGTACCAGCGCCCAGCATCTGTCTGGTGGTGCATTGGGGGGGGGGGGGGGGGGGGGGGGTCGACGGCGTGGAGGGAAATGCGAGTGCTTTTCAGACGCACCGTGACATCTGAAAAACCGGAGTTAGCCGAGCTATTTTCATAAAGAAAAATAAGCTAGTTGCTTTTTCCTTCCTTTCCCCGAAGGGCTTTATTACAGGACGATATTTTGAAAGGCTATCAAATGTGCCAAACATTTACTTTGATAACTCCATCAGATGGCATCCTGGGTTTAATGGCAGCAATCTGCAAACGCTGAGCCGCACTCCTGGCGCTCAGACAATAATGGCGGGGAATAAATGCGAGGAAGGAATGAATAAAATCATTTCTTTTCTTTCCTTCTTCCCTCCAGTTCATAAATAATGCACCTTATGTTCGCCAGCGAGTAGTGGCCTCTTTAACTATGCATGCCCGACACCGGGTTTCTTCCCAGTTCCCCGGCGCTCGGCTGAGACACAAACACAGCGTGTACGGTGGGTCAACATGACAGCACAGGAGGAGGAGAACCTGGGGCTCCATCCATCCGCCCAGCCTTGGCCCACCACCCACATGGAGCAAACCATCCCTTAGGCAGGGGGGGGTTCCAGGCAGAGGAAGGCCGGCACCACCCACTCCATCGCCCTAACACCCCCTCTCTAGAGGGGCTAGCAAGCTGCTGCTGCTGCTGCTCAGGAACCAAACAGGAAATAGAGAAAGCACTAAATAAGGGGAACAAATGGGAGAGAAAAAAATGGGAGAAATACAAAGTGCAGGACTAATTATCCAATTAATGTGCAATTAAGCTCATGCAGCCTAATGGTCTGTGTTGTATTTGTTAATGACTTTGGCTGACTGAGGAGCCTATTCAACTCACTGTGGGCTAATGTTTGAAGCAAACACACTCAAACAGCCTTATAAGCGCAAATGAGCCCAATACGGCCGTGGTACAATTAGTAGGTGTCAAGCTTATATAGTAATTCAATATGAAAACCCTTTAATGCATGTGGCACGGTATGCTAATGTATATTGTGTTTTCTTTTTTTGCGTTGTTCTCAGGGCATACCGACTACAAATTCGCCGAAAATCAACCCCCTGACACATAATTCAACAAAGCATTTCATTAAGAATTTAATTATCTGCCGTAGCACCGTTTTCTAATGAATGCTAATTATATTCAAGCTAATATTTAATCACATACCATTCCTACAGTCAACTCTGTGCGAGGAAATACCTATTCTTATGAACATGCATTGTTCATTTATTGAACTTCAGCAAGTTAGCGTAATGAAGGAAGAAACATGGGCAATGCTTAAAAATCCTATTCGTTATTAGCTTTGACTAATTTCCTGCCCTATTGAGATCCTCTAGGAGGAATATTTGTATGCAATTAACAATACAGCCACAATTATTAGGAACATACATAGTTATCCAATTACTTCCTCCTCCTGTTCTACATAGGGTGCAGCCGGTCTATCAAGGGACTCGATGGTGATTGTGGACAAAGAGCACTGTCTGTGAAAGTCCATTTAATGAATGATAAGGACTAAGTCTATAACCACCGCCTATCATAAATGATGTTGTCAATCTGAATAATTCTCTGTGGGCAACTATAATAAGGTTGATAAAATAAGCATAGAAACATCCTAGTCATGCATTCTTTAACCAAGACACACTCAATCTAAGAGATAAGATAGCACAACACAAAAATATATATTTGCAAAGCAAATCCTAGCTACCTCTCTGTGAGTGCAGAATGTAGAACAGATGAGGTGTAATCCAGGGAAATGGTGGAGAGGTGCAAGGTACAACTGTGTGAGCAATGAACTCAAACTGCCCTTAGGTAAATGCTATTAACACTATCTGACAAGAGAAGGTAAACACAGAAGGATGTAATGTGTAGCCACACC
Source organism: Gadus macrocephalus (assembly GCF_031168955.1). Classification (NCBI taxonomy): domain Eukaryota; kingdom Metazoa; phylum Chordata; class Actinopteri; order Gadiformes; family Gadidae; genus Gadus; species Gadus macrocephalus. The sequence continues at coordinate 11,997,904 of NC_082387.1, forward strand.
CAGATAAGGCACTCATATAAGCACAACGTTACTCAACGGCCATAAGGTGATAATAGACCTTTGTAATTCTTATCACTTGATTGGCACAACTGTGCAAATACACTTAAACAGCAACAGATCACATACACACTTAAACACTGTGTGTGTGTGTGTGTGTGTGTGTGTGTGTGTGTGTGTGTGTGTGTGTGTGTGTGTTTCTGTGAGTGTGTGTGCGTTTGTGTGTGTATGTGTGACCAAAACTCTGAGCTTATGGTGGTTAGTATTCTGCTGCCAAGGGAGAAAGGTAGCAGTACATGACAAGCTTCCATTGAGACTGCAGAGGCAAATCTCAAAAGGAGGGACACCTGAGTATTCATCTTTCTTTTTTTTTTACCCGGAGTTCATAGCCGGTGCAATGGAACGCTGTGTGTCTGGGTGAGAGATGAATCACCAGGTCCCTCGAATCCCCAAGAGCCCTGCGCCCTGCGACTGGAGCCATCTGGACTTGATCACTATCTGGTACACCTCAAACCCAGACATGAAATGGCTCTCATTTCCTCTCTCTCTCTCTCTCTCTCTCTCTCTCTCTCTCTCTCTCTCTCTCTCTCTCTCTCTCTCTCTCTCTCTCTCTCTCTCTCTCTCTCTCTCTCTCTCTCTCTCTCTCTCTCTCTCTCTCTCTCTCTCTCTCTCTCTCTCTCTCTCTCTCTCTCTCATATGTATGTAAACAACCAAATCCACTTTCAGCGGCAATGTATTGCATGTCACGTGCGCGCTACACCTGCGGAGGGCGTTTCATCTCCACGTGGCACTCGGCCGCCGACGTGAAGCCCTGCCGTCTGGCCGGCCGGCGGCCCCGGCTTCATCACTCGCGGCTGACAGGCGGTGCGGGGGTTAATGGCTTACGCGCTCCGCACAGAAGGAACCCCCTTGAGGTGGAGGTGGAAATACCTTTGAAGCTCCTTTGTGACGGACAGAGCGCTCATAAAGTCCTCAGGGGTTACAAGGGATCACCTTGACAGGCCGCAGCTCTGCCCAAGCTGGGGGAGGGGGAGGGGGAGGGGGAGGGGGAGGGGGAGGGGGAGGGGGATAAATTGTGGTTCGGTTCCACGGAAATTTGCCGCAAAGGGGCTGGCAGCTTGTGTTAGTTACCAGACAGTTTTAAATACTTCTCTCAATGCGAATCCAATTACTGGCAGTCTTTGTTTGCTCAGACAAAAGTGGCTGTGTTCAAGGTCTATGTCTCTGATTATAATCAATTCCCTTGGGAAGGGTGTGTGTGTGTGTGTGTGTGTGTGTGTGTGTGTGTGTGTGTGTGTGTGTGTGTGTGTGTGTGTGTGTGTGTGTGTGTGTGTGTGTGTGTTTGTGTGGGTGTGTGCGTCAGCATGTGCGTGTGTGTGTTTGTGTGTGTGAGATATGGATTGAGACTTGCCATATGTCAGTGATGGATGTAATTGTGTGTGTGCACGTGTGTGTTTGTGGAAACTCTTGCTCAACCATAAAAAAAAAAAAAAAAAAGCCCAAACTTTTCACTTCATTTCTCAAAAGCAAAATGAGATTAAAGTCGACTGGAACTCCCTTGTGCAGCAAGCGGGCCACCTTTCTATGCAACAAACATGACAGATGATGTATACTCAAAAGTCTGTTTCCTTTACCAGGAGGGTCTACTCTGTTAATTGATTACTTGGCAGATGTTCTCCCAACGTTGTCATTAGTGTAACAGGGGATGAACCACCTGTTCCATTTAGGATCACACAAGCTCTTTGTGAAAGTCAGTGTTGCATCAACAGTAGCAGCAGGGAGAGAGTCTTTTCTTGAAAACAAAATAATTTTTACCCAACTTCATATTATTATATTGGTTATTCATTTTGAATGAGTAGTAGCAATCAGTACACATAGTAGTTGTTGTGAGAGTTGAAGTAGCAGTAATAGTAGTAGTTGCTACTATTATCAGTATTATTCTTACTGTGAGTGTTATTCTTACTATAAGTATAATTTATATGTGTTGATTATAATTGTGTTAGCATTAGTATTAGTATGAATTGTATTTATGTGTAATTTGTTGTTATTGCAGATGGCTGTGTCGACCCTGATGAATTCCAAAATGTTCATATTTTCATTGAAATTTGCAAACATGTCTTTAAGGAGATTAAGTCCCCTCTTCCCTCGTGCCTCAGTCCCAGCTCTAAATCAAGTTAAGCACGGCAGCCATCAGCCAAGGCCCTGAAACAATGGCATTCTGTTCTGCATCTCGTCATTGTCATTACGCCTGCTGCGCTTTTGTGGCCTGTTTACAAGCTTAATAAATAGCTGCACAGAACATCTGTGAGGCACAGAAGAGAGCTATAGCAGAGGGTTCTTCGAAAAACAACTGTCTGCCGTAAAATCCCAAGACTGCCTCTACCTGTATGGGCTGGTGCCAAATAACTTTAAACACACAGAGAGGATCAACAGCAATATTGAACTAATGGTTGGTTTCGCTGTGGTGCAGCATAACGTGAATGAAAGGACCATGATGGAAAATAGATTACACTTTATTAAATCTCGATCACTAGAAAAAACAGGAATAGAAAGCAACTGGTAATCAATACTAATTGTGGATCTGTAATACACACGGAAAGAGACCCTTTCCAGAACCCACAGACACTTTCAGTATATGGGCCGGTCCATGTGTCTGGATATGTAAATGTAAATTTAAATGTTTGTAAATAGTGATCCTATCTAATATTTTGATATCGACCAAGCAGCAGCGATTGCATTATGACCGACCCAGAGAGATCAGCATTAACCTACGTCGTCGTAACTCGCGCTACAGAATGATTGAACAATCGTTAAAAACCTGTCTAAAATCTGGACACCTGTTTCAATTGTGATGATGGAAAAATAAAATCGGTCAAAAAACCGATGATCCTGGCGCTGGTGAACGACTGAGCAGAAGCTGGTTGGTGGGTGGGGGGCTTTGTGTAAACATCCTGGCAGCTCCAAGGGCACGCGGTACAATAACTTATGGAATGTTTCCCGTCTCCGTCTCGGCGGGCGGATAACTCACGCTGGGGGACGGTGCCGGCGGTGTCATTTGTTATGGGTGCCGCTGCCGCTCCCGCACGCCGCGCGTCACATGGGTGATTCATCGCCTCGGCACCGCAATAACACAGCGGGAGGGGGGGGGTTGGGATGGTGGCGGGGGAGGGGGGGGTCTGGAGTGAAGAATGGATTAACAAATAAGATAAATAAACGCACGTCTCTGACTGATTGGCATCGTGGCGTTCGTTATGTTCGTCACTCCTTCAGACGTCTCGTTTGATGATAACAATGGAGATTATTCTGGAGTGTGCGAGCACAATGAAGGCGCGTTGAGTAGCATGCGGCGCAGGAGATGCTCACTGCATAACACAATATAACTCTCTACAGACAGCCCTACTGATGGTGTCATAGTGTGAGTTGTTCCAGCCCTCACCCTGTTTTTTTGCAACAATCCGAAGTAGATTGGTCAACTTTGAGTTCTTTCCCGTCCGAGCCTTTCTGTCGTGAAAGTCTCCTGGCGAATAAAGACTGGGAAGAAAAGTTGTAACATCTTCTGTTGCCATGCAAGAAAGAGTAATAAAAGTTTGAGGTGAGCTAAGTTTCTACCCTCCAGCCACTTACTTCTGACGCGACATAATCTCCACAAGGAAGCAAAAATGCAAATCACAGACGTAGCGAAAAAAGCTTGCCAAAGCACAAGCCACCGCGACCATCTCTCACGTCCAAAACAAAAGGTCAAACTCTCTGGCAGCCCGCGTTTGGGTCCAGCGGCCTAATAGCCTCACTTTTCACCCCGTCTTGGAGAATTACAGCGGCCGTTAAGTGTGCTTAATGAACGCCATAAAGCAGGCCTATAAAAAGGGTGCTTTCGGTGTGCCCGTGGCAGGGAGCGTTCACAGGTCTCAGAATGGTTCAGGAACTTCCTATACCCCTATACCCCGGCCCCTACTCCCCCTTCCCCCCCCCGACACCCCAACCCCTCCGCACTGAGGACGACCGCCGACAGGACTCATGCAGGAAGAGAGAGAGCGGGGAGGAGGGGGCGTAGTTTAGGGTGGGCGGGTAGGGGTCGCTTCCACAGCGTTAATAAGCTCTAATATTTCAAAGGAGGACACAGGGCCCTGTTCACTGACCGTTATATTAAAAATCAAAAGGTGTGACCTCGTTAAGATGGATGTCTGGTCGTTCCGTCCCATGGCGCCTCTTGCTCTGCTGATGGAGCACTGCATTAAAAGGTGCCTCTTTGCTTTTTAAAGCACCAGCTCCGGCTGCAGATATACGGGGAGCACCGGGGAGCATAACGAGTGGCATTTAATTAAAGAAAAGTAAGCTGTGGGGTTTTATAGACTGGCCAGGGGATTGCCGGATCTGGTAAGTAAGTGGAAATGAGGGATGCTTGAAAGGCGGCATAAATCTAACTCAGTGCTAACTTAACCTTGCTATCCTTGTAAAAGTCAGCGCTAGGACGCTGCGCAGACTGCTATCTCCCTTTCAACTATGTCGGAGGCTCTCGTTTAGATTGCAATAGGTGTAATGTTAAGGGACAGCAGATACAATAATAAAAAGGATTACTCATTCATTGACGACCACATAACAAGATAATAAAACACACATTACTGCAGGATGACGACATGGGGGATATTTAGTGTCTAGACAAATACCCGTCGAGATAAAGAATATTAATGAAACTTTGGGGACCGGATGGCCCAGTGGACAGGGTGTTTTACCCTCAGCGGAAATCCAAAGCCACCAGGTGTGGCTTTGGATTTAACCGTCTACCGCTACGTGACTAAATAGTCAACAGTAATAAACCTGGCTCGGCCCGGAGCCCTCAGCTGGGTCTGGTCCCGGTCTGACCGCTGATTAATGGGCCGCTAATTAATGTCTGAGGACAATGACAAACGAGTGGCACCTGAACCTTTGTAGACGGGCTTGTTAGGGGAGATCTGAGCCCCCCCCCCCCCCCTGACAAAGTTAGCATAGGAGAACGCTCCTAATTGCCGTGGCACCATTATGAATGGCTCACAAACAGAGGCACAGCTGTTTTGACGTGGCGCGCTGAGGGGGAGAGAAATCAGATAGAGGATTAGAAGGCAGAGCTCTTGTCTGATGTGCTCCGAGATAACTGCCGCCAAAGGCCTTTAGTCACTGACAGCAACAAAGACGACGCAGTCGATGGGAGATGTGAGAGGAGATGGTGGGAGGCAGGCAGGGGGAGGGCAAGGATGATAAATTCATAAATAAAAAAGCCAGTGTCCTCCGGTAGACACAAGGATGTGTGGAAGACACATTCGGAATACACTGGAAACTAGGTCCGCGGATTACATTTTTATGGCTGAAGGTATTTTTTGTGACAGAAGCAACGGCAGTATAAAAATACGAAACAAAAGAAATACATCATTTGGGAAGATGAGTACAAATGCTGCTCTTAAGTATAGGAGCGGGGGAGAAAGGCTCCACTTCATTCATCTTTAACTCTCTTGATCTCTCTCTCTCACTCACTTGGCCCTCCTGCAAACGTGAGCGCCCGCTCCCTCGTAGGAGTGAAAGCCCCGTATGGATGTAAGTGTTCAGATATAATCACGGCTGAATCACCGTCAAAAACCCCTCGAAGCTTTCGTCTCTATAATGCCCAGATTACAGACTTTAATAATAGAGAAAGTGCACTCTGTGCTATTACGCACTATATTTATAACAGCGGCGTCTGAGCGCAGGGGGCTGGCGGTGGCTTACTGCTCTCCGTCCCTCCATCGGGAGCCATCACACAAGCGCTGCACCAGCGCCGTCCAGGGCCCACTAGCTCCGCTTCCACGGGGCCCCTGGTCCTTGAGAGATTAATAACCGCCCCGCCGTCGTCTGGCCTGCCGGGGTCACGGGGTCAACGGCAGGCCACCCCCCCCCCCCCCCCCTCCCGCTCCCCAGGTATTTATTTTCCTTTGCCAGCTTTGTTTAAATCCCAAATTAGAGTTTCCGTTGGGGAAGGCAGACGGGGAAGTGGAGGGGACGGTGGTAAGGCGAGGGCGCCCCGACTCATTCCCTAAATATTTGGAGAGCTGGTAATTTGCTTTCTTTGATATGAAATGATTTCCTTTGGAGTTAGGAATCTAATGATTTCCATATGTGTCCTGGGCAGTGTGTGTGTGTGTGTGTGTGTGTGTGTGTGCATGTGTGAGCGTGTGTGTATGCGTCTGCATGTGTGTGTACGTGTGTGCGCGCGTTTGTGTGCATTGCATGTTGGTCTCTCTGTCTGTCTGTCCGTATCTATGTGTGTGTGTTTTAGTGTGTGCGGGTGCATGCGTATGTCAACGTGTACTTGTGTGTGGCGTGCGCGCGTGTACGTGTGTGTGCGTGCGTCTGAATGTGACCCCCGTGGAGATCCCCACGGAGGACTGTGTGACGCTGGGTGACCTCCTCAGACAGCGAGCTGGCCTGGTGCATAGCAGTGCGCTGTGCTGGACGCTGTGGGTTGTCGGACGCTGTGTGTTAAGACGTGGTAGACGTGTCAGCCCGCACACACAAAACACGCAGGAAATGAGGACGGCTGCAGTTCACAGCTGGGAGGCGAGGAGTCCTCACATGGTGCTGTTGTTGATGCTACTGGGGTGAGTCACATCACTGCACTCTGTTTACTCTGACTTTTAAAGTTAAACACAGTGTCACACTCTTTGAGTCATATATAAATAATAACAACACCTTTTTTTTTATATTTTTTGTGTAGCGGGTGGATATATTACAATTAAGTTAGTTGTAATATCGGACATACAGTAGGGTTATGTTGTGCAAGAGAATGTTATGGATGATTTTTGACGGCGTAGCCCATCAATGCTTTCCCTTGGTTTCTTTATATATTCTAATTGTAGCTATTTTAAGTAATTTTTTCACTGAATGTATGAATTGTGCCGGTAATTTTTCCTTGGATCGGTTCATTTTTCTTGGTTGTTTTTCTTTGAATCGGGTCAGTCCAAGTCAGCCAATGGCAGAAAATGTATATAGTACATGTCACCGCAAGATAAGTGAAAAGGCATTCGCCGTTTCTATTAATTGCTGTGAATAATCTGTAACGCGCTACAGTTTGATCAAACCACGGCATTATCCCAGAGTCTGTTGAGCCTGCACTCTCTCTGGGGAATTATAAAAGATAAACAAGTGTTTAAAACACTGCTGATTATACATGGTTTGAAAAGCATTTGAAGCCCATACGTTAGACACCGAAATGGAAATATATGTTAATTTGCCAATGTGAGGCTCATTAAACATGCAGGACAGTTGTTTGAGGACAGTTGTTTGAGTATTGATAGCTCTGTTGCTTGATCAAAGGTAAAAGTATGCCATGAAGGGAAATGATGGGCATGAAATGTGATAAACAGGCAAAAAAAATGACTTTTAAATGTGGAATTTCTGAACAAAAACATGGCCAAAATCGGTTTAAATTTGGAATGTTAAATTCACGATTAGTTTGGTGAGATGAAAATACAATCAAATATGATCGATAGAACAAATACAGTCACTATTTTATTGTTCCGTGCCATATTCTAGCAGTTCATTGGATTCATCAATCACTTACACACAAACACACACACACACAAACACACGCCAACAATACCACACACACACACACACACACACACACGCACACAGACAATCCCCTTTCATACAGTACATTTTCGGCAAGCTTCCTCCCTGTTTCAGATATAACGGAATAAATCATCGCCGCTTTTAAATTCATGCAGTTTTACACAAACAAATAGACACAAACAGTCACCTCGTAATTATATGCTAAGGAAGTGCACACGCTGTGAATCAACAACAATGAACCTGCCTCCCCCGCCCTGCTTGTCCCGTCACAAGCCTGTCAAAACACATAGACACGGCTGAGAGAGAGAGAGAGAGAGAGAGAGAGAGAGAGAGAGAGAGAGAGAGAGAGAGAGAGAGAGAGAGAGAGAGAGAGAGAGAGAGAGAGAGAGATTGGAACCTTAGCAGGCCTGACGTTTGCAGTTACATGGATAAAGATAGACAGAGAGTGAAGCTAGAATGATGGAGTGAGAGGGAGAGAGTGACAGGTATAGACAGATATAGAGACAAAGCGAGAGAAAGACTGACAAAAGAATCACAAAGCAAAGAGAAATAGGAAGAAACCGAGGGACCGAGTGAAAGAGAGAGTTAATGGAGAGAGCGACTCAGGGCCATCAATGGCGCGATGGAAAGAAAAAGAGAGGAGAGGAGCCGGAAACCAGAGTGAGAGAGAGATGAAGGAGGAGTGCTGGCCCCCCGGACCTGCCCAGCAGCGCTGGCCGAGCTGTCATCTCCGGCCTGTCACTCCGAAACCTCCACTGCTTAGAGGGGACAGCAGCCAGCGGCCACACGCACCAGCAGCACACAAGTCTGACAGTGTGTGTGGGCGTGTGTGCAGTGTCTGAGTCAGTGTGTGTGTGTGTGTGTTAGTGTGCGCGAGAAAGAGAGCGAAAAGAGAGGGAGAGAAAAGAGAGAAACGAGAGAGGGAGAGAAAAGAGAGGAACGAGAGAGCGAGAGAGAGAGAGAGAGAGAGCGAGAGAGAGAGAGAGAGAGCGAGAGAGAGAGAGAGACTATTAGTCAGTGTGTGTGTGTGTCGTGGTCACCATGAGCAATAAGCGGATTGTGGCTTTTGTGTTATTTCTACTTCACTAGTTTCGAAGAAGATGAATCTGCAGCTGTGGTTGTGTGGGGTTGTGTTCGTGCGATGCTGTGTTTGCATTGTTTGTGCGCTACTGTGTGCGTGCGTTTGTGTATTCGAGTGCATGTGTCGTTGTGTGTTCATGTGCACGTTGTGTGGGTGCGGTTGCTTGTGCGTATGCAAAAAAAAGGGGGCCGCTTCGTCGTCAGTAAGTCGTAAATGCTCCCAAAAAAAACTGCCACACACGCACAGACCCACACGCATTTTACAGCGGAAGTAATTGCAGCCCTGGCCGGCTTGAGCTCGTCAGTGGATTCCGATAAGGCGGCGGTATTAAACGCGACACAAGACGGATACGCTCCCTCACGTGTCACACGCCCCGTCGCCACGGCAGCCAGGCGGCTTGTTATTGCAGATTCCCGGCGTGATAGATGGAGATGTGATTTCACGCTCATCCCGAGGTAGAACAACGGCGCGACAACAAAAACAACAACAACAACATGTTTGAGGCGAGAGATGTTTGGCTGCAAACAACGCTGTATCTCTGTAAACGCCATTAATAGGGAGGAATTAATGAGGAGACGCAACACTCACACACACACACACACACACACGCACGGTACCGGCTCCTTTAGATCACTCGCTAGCGCGTTTCCACTTGTATATCTATCCCACTGTTTTACTGGATATCAAGAGCTACATCTGTCTGTCAGGCAATATGTCTTACCTTCAATCCATCTGTCAATGTTTCCACGGATCTATGTATCCATTTCCCTATGTATCCATGTACCTATCCATGTATCCATGGATCCATGGACCTATTTATCCATGTATCTACATATCCATGTATCTACTTATCCATGGACCTATGTATACATCCATCTATGTATCCATGTATCTCTGGACTTATGTATCTATCCATCTTTGTATTCATGCATATATGAAGCCATCTACCTATGTAGTCACCCCTTTATATATCCATGTATCTATATGTATCCACATATCCATCCATCTATCGTTGTCATATTCTCCTACAAACACGAGCGGGGCTTACTTCAGTTAAGACATGTGTTATTGACCCAGAGTGGGTGAACTGTTCGCTGGAGAAGGGGAGTAAGGACGTATGGGCCGAAGAGCAGGACACACATGCCGATGGAGGTGGTGGAGGAGGAAGGCTGTGAGGAGGGGGAGGAGGTGGTGGAGGAGGGGGAGGAGGAGCGAGAGGAGGTGATGGGGAGGGGGATGGAGGTGACGGGGGGGTGGGTGGCGATTGGCGCTGATGCCTCGTCTCCAAATGGAAGATAGCAGCACCTTCACAGTTCATTACCACTTCCACCCCGCTCGCGTTAATCAAAACGCTCCACGCCTCCACGTGTGGAGGGGGAAGTGTTTTTAGTTGATCATATATATATATATATATACATATATAGATTTATCTATGTACACACACACACACACACACACACACACACACACACACACACACACACACACACACACACACACACACACACACACACACACACACACACACACACACACACACACACACACACAATTCCTAGTTAGCAGCAGTGAATGAAATGTATACTTTTTAATCACCTATTTCACATGAGCAGGGTCTAAGCACACTAAACACACACTACATGTCTCTGGGACAAACCGTCGGTTGATTAGGTCAAACCACAGGCGCTGTGCTGTGAGCAGGTCTATTGCTCCTTGTTCCTGCTTACGCATGCAACATGCATACATACATATACATGCTTCATATTCAACATCATAACCGGATGAGTGTCAAGTTGCTCCGACGTATACATTAAACATAAAGTGTAATCAACGTTCCTTTTCCTGGTACGGTCCTGGTTTAGTAGGGCCTGGTTTGGTAGGTCTGGTAGGTCCTGGTTTAGTAGGGCCTGGTTTGGTAGGTCTGGTAGGTCCTGGTTTAGTAGGGCCTGGTTTGGTAGGTCTGGTAGGTCCTGGTTTAGTAGGGCCTGGTTTGGTAGGTCTGGTAGGTCCTGGTTTAGTAGGGCCTGGTTTGGTAGGTCTGGTAGGTCCTGGTTTAGTAGGGCCTGGTTTAGTAGGTCTGGTAGGTCCTGGTTTAGTAGGGCCTGGTTTGGTAGGTCTGGTAGGTCCTGGTTTAGTAGGGCCTGGTTTGGTAGGTCTGGTAGGTCCTGGTTTAGTAGGGCCTGGTTTGGTAGGTCTGGTAGGTCCTGGTTTGGTAGGTCTGGTAGGTCCTGGTTTAGTAGGGCCTGGTTTAGTAGGTCTGGTAGGTCCTGGTTTAGTAGGGCCTGGTTTGGTAGGTCTGGTAGGTCCTGGTTTAGTAGGGCCTGGTTTGGTAGGTCTGGTAGGTCCTGGTTTAGTAGGGCCTGGTTTGTGAGGAACTGTACTACTGTCACCATGTGACAGTTGACCCTCATTACGCCCAAAAGGCTGTGGTTTGGTGTGCTGTCTTTGCCCTTCTCAAAGCACCACCACCCCCTCCATGGTCTAGTCTTCAAAGACCCGGCGGATGTCTGGTGTGTCTCCGTCGACTTGCCGCACCTCGTAGCCTATCATCGTCTCAGGCTGGTTTGGTGGCATGCCGTGCCATCCAGCTAACTTCCTACGGCAATTAGCATCGCCCCCCCAGCATGGGGGGGGTCCATAATGTTCGGGTTTAGGGGCGAACAGCCACACATAGAAATAGCTGCTGTTTGGTTTTCATTTGGTTCACTGGTGGTGTTGCAGCGTAAAAACCTTACTTTGCCTCCACACATGGGTTCTGCTGCGGCAGCAGAGTCAAGGACAAATGTGGAAGTTGCAAAATCAATCACACAATTGGCACAAGTCAGGTTTCAGACGGATTAACCAACGGTCACGAATCACGAGCGCTGTATTGCAATGTGGTTGATCAACAACATAATTAAGTATTAAATAAAAAATAAAATCGAATTTCATGAATTATGGTTTCTGCATAACGACAAAGCTTCCTGAAATCCAGGACGGCACTTCTGTCTACTATTCACATGTAGAACGCTGGTCCCGAGGTCTCCAAATAGATGGTGAAACTGTTTGAAAAATCTATTCTCTGCTCTGCATGAAGATTGAACATCATTGTAATAGCATCAGTGAGACGCCCGCAGCCCAGTCACATTGAGATAAGCTCCGTGTTCCACATTTAATACGGACACATGCGGTAAATAGACATATAAATCCCCTCGAGTTAATCTACATTTCTCAAGGCCATTTCCTGCTTGGCATCCAGCACCTTCCATCCAATTTAAAGAGAAGGCCTCATGTCAGAGCGAAGAGAAATTTATTCAAAACCAATAAAACAGCCGCTTGCTGCAAATAACCGTGGGCCAATCATTAAAAAGCAGTGACAGAACGTCTGCGAGTCGAGACGCCGACCGCATCTCCAGGGGGGGGGGGGGGGGATCCTCGGACCTGAAGACCCCCCCCGCCACTGATGGACACTACCGTTAGGGGGGGATGGGTTCCAATGGAAACACCTCACGGGCACGGTGTTACAAAAACCACAAACCCCTGCAAAACAACCGACTGCACTCGCACTCGAGGAGAGAAGATAGTTTAAGAATGCGGCGTTCCCACCCAGGGATAGAAGGCTGACACGGAGGCATAAACAAGAGATTCAAGCGGTGGCTCGGTGTGAATTCCGGCATCAAACCTTGGCTGGCAAGTGAAACAAGTGGAGCCTGTGGGATGCGTGCGTCTTCATTACCCCGCTTCTGGCACTGGCTTGTCAGGTGGAGGATGCTCCGGGCCCTGGGTGCAATGTGTGCTTTTGGGTAGCGGTGACTGCCTGCTAATTACCAACCCAGGCAGCCATTAAAAAAATGAAAAGGCAGTGTCGACTGAGCGTCGACTGAGCTAATTTGTCTAATTACATCTTTGTAACTCATGAAAAGACCTAACATTGCCCCGAAGGCTTGCCGCTGGAGCTGGATGCTAAACGGGAGAGTGTTTCCTGCCTTGCGCTTAACACTCCATCGGAGCTGGCGGTAGCTGGAAGGCACGGAGGAAGGGGGGGTACAGGGGGTATGGGTGGGCTGGGCTCAGTTATGGAGTTCCCAACCTATTGCCGCTACCGTGGTAGTTGGAAGACGGGAAATGGGGGGAGGTTTGGGGGAGGGCGAAGAGTGTGGGATGCAGGAGCTTCATCTCAACCCCCCTGAGATTCCTCTCCCCTGGGACAAACCCCCACGTTCTGCTGTGAGGTGGTCCCCTGTTTATTCCCTCCCCTGCAACAATAATGAGCCATTTCTTACGTGGGTTTCTTTCGGGATTTATCAGCAAAACCAATATTTGGTGTCAGTGGTGAGAGGCAGAGGCTCCCTGTCAACGTAATAGATTGTGTCATGAGTCGTCATGGCAATGAGACCCTGTGGCAGCGCTGCTAACAAGCACACCGCCCGTGGGGAGGGACGGAGGGTAGGAGGGAGGGAGGACGGGGGAGGCAGACCTGTCATGACATCTGTCAATTAAGGGACTTTTGGGGAAAATCTAAAAAACTGAGAGTCTGCTCCCAATTATATATTTTTTTGCCTCTGGTTTGTCAAGAATAACAAAATAACACAAACAAATGTGTCGCCGATTTTTACGTGCCTGTATTCGGGACAGGAGTCGCGGGGAGTCACATGTCACCTGTCCTTTGGATTGTGGCAGGGCACCGGTGATGCAAAAGAGCCGCAGAGGATTGCCAAAAATAAACTATAATCTGATATTAATGGATATTAATTCCACAAAAGACACTGAAGACTCCACACGACACATACGTCCTTAAGGAGATGTTTCTATCTTAGGTGACTCTTGCAGTGGATCAATACCATTTTAATTCCACGCGTCACTCATGAGCAGGTGAGGTCCATCGGGGTTCCAACCCGTACCCTTTCAGCTGACCTCCCTGAGACGGCGACGCACCCGAGAACCACCCGACCGTGAGGCGTTTATAACTCAGGCAGGGGAAACAGGATGTTGGGTTATGTGTTGTGTGTGCATACGTGTGTCTCGAAGGGAACCGCGAGCAGCGTTCAGTTTTTTCTCCTTGGACCATAGTTTAACGTGCTGACACCGGCGTTTCTCAGACGTGGTTTCAATCAGGTAACGAAAACACGAAGGGAGGCCGAGGTGGTTTTGCACCTCCGACCTGCTCATCTATGGAAGGGCTGCTGCTGAAGATGTGTGAATCGAGACACAGTTACGACCTCAAAGACCGGATGAGGTCCACAATTCCCTTGCAGGTCTTTTGTGTGTTCATTTTTTTTGTCTCGCTTTCATACCGCCCCTTTGTTCCGTTTCACTGCTTCTCTCAGTCTCTCTCTCTCTCTCTCTCTCTTTCTCTCTCTCTCTCTCTCTCTCTCTCTCTCTCTTTTGCTTTCACTCACTGCTTTTTCTTATAATCAGGTGAGATTAAATCTGCCTCCCCACACACACACACACACACACACACACACACACACCTCTCTTTCTGTCACTAACCGCTATCGGTTGTGAAATTTCAGAAAGCAGTGCGATTGTGGGAACCGGCGTATCAGTGGCGCTCATCTCGCCGCTGAGACTTTAGAGACCAGCCCTTGGCTTTCCGACGCGGTGAGGTGGAGGAGGAGGAGGAGGAGGAACTCACAGCGCCTCACACCACCTCAGAGGCTGCTGTGCAACACGACCGCAGACAGTGGAAACAGCTCCCTTCCCTAGCTTGCCATCTCACACTCTCTCTGTCTCTGACTCTCGCTCTCTCCCTTTTCTCTTGAGAGATAGCACCGGCTCGTCTCAAGATCGATTTACAACGTTGCGAAATAACCAAAATACCCCCCCCCCCCCCCACACACACACACACACCTCTCTGCCCCCTTCTGTTTGCATGTTCTGCCAAGCAGATAGGATACAAAAAAACAACAGAAAAGGAAGAACGGGAAAAGCGAGATGGGCGATGCGATAACGCAGTGGCTTAGAAATCCATATCAATCACGGCATTCTTTATCCGTGGAACACAGAATACCTGGAGGACAAAGAAGGAGGAGCGGACTGATGCTTTCCAGCGGGTGGACATTATGTACAGCGCCATTCAACAGCCCGCTCTTTCTTCCTCCCACCTTAAATTGATGCTCTACATGCAATAGCACGACCGCGCTTTAATTCTTTGCGCTTCACAATTGAGTCGGCTTATTGAATTTCAGGAGGGAACACAACAGAACCGAAGTCGCACACTGGTGAGACGTGTGTGTGTGTGTGTGTGTGTGTGTGTGTGTGTGTGTGTGTGTGTGTGTGTGTGTGTGTGTGTTGTGGTGAAGGCTGTGTAGAGCGACGGTGACGCAAGGTGATCTCTCTTGGGGGTCCTGTGAGGACACAAGGGAGGGAGAGAGAGGGAGAGAGGGAGGGTGAGACAGAGGGAGGGAGACAGAGACAGAGGGAGGGAGACACAGAGAGAGAGAGAGAGAGAGAGAGAGAGAGGAGAGAGAGAGAGAGAGAGAGAGAGAGAGAGAGAGAGAGAGCGAGAGCGGAAGTATTAACATCGTTGAAGGAGACAACAGTCATAATCTCACTAAACTAAAGGTTGTTCGAAGGTTTGGGGAACTGCGGGAGACCACAAAAAGGTTATTATGTGTATCATCATTAGAAAAAAAGAAGTACATTGCCGATAAGAATGGTCCTAATAAGAAGTGCCCCATGGACATGGTAAGAGACGGAGGTTGATTCAGGGTCCTAATGCAGACGTTTTGCCTGGTCATGAGAATAAGGCAGTTGGATCTGATGAACTGCCGCTCTCAATTACTCTATAGTAATAAACTGCGGCAGCTACCTAGTCCATGTCAAAGTACTGTTACATCCCAGCCGGCGATCAACAGAAAGCCATTACTCCTTACCACTGCATTACATCTCCAATAAAGGCATTCACATCTCAAATAAATAAGCGTCATATAAAAAATTAGGACCCAAGGACCATTAGAGATGTATGGATAAATGATAGACGTACCATGCAATATCCAAATAATTAATAAATGCCACACATCATTTCGTGCCTCACACATCCACCCCTCCCCCCCTCCCGCGGCCCCCCTCACACACACACCCAAACCCACACACCACTCCTTTGTAATGGGAGAAGGTTTCAGCTCTCTGCCCTCCCCTGCATCCCTGAATGGCGGGCCGTTATCAGTGCTGCGATCCGGGCCATGCCTCCCCTTCCCTACCGTCCTCCCTTCCCCTATTCCTTCCCTTCCAGATGCATTAGCATTGCTAGCTGCGCCGCGGCGTCAGTGGCTCCATCAGTAATGTCATGGGCACTTTAACATGATGAAGCTCGCCGTAGCCCCGCTGGCATGAATAATTCACATACCACGCGAGGAAGGGGGGAAGGGAGAGAGAGAGAGAGAGAGAGAGAGAGAGAGAGAGAGAGAGAGAGAGAGAGAGAGAGAGAGAGAGAGAGAGAGAGAGAGAGAGAGAGAGAGAGAGAGAGAGAGAGAGAGAGAGAGAGAGAGGAGGAGAGATTGACTTTGCAACGAGTCGCAGGAACAGACGTGTGATCTTTAAGGCGCGCCGGGCCTCTGCTCTGCTTGAGCGGGCAATTTTAATTCAATTGATAGTTTCTCTTCTAAAGTGAAGACCTTGGGCCATGGCAAGCGGAAAAAATAAATAGGTAGGGATCCAAGAGCGGGAGCCATGGCAACCCGACTGAGCTAGGGTGTGGTGTTGCAGGAGCGGTGGTGGCGGAGGTGGAGGAAGTGGTGTTGGTGGGGGTGGGGGTGGTGTGGAGGACGTGGGGGGTGTCTTCCACGCCCATCCATCAGCATGGCACTTCAATGATTGTCAAATAAGTAGCCCTGTCCAAGCCCATCTTTTATGATTATGTATGAATGAATCTATCTGGGGATCACATCATCCGGCGTGCGCACTGCCACAATCTCATATACATGATAGAGGACGGCATGGAGATGGGACCCACCGCGGGAGAATGAATTGGCGGGCGAGATCGATCCCCATGGCGGCCCCCGCCCAGGGGGACGGCGCGCTGTTTCATCATCTGGAAATACGAAAACGGCCGCCGAACAAAAAAGGATGCCATATGCTATCGCTGTAGCTCTACGTTGGACGTAGACTGTGTTTGGAACCCAATCATTTATTGGGGGGGAGAAATCAAGTGTCAAACGTGTATGGTGTTATATTGATTCAAGCGATCCTGGAGTGAAAACGTATGCACCGAAAAGCACGGTTCTACTACAAGCCCTGGAAATACCTATGGCTGTGTTGGCAATGCTTCTGCTGGTTTTAGGTTTAAGAGATTTTATACACACGTTACACTTTAGGCCCCCCGGGCTTCAAGCCGATGTGGGGGAATGCAAAGTAAATAATTCAGGGAAGGTGGGTGAGAACTCCTGGCGTGGGATTAGGCAGGCTGCGCTTGAGAAAGCTGCTCTCAATCCATTCCAAACTGTCATGGGGCCTTGCGAAGCAAAACAAACCTAGCTTAATCTCTGCTAATCATACTTTAAGCAGAACTGTTTCATGTGGAAATGCCTGGTTACAGTTCAGGGGCTTTTGCCTTGTTTCTTGGGATAACCTTGCTTCTTTTCCCCCAAATCCTATTGGCTGTAACAAAGACGGAAATGTGATGCGCAGGCGTCAGATATATGGTAAACGGCGCCGCAGCTGAAACGGAGGAGGCACAGAATCCGGTCGAGCCATCTTTGTTGATGTCATCAAGCTCTATGTTGGTAGCTCGTTCAAGGTGCCGAGGAGGAATAACATGTGCCAACAAAATAAAAGCTGTTAGAAACAAATAAACAAGTAGAACAAAAACAACAGCAACAACGGCAATGGCAAAATCAAGCAGAGGGTTGTGATTAACATCGACCTTGCATGCATCTGTCTTTAGAATTTTTTTGTTTTAATTATGACCTTCATGAAAGCACTTTGGAGAGAACAAACCATATATTACAAGACACCACGCAGACAGGAGGATGATTACATTTGACTTTCAATGCACCGGCCCCCCTCCCCTCTCCCCCTCAGCCCCGGCCCCCACCACCCAAACACAAACAAAATCAACATATTCCTCAAACTCATCAAACAACGAGGCTTCCTGTATTCCCACAACCGGCGAGATTAAACTAAACCCCCCTTATCCCCAACGTACTCAACCCTGGGTGGATGGATCGATACTTTACCACGGTGGTGGTGAAGCAGCAGCAGAGTGCATCTGAATCCTGGACACGACCCCCCCAGCCCCCCCCCCCCCCCCCCATCAATGGGCTCAACATCCTCATCGTCTGTCAGTTCCCCAGCTGATCCCGCCCCTTCTGGGTCCACATGTGTGCGCTGGGGGAAACACGCTTAAAAGATCTGGCACCGCGTAATGGAGGAGAGAATGCATGAATCCTATTGCTCAGTACCGTGGCGAAGTGTGTGTCTATGTGGCCGTGTGTGTGCCTTTGTTTGCACGCGTGTAGGTGAGTGCCAGTGTGTGTTTGTTTTTTGTGTTTGTGTTCATGGAGCGCATAGGCCACTGACTGCAGAGCTCTAATTGGATGAGGGTTAGCACGGAGGAACAGATGTGAATGGCGGGCTTAGATAAACACCGGACTGGCAGAGGGTGCCAGGATGGGAAATGACCTGGAAAATGGCTTCAGCTTCCACAAGGAGCTTCAAGAAACGGAAGAGAAAAGAGAGAACGCTACAGAATTAAAAACAGGAATTCGCCGCGCTCCGGAAAACGCTGTAGAATAGATTCACACCCACACACGCACCCACCCGGAAGAAAAAGAGGAGGGAATTGTTTTGTTTTTCTCGCCGCACAACCTTGTCAAGCAGTCGTGTCGCCGTGTGTCCTATGACCAGGAAGAGGAAGCGGGTAACAAGCGCGACAGCGTTTATAAGTAGCGGGGAGTGATGGAGGACAAATGACGCCTCGGCTGAAGCCAGCTATCGCTGATCCAATTTGGAGCTGGCACCAGGTGTCAGCGGGCCTAACAGACCTCCACCCCCCAGCCACCAGGCACCGCTCCAGCAGGGAGAGAGACAGCACCAACACAGAGAGACGGGGAGCGAGAGAGCGAGACAATGAGACAGCGAGGAGAGGGAGGGAGGGAGGGAGGGACGGGAGGGAGGGACGGGAGGGGCGTTAGAGAGCGAGAGATTGAGAGGGAGCTGGAGAGGTGGATGGAGAGAAAAAGATAGATGGCAAGGCAGAGGGAGGGGAGAGGGGGGAGAGAGAGGGAGAGAGAGAGAGAGGAGAGAGAGAGAGAGAGAGAGAGAGAGAGAGAGAGAGAGAGAGAGAGAGAGAGAGAGAGAGAGCGAGAGCGAGAGAAAGAGAAAGAGAAAGAGAGAGAGAGAGAGACATAGAGAAAGAGACATAGAGAGAGAGCGAGAGAGAGCAAGAGAGCAAGAGAGAGAGAGAGAGAGAGAGAGAGAGAGAGAGAGAGAGGCGAGAGCGAGAGCGAGAGAGAGCAAGAGAGCAAGAGAGCAAGAGAGAGAGAGCAAAACCTTATTTCCAATAAAGCAGCTGCCTCCCCTCGCCACATGCAAGATTTAACCTTGAAGAGTAATGAGATCCGACTTGCTTAATGTTAGCATTCTTAAATCATCAGGAAGTGCCTCTGAGGAGCCCATAATCACTGTGCCAAATTGCTGCGCTCACTAATTTCATTTCTCCCCAGCATTTGCTTGCGGTTAGCGTCGATTATTCCAAGAACAGGCATTTATGCCGCCGCATCCAGGGGTGTGACATTAAAACGTAATAACTTGCAACCTAAATGAAAACAAAAAAACATTACTTTCTTCACCCTTTTTACCCCCAGCGACCCACCCCCACCCCCCCCCCCCCCCCCCCTCGCTCGTCTCCTCCCTCTCCCACAAGCACGCCGTCCGTCTCCCCCCAGCTCGCCCACCCTCCCACCCTCCCTCCCTCCCTCCCTCCCTCCCTCCCTCCCTCCCTCCCTCCCGTGGTGGGAGTTTGGATCTAATTCTCAGCCCATCTGGCAGGCGTAATGAAGGCGGTGGAGCCTCGGTGGAGCAGGAGGCTGGCTGGCAGCGCGGGCCAGACCGGGCGGAGGGGCGCCCGGGAACCCACTGCGACGGCAGGCCAGGCTCGGGGGCAATCGCAGCCAAGGCCAACCACTCATGGAGGGGAGGCCGGTGGGGGACGCTGGGGGACAGACTGTGCCGGGGTGCTGGTGGGTGTGGTTGTTGGGCTCGGTTGAAAGCAGGAAGGCGGAGCTGGCGATTGATTAACATTTTTTTTTTATCACACGCATTTGTGTGGTTGACACTCCCAATCAAGGGGTGTCAACGTTAAGCCAAATGAGTGTGATTAGCGTGGTGACACAAAACTATACACGAGCACACGCAAACACATAGTGAACTAACCCCCCCCCCCCCGCCTAAACAATTCGGAAATTTAATTCTGACACAATGATAAAATCCATCACCAAAAAATTTATAAAACGATGCACATTAAATGTGATCCGACCCAACCCTCGCTCTCCCCGGGCCTGGCTCTGAGAGGCTCTGAGAGGCTCTGAGAGGCTCTGAGAGGCTCTGAGAGGCTATTCCCCTCCCCAGACTGGCAGCGCCGACATCTGCCACGAGGACCCCCGAGGAGGGACCGCGCCGCCGCTGCTAGCCACCGAACAAACCAAACGCAATTACCATTAAGCTCATCTATCTAAACACACAGACCCCCTCACCAGGTTCCACAATCTGCTCGCCCTCGGGGAGAGCACATAGGGCGAAGTCGACAGGCGAGCCAAGGACAGCCTGGCCCGGGGCCTGTACATATAGCACGTACAGCGAATGTGGGGGGGGTTTTGGACGCCCGTTCCGCCAAAGCGAGTGCCCACACGCTATCGGCTCAGTATAACAGGATGTTAAAGATAGATGTGGTTCTGTACCTGTGAGTCACATCCGTTAGCCACAAGGGCATAGCAGGGTCCGCGGGCCAGACCACAGGGCCCGCGCCTCTGCAAACCACCGTGTTTAATGTTTCAGTCAGCCAAGAGAGGCCAAGAGAGACAACGCGACAGGAAACAGGGTAGAGGCAGAGAGAGATGGGGCAGAGAGAGAGGGAGAGAGATAAAGAGAGGGAGAGAGAAGAGAAATGGGGAAAGAATGAGACAGAGAGACAGCAATAGACAGAGAGAGACAGGACAGAGTCAGAGACAGATTGAACAAGAGGGAGATAGAAAGGTATGCATGGCTAGCAGACTTTGTACCCCTTGCTGGGTCCCCCCAGGCCGAGCCCGGCTCTCTCTTACCCCATCAGGTATCAGTTCCCCGCTCCTGGTCCCTGAAGTGACACCTCACGCCCAGATAAGGAGCAGGACCAAGGAGGCGGTGTCATGGCAGACTTCCTCTGCAATGGTTTGTGGTGGCGGTGGTGAAGTTACACGGCTAATGCCAGAAGTAGAGAGAGAGAGAATGAGAGGCAGAGAGACACTGGAAACCAGCAAGGACGAGAGAGAGGGGCCTCAAATGAATGTTGCTGACTGGAGTCCCAGGAGACCAGCTTGTGGCTCTTTGTTGGAGGTTTTTCTGAGTGATTAGAAGACAAATGGTAGAACATGACCTACTTAAAACTTATCAGTAAAGGTTTTGGATAAAGGCGCACTGTGTGGGGTGTTTGGTGTGTGTGTGTGTGTGCGCGCATGTCTATATGCGTGCCCTTGTGTAGGTGTGTGTGTGTGTGTGTGTGTGTGTCTGTGTGTGTGTGTGTGTGTGTGTGTGTGTGTCTGTGTGTGTCTGTGTGTGTGTGTGTGTGTGTGTGTGTGTGTGTGTGTGTGTGTGTGTGTGTGTGTGTGTGTGTGTGTGTGTGTGTGCCTTTTGATGTGTGTGTGCATGTGCACGTGTGTGTCTGCGTGCGTGTGAGTGAAAGAGTTGAGGAGAGTTCTTAGGCGTTAACCCCTCGCTGGTGTATACAAGCATGAACAACGGCACAAAAAAAATGCTCAGGGGGTATTTATGAGTGTAAAATAC
>NC_082387.1:12019619-12045826 GCF_031168955.1 Gadus macrocephalus
GACTAATGCTACTTATCTATATTTAAAACAAAACCAATTTCCTCCGGAGATAGTTTAAATTCAAATATATCTAGTATGGTGTTTGTTGTTGCTTGTTTTACAACTGATATTAAAATGGCTTTGTCAAGCTGTAGATTAGCATAGATTGCTTTAGCAATGCACCCGGGCTTCAAATGTGATTGCAAAGGCTGCAGCTTTACAGTAGAGATTACGGTTAAGTCTTCAACATTCATGAATTGATTGCTTTGTGCAGCAAGTCCCCAAAATATCATAAAAGTGAGGATATTAAGCCATTAAGTCACAATATTATGGTGATCCAGTCGATACGGCCCGGCTCTACTATCAGCAACTTCAGTCCAATAGCTTCCTCATCTGTCAAAATGGCAGCTTCTAAACGACTCCATGGTTCTCTCCCAAACGGCTTGCATTACATTCATTCCTCTTCACAATGGGGTCTGTGGCGTGCAATGTGTCTAGATTACTCCTCCTTTACCGCTGGGAGGCCAGCCTATAACACAACTTCAGGAGCTCTGAGCGTGCAAAACGACTTAGAACCAAACTGTAATCACAGGTTTCTGCACGGCGCAAGCCCACAGCACGACTTTCAGAGGTTTCTTTGTGTTCACACGGCAGCTGTTGTGATCGCAGTACTGACCTGCAAGTGAAATAAGATATGTACATATTCTTACCTCGAAGTGGGCGGATGGGTTTCCTTCTGCCTGTGTGTGCGTGTGCGTGTTTGTGTGTGCATGTGCGAGTGTACGTGCGTGCGCGCGTGGGCGTGTATGTGTGTGTGTAAATAAGTAAGTCGGTTCAGTTGAGGCTACAGCGAGACTCTGTGTCTTGCTCTCCTGGATGCGTTCGGCCTGCAGGAGGAAACCTCATCATGCAGTTAGAGATCTGGGATCGGAGGTAAGCAGGCAGGCCGCTGGGGATCGTTTGATGTAGCGGCGGCGGGGTGGGTAGGGGGTGTTTACGGCCATGAGAGATTGGACTCTCGGCAGACTTCAGTAAATGGGGTTAATTGAATCTGGGTAATTGCTGACCTTCCTGTCTTTGGAAATCACAGACTTAACTGATCAATGCCTTTCATAAATTCATGTCTGAAGGTCATTGTCTTGATTAGCGCTACACACACACACATACGCATCTACACATACACACACAAACACACACAAACGCACACACACACATCCTTGCTTCAGCAATTTACAAAAAAGTGTATATGTTTGTGTTGTAGAAGCGTTTTTTAACACGGCAAAATACAATTAAGCTTGTCCTCAACGGTTTTTTCGTTCCTCCTAATGATTTAGCTTGCGTTGTCATCAGGTGAAATGGAATGGTTTATCTGAAAGATATGCACCCACCCTGCACACACAAAACCATTTTGCTGCCTCAGCAATGCAGAAATGCTTTGCAGTAAATGTCTCACTTAATGCTGGCAGGTTTTTTACTGCCTACCCCGCTTTCTTTCTTCACTCTCTCTCTCCTACCCTCTCTCTTTCCCCTTCTCTCTCTATCACTCTCTCTCTCTCTCTCTCTCTCTCTCTCTCTCTCTCTCTCTCTCTCTCTCTCTCCCTCCATGTCTCTCTCTCGCTCACTCTCTCTCTCTGCAGCACAGCCATTATTTTGAGATTTATGCGACTAATAAGTCACTGGTGCCGAGGGAAGTTGGGTTGGACTTTCTAGAACAAACAGCAGTGTAATTTGTAATTTGGCATTCCCTAAATCTGGGAATTACGATCATGCTCTTGTGGGAGTTAGCACTCTGTGGTGGGTTTTACTGCCCCACCACATCTCTCCATCACCGCTTTCTCTTTATGCCCGCCTCGAGCTCTTTCTCTTTCTTTCTCTCTCTCACGAGTTATCTCTCTCTCTCTCAGGCCTTCTTCCTCTCTCTTGCTCCCTCTCTCCCTCCCACTCGCTCCCTCTCTTTTTCCCAGTATTCCACTGTGGCGGCGGAGGAAGCAGAAGGATTTCACAGCTGCCTCCGCCAGGGCCCTGTGACCTCCCCTCGCCTCCTTTCCTTTTCTGTTCTTTTATTTCTTCCTTCCCTCCATCTCGCCCCCCCCCCCCCCCCCCCCCCCCCCAGCAGCCTGGTTCTCTCCTGGGGGAGGCCTTGTGTGGCTGGGAGGAAGCTGAATCATAAAGCATGGCTAATGAATAGAATGGGGAAGGAAAGCGGAGGCCCCGCCGACGGCCCTCCAGAGAGGACGCCAGGGCCCCCAGAAGCCCCAGGCTCAAATAGCAGACAGAGCCCTTGTAAAGGTCACGCTTCCTGGGGCTCTCTCCAAGGGCTTTCTGGCTTCCAGGCAATGTGGCTTGAATTTCCCCAACCTTTGGGTTTTTTCGTTGTTGTTTTTTTATGGTTAAATCCCCCCCCCCCCTGTTTCCTTTGGAAAACCTGGCCTTTTTGCTCCTCTGTTTTTCTTTCTGTCTGTCAGTGTGTCTTTCTCCATCCACCAGCGCACACAAGCACAACGCACACAGCTACACCCTGTACACCCTGACCCAGCTGTCGGGGTTTTTTTCCCTGTGGAAGCTGGGGGTTCCCTCCACAAAGAGAGTGTGAAGAATGTGTTACATGCGACCTCTGCCCACCCCGACCGCAGGGCGGCCCCGCCGTCCGACCCTGCACCCCTGTTCAAAAATGTCCACTTGACCGGCGCATAAACCCTCAAACGAGTTCTAGATAAACGACCAGCTTGCCAAAATCCTTGCCCTGTTTTTAACGTGCCTTTTTTTAAGACGGGCTTTTTGTGAGTCTGCCTTGTAATTGTGGAATTATACGACTGAGTCACACAGACTTGGCAGGTGCAAAACAGACCCATTAAACCTAAATATTGGTTTGTGTCCGTGTCCTTGCGTTTTTGGATGTTGAAACAACCCCCGCCGCACACAAAAAAATAAAAAGGGCTGTCTGGCCGGGCCGCCTCGGAGATAAATACATCACAGCCATCCAAGCGCTTCATAAACGGGCGGCCGGGTGCTCCCGTTCTTTTTTTTCTCAGTGAGATGTTATGTCTCCTGCTCTCTGGGTAACCGAGCTCTAACATTTATACGGCGTACGGATGGCGGCGTCTGACAGCCCCTCTCCTCCCCAGCCCTTTGGGGAGTCTTCTTTTCCTCCTGCGTGTGTGTTTTCTTCTGTTTAACTCCGGTTGACCCTGGGGTTCCTCTCCGGCGGCAGCGCTGCTGCCCCTGCTCCGGCTCCCGTGTCCATTGGACAAGCCTCGTTTCATCCCAGGGCCCCGTGTTTCTCTCCTCGCATTGGGGCCCCCGACGTGGCGGTGGTTCGACACGCAGGAGGGTTGGCCCGCCTGCCGGCCCGCCACAGCGTTGGAAGTGCCGCGCTGGGGGGGGCGTTAAATGGCGTCCAGAACGTACAAAGGGGGGCTTGTGCGTGTAAGGCCACCGCCCCTGGTTCTGGGAGACTGGAACAGGAAGGGTTGAACGCACACACGTCCACCGGGAACTGAGCTCACCCTCCCTTCTCTCGTCTCTTTGCCCAGCCGTTTGTCATAGCTATATCTTTTTTCTTCGTGATAGTCATTTAACAGACGCTCGTGTCCACAGCAATGTACAGTCATTTGTTCTTAAGGGGCAAAATATGAATGAGCAGGTAGAGGTCAGGGCGTCTTGCTCAAGGACGCCTACAACTTGATGGCTGATGTTGGGGTTCGAACCCAGAACCATTTGGCTTGGAAGCAAACTATCCTAACAGTGACGACTAACTTCGACTCTCCCTCGTAACCTGGGCGAAAGCATTAAGTCGGTGAAGGAATCCAAAAAGAAAAGACAGACACTGAGTATCCCACAGCAACCGTCAGCAAAGAGCAACGTTTCAACAACGACGACATTCAACCCCCCCCCCCGCCCCCCCCCTCCCGATGAAGAAGTAGCACACGGTGGCATGCGGCGAGGAGATTGCGCCGGTCTCGGAGAGAAGAGCACGTCCTCCAAACACTTGAGAGGAACGAACGGGATGCCAAGGATGGCCATCTGTGTTTACGAAATCATTTGCTTTCTCTCGTCGCAGTCATTTGCCTTCTCTCCTGCTCTCTCTCTCCCTCTCCTTCGTCTCTCTCTGTCTGTCTCCTGCGTTTGCTCTGATTCACTGTTCAGTCTTTACATATGTTTCCTTAGTGGCTTGTGTGCACGCCGAAGAGAAATTAAGAAATAACTAGCGTGGCAGCTAAAGACACCCGGGCCTTTTGGGTGAAGCATGTGCTCGACTCTCACAGCGTTGCAGGAGTCTGCGGACCCCATTGGGAAGGCACTAATGCAAGGGAGGGGAATGCTTTGGTTTACACAGAGGGACTGTATAGACTGACATTAAAGGCTCAGGGGGAAAGGCGTCCCGGGGGGGGGGGGGGGGGGGGGCAGGGGAGCTCCTGGTTTACATTAAGGCCCAGGCTTACCGCTCAGCGCTTGTTGTTGTTCCAGCACGCCGCACAAAGCCAGGTTGTGTCTGGGTTTACTTGCCTTGTAATCAGCGCGTTGGATGTTCTCGCGGCTAGCCGAAGGCTACCTGTTTTCAGATCCCCCCTTCCCCCCCCCCCGTACACACACCGCACCACAACACACAAACAGGGGAAAATAAAGGTATGTGTTTTGATTGTACAAGGCCCTGCCGTGTTCTCTACTTAGGTTGAGTACTTAAGATAAAACATTCACTTGTTTAGTCTCCCCTCCGCTATCGCAAAACACTCCAGATCCTTCCGCAGAACACTTCACTCACACTTCCTGGTAAAATGCAGCTCACCCTGGTCAGTATTTCGGCCCCTTGTGATTGGTCGCAGTCGTAAGACCTTCCTGCTGGATTTGAACCGGGACTGCACCTTACATGGGCTGCATGTAAGGTGCTGCTCATGCAGAAAGAGTGGAAATGCGACATTTCATTTCATGAGCACTATTCGTCTCCCTATTTGCCTCACTATTTGCATACCAGACACACAATGATAAAATCCAAGATTTAAGAGTCACAGTCATATTCTGTCTTTGTATCGGTGAAGGTCCATTCCCACATTTACACTGCATGGGTGCGAGTGTACGTGTGGATGCACAACGTATACATGTGTGGGTTGTTGTGCAGGACTCCCAAGATGGTGGTGTGTGTATATGTGCCCATATAGGTGTGTGTGTGTGTGTGTGTAGAGGATCTTTGTGCGTGGATTCCGTGGAGCTACCTTAGCGACTTCCTCTGTCTGGTGCCGTGCTGAGTGAGAGCCTTCAGGTGGTGCAACAGTGCCCCCTAATGTCACGCTGGGGGCAGGGACTCTCTCAGGGACGGCTAGGTTCACAGGGAGCGCCCCTCGCTGAGGCACACGGCCTTCCAGTGATGGTCCCCCCCGTCCTCCGGGTCAGCAGAGAGACCTTGACAGAAATACCCAAATGCTTTTGAAAAATGCCTTTTGCTTTTGATAAAGATTATCAATGCTGATGCACTTGAAGGAACTCTGAGGATTGCAAAGCCAGCGTCCGCCTACACACTCCCTGGAGGCTTCCATCTTAATGTGTCCTCCCCTTGTGGTTCTTGTTCCCCTTCTTGCAGGTTTCGGATGTAGGATCGGAAAAGCTCTTCACCCCCACCACACCAAAAGGTAAGAGCTCGGTGTGCAACGCCCCTCTTTATTCATCCTTGTCTTCCTCCCTCTCTTCGTCCTCCACCTCCTCCTCGTCCTCCTCCTCCTCCTCATTATTAAACACAACGGAGAACCGGGCTCAGTGGACCAAATCCAAATCTTCCTAGCCTCTAATCCTCCGACTTCCATTCACATTTAAATGACAGCGGGCATAAACGGAGTCTGGCGACTACAGATGCATACATTCTCTCTTTGAGTGTGTAGTGGTAGGAGTGGGTTTTGTGTGCGTTGTGTGTTCTGTGTTGTTGGACGACCCCACGGAGGGCTTAACCCTCCTGCATATTGGCTCATTAGAGGGGATTTGAAGCTTCTCTGCCACATGCTCCCACAAACGGAGAACTTCCCCTCGGGCAAAAACAAGCTTCCTGACAGCAGGCCCGGTCTGCGATGGACGCCAGGCCAAAGGGAGAGAGACTCAGAATTATACTGTTTTTGTGTGTGTGTGTGTGTGTGTGTGTGTGTGTGTGTGTGTGTGTGTGTGTGTGTGTGTGTGTGTGTGTGTGTGTGTGTGTGTGTGTGTGTGTGTGTGTGTGTGTGTGTGTGTGTTTGTGAGCGAGAAAAGGTTTGTAGGTGTGTGTATATTCACATGCACAAAATCAGTTGGGATGTATTTGTGTGTGTTTGAGAGAGAAGGTGTGTAGGTGTGTGTTAATTCACATGCACAAAATGTGTTGTATGTAATGTATTTGTGTGTGTGTGTGTGTGTGAGTCTGTTTATGTATGCATGCATGCTTTGCGCTTGCCTCATCCGCCCACGGCAACATTTGGAGCGAGTCATCGAACACAGTGAGAAAAATGAATTGATTGAAGAAAAAAGAATCATATGCTGGACCAATGCAAGTCCCACACCAAAGACATCAATAACAGCGCTTTTGCAGAAAGCGCTGTTACTCTCCTATATTAGAAAACAGCCGAGTGGTCGGTTTCCCTTTAATGTTTTCTCCGTCCATGGAATATATCCCTCTTAAAGGGCAAAATTCAACCTCAAGGTTGCTGAGTATGACCACATTTGCCGTTGAAGCCCAAGGCGTACCAACAGTGTTGGAACATACCATTAAACAAGGGACAGCATAAACAGTAAAAGCATACACGTTCTCCCTTCACTGGTATAATAATGAAAATAAATGTTGTCAATGTTGACCAAATGTCCATTGTTCATGTGGCCGAATGACCTCAATAATATTCATCAGACTGTATTGATTTGATTTCTATTCCTATTCAACTGAGCCTCTGTCTGCGGAGGTGTTCATGTCGGTTTTCCTCTAATTAGATTGGCCCCTAATGTCAGGGCCTGCACTGGGGCCAGTAAGGATTAGAAGCTTGGAATTACATCCGCAGCCAATCCCATCAGCCACCCTAAATCGGGGGAATAGGGTGTTTTTGTGTGTATGTGTGCACGTGCGTGTCGTTTGCATGTGAGTTAGGATGTAGAAGCGGTACCTACAAAGGTACCAAACTAGTAGTAGTGTGAGGTAAGGGCCAGGTAAGGGATCCTCACCCTCGAAGCTTGCATGAGTTGACGATGTGGTGATGTGATGAGGAGGTAACGATGAGATGATGAGAATGTATAATTGGCCTTGTCTTCCATTGGTTAACATCGTTCTTCTCTGCTCTCAACTAGACTAGTGAAATGAATCTCTTCACGCGTGTGTGTGTGTGTGTGTGTGTGTGTGTGTGTGTGTGTGTGTGTGTGTGTGTGTGTGTGTGTGTGTGATTCATAGCAGTCCCTCATGGACTGCATGTGCTTTATGCATCTCTCACTGTCCTCTGGGATAAACTGAAAAAAAAAAAGTCTTCTCTCTGATCTCTCACACACACACACACACACACACACACACACACACACACACACACACACACACACACACACACACACACACACACACACACACACACACACACACACACACACACACACACACACACACACAGAGGAGCGAAGAGACTCATAACACTAGTCTAGTTAGATGCGATGGAACAGCAAATGTCAAAACGTGAAACAAAGCTCTGTGAGAACGTCTGGCTCCTCGTCTCTGTAATATTCTTCCCTGTCTCCGGAACACGCTTCCGTCATTATGAGCGCTGGTCCTCCTGCTCTGTCGGCGCGCCGCCGCTGCGGTATGTGCGTGCTCACACTGCATGGCGCAAAAGGGGGGTTTGACTCCAGATTGCACCACCGTCGTCCTGTTGTCTGCCACCGTTAATGAAACGGTTTGGGGCTAATGGCGGAGAGGAGAGAGCAAACGCTCTAATCACCGACGCCACACCGCTGTGATTATACACACAGTGCTAGAAAAACCACCCGGCAACTGTGCCGAGCGCTTCTCCTCCCGCTGTCTTCTGGTTGCCGCTCTGCCTTCGTCTTCGCCGCTGGTGTGTTGACAGCCTGTTAAGAGCTACACAGGAATAGAACGGATCTGAAGTGCTTGGATGTTGTCGGCTAACAGCTGGCAGACGATAACCCGGCACCCCTCCCTCGGCTGGGGGGTTATCAGGTTGGAAGGTCTCTGGGAAGAAAAAACAGGCCAAGCGATACCTGCCTGTTTAGAGCGAGTTTTTCTATTTACTTCCTGTCTCGAAACCTCCTGCAAATTATTGATTTCCTGGAGGAAGGCGTGCTGGAGAAACACGGCAACAGCACTTGCACTCTTGTCAGAGTTTGTTGTGTTTATTTTTTGGGGTGGTTTTTTTAACTTATTGAATTAGATCGAGTTTCAGTTCACAGAGTTGACGTGGGGAGCAGAGATTTAACTGTCCAGCTTCCTGGCCTAGATAAACACACGCACACACACTGTGAATACAGACATGCGCCTCGCTGGTGTTGTTAGCGCCTATAGGAGATGACGGTAGTTCATCCAGCATGCTGAGGCAGGAGTGAGATCCAGAATTGCTGTGCCGGCACTTGAGTAAACTCAAGGAGTGATGGTATTTTGTGTGCCTCACATGCTGCAGTACTGCCTCGCATTACCTTTGAATTCTCCTTTTTCCCCTTCAAACAGCATGGACTTCTGCATGCATTTTTTGTTACGCAATATGCTTCAGCACCATTGCCAATCCAGATCCAAATCCTTTTTTGGCAAATCAAGTACTTTATGTTATTGAAGACCATTTCATCTGGCCAGTGTTTGTCCAGTGTAGACATGCCACCAGGCCAACCCCCACCAGCGGATCATAGTTTGCAGTCCAGCGAGGGGACCCAGGGCATCTTGGGTAGCCAGAGAAAGATTGGTGGAAAACCCATTTCTGAAGTGGATTTGTGCCCTTGTAATCCCGATTAATTTTGACCCGTTGTGCTCATTTTAAACAGCGCATTACAGTAAGCGTGAACACAGCGCGCTCTGGGGCGAAACCGGGAGCTTAGCGGCTTTGCAGGGCTTAGCTGCAGATGGCATTTTAAGCCGGACTTAATAAATTGTTTCCATTAAACTTACCGGCCCACACATACAGGATTAGACCGGCGGAACAAAGGAAAGTGAGTGTGCAGACGGGGAGGGAAAGAAAACACTGACTCCATGTTAAACTGTCTTTCTCTCAGTCTCTCTCTCAGTCTCTCTCTCAGTCTCTCTCTCAGTCTCTCTATCGCTCTCTCTCTCTCTCTCTCTCTCTCCCTCCCTCTCTCCCCCTCTCTCTCCCTCTCCCTCTCTCTGGGATGAAAGGGTTACTGCTATTGCGTTTGAATGTGAATAGAAAACCCACACAGGGCCAATCTCGGGCCGCTGTCAGGGATGTCGGACCAATTCCCCCTAATTGACGTGGAGGCAAACAAACCGAAAAAAAGATGCATAAACCATTTAGCTTGGCAGTGGATTTAGACTTGATCCTCCTAGTGTTTACATACAAACATGGTTACCAGTGGATTTCAGGAAGCCCATATTATGGCCTTTTTTATGGAGTCTTACGCTCGTAGATCCATCTTTGCTATTGTCCAAAATCAATCCCTCACAGACTGTGAAGTAAAACCCAGTTTCTCCGCCCGCTCCTCCCCCCTCGCCCTCCCCCTTTTATTCTCTCCCCCCGGCTGGCCCCGGCCTCCATCCACGCCCCGCTGTGCTCTGGCCCTGCTCCCTAAGCTCTCATTATGTGCTCCACAGTTCAGGGTCCCACCGCGACCGACCGCTAATCAACAGCCCCTGTCTGCAGACCCCCCTCCTCTCAAGGGCTGCTGCCGAGGGGGGCTTTGTTCTGCCGCTCTTTGCCGCATGTCAATGAAGAAGAGCTATGGGCCTCCTCCTCTTCCTCCTCTTCCTCCTCTACCACCTCCTCTTCCCCCTCTTCATCAGCTTCCTAGTCCTCCTCCTCTACCGCTGCAGGCACTTCTCCACGTGCCCTGTGGGTCTGCCGTTGCTGCGCCGTGGCACTAGCCCCTGCAAGCTGCAGCAATCATACGGAAAAAACCCAGCCGCAATCTCACTGCATTATGGAGTAGGCATGGAGGAGGTGGAAGAGAGATTGGCAAGGTCAGGGGCAGGGAGGGGAATTAAGGGCAGCCGGTAAGGAGGGAGGGGCAGGCGGGGTGGAGCAGGGTGCATGTTTGTATTCAGCAGGCGGGGCCCTCCTCTGGCCAGGTCCCGGTGATGTATCGCTCACCCCTGGCCGTGCCGGCCCTCACTGTTTGTGGCCCCTTGCCCATTAAATAATGAATGGAGGTTGACCTTCTGACCAGCTAATCAGCCTTTTTTTTTTTGTATGCCGGTGATATAACGGGTCGAGTCAGACCGGATTGTAGGTGGAGGGAGAGCGAGGGTAGCTGGCTGGTGAGAAGGACAGGAGGTTGGGGGGGGGGGGGGAAGCACAGCGGTTGCTCTGGCTTCAGGCCTGCCAGATTAGCTGGCGGTGGAATTAAACGCAAACCGTCAACGCTGAGGAATCTAAGCCTGGTACAGCTCGACTCTGCGCCCCTCTGTGATTTGTTTGACAGGGCACAGCCTTCTCACTGGGGAGACTCTTTCCCTTTGCAGTCAGGGGGCCGATGGGGCTGTGTTGACAGAGTGCTTATTGCAGAGGTTTCTGTGGGGCGTTGGCTGTCCAGGCAAACATGGGACAGTCGCACTGTGTTCGGTATGGTTTCTATGAGCTCTGAGGCAACACGTCTGGATGCAAGGCGTCGTGTTGCCACACTGCTCTCCGTTCGCTAACAAGTTTTCACATTTGGATGAAATTCAATTTAACATACAAATTAGTTATTTCATCTCATTTTTATGTGGTGAGCAAGAGGGTGTCGTTTCTTAGCAGCTTTAGCTCACTGATAAAGTAACTACTTTAAAGTGCGTTATTATTTTTCCAGAAGGGGTGCTTAATATTGTGCAGTGTCCTAGCACTGCCATATGAGCTGGGTGATTTGCTGTGGATGGAAGTGGCTGGTATTAAATGTTTATTTTATTGGTAGTACTAATGCTGTATGGACAGCCACACAGGTTTGAGTGATGAAAATACACAGGTGGAAGGCAGCAGAAAAAGACGTGTTTAATTATTAATTGAGCCATTACAGGCAGAGATTGCCTTTTTGATTTAAGGCAGGAAGCGGGCTTCAGGGACAACGAAAGCAATTACAGAAAATCCCAGCATGCACTTCAGCTGCCCATCGTTTTACCTTGTGCTGTGAAAGATGAGATAAAGGGGGAATAAAATACAGAACGCTATGTATGTTACATTGCAGCTTTCCATAAATTATTTGAATTCTTCTTAAATATTTATGGCATTTAAAATTATGATTAAATTGTCATGAGGTATTCATGGGGTAGGAAAGGTCCTTCAAACAGACAAAACTGCATTCCACAATCCCTCAATAGAGGGGTGAGGGAATACGTTTGCTCTTCTATTCTAATGTAGAAAGTGTTGTCGGGCTGTGCTGGTCCTTTTGGAGATGGCTTTTTTCTTAGGACCAAAAATGACACGATTATAAATTGGTTTCTCTCTGTACAATGCAATTAACAGGCCTCTTACGCTGTCGATATGTCCCACTGTCCCTTAGCGCACACTCTGGGGTCTTTAAACACGCTCTTAGATCCATTAGAAAGCCCCTGACTCTGTACAAAGGTCTTGCTGTGTTGCTGGCTTTGCTCCCACCTCCAAGTAGAAAATGCATGAAGTAGTCAAAGCAATTTCCCCCCAAAGTGCCCACCAAAGATATTATGGGGGATAAAAGTGAAAAAATCTGCGATTAACCTATACCTATTATGTACCACACCTGAGCTGTTTTTTTGCTATGGGATTGCCAGATACATTTCCAGCACACCCCTGGCCTGTCCAAGCATGTCATTCCAATCACCATTCACCCCTCTCTTTTCTGCTATTAACACTCCAGCGCAACAAATCAGGAACAGAAATAAAAGTGCTTGTTTTCTGTTGGTATGGCCAAGAGATGACACATCATTACATATCAGCCGACTGAGCAATTGACCGCCCAGCCGAGCTTAAGGACTACTGAGGGTGTCTAACCTGTCACCCACTCCATTCGTTCTCAGTCATCAAGGGAAGAACAAGCGAAATAGATTAGGTCTTCTTGCACCGAAGCCATTATGGCACAGCTCCGAAAAGAAAGCAGTGGTTCAGTACATCCTAACGTATCTTTAGGCCACTAGAATCCCTGCAAAGGAACGACTGTGCTGAACCCAAGCGCTCGCTAGGCAGGCGCCTTCCTGGGGCCTGGCTCACTAACTGATTTACTAAACCCCAGGGCTTAGGCCTTGGCAGAGAGCTCATGCCTCTCAGATGAGCGTAGGAGATCAGAGGGTCCCTCCCTGACAGGGAGAGGGCTTCTCTGGAGATAAGCTGATGTCCCTCTGGCTTGACAAGCTGACTTGTGGGTACCCCACCGTCCACCATCCACCCTGCCCCTTTAGTTTTTTTTTGTTGCAACATATAAAGGAATGACTCTAGAGAAGGCACTAGCTCCCATTTCTTTCATAGTTACTCCTCTTCTTCCTCCTCCTCCTCCTCCACACACACACACACACACACACACACACACACACACACACACACACACACACACACACACACACACACACACACACACACACGCGAACGCGCGCACACAACAAGCTCTGTGTGGAAGGCATTAGCATTGTTTATCTGAAAGAGCGTATGAGCTGCATCTTATCGGCGCTGTCAGGCTTTTAATGTGACTGTGTGACGCCCACAATGGCCGGGCCGTTTCGGATTTTTGTCCTTTATTCCTGGCTTCACAAATTTTGCCACGAAGAGCCTTTGTTTCTCTTTCCTCCCCCGCTAGAGCCTCCGTTTTGAGCAGTTCACAACCAATGTTGTTTGCAGATGACGGCGTAATGTTCGTTGACAAAGGCAGATGGTTAGCAATTGTGGCCAAACACGCCGGTTGGATGATGTCTAATCGCTGGCAGGGGGACAGTCGTCAGCCTAGATGGATATTACAAACACGCTTGTAATGGATTTGACGTTTTGGGAAGCAGTTCACACAGGATTATGAAGATGGGAAACGCATTGCCAGAGACAGGACGGATGTAAAGTGCTTCTGATTCCCTCAAGGACAAGGACATCCACGCGTATAGGATAGAGTGCCAGAGAGGATTCTGGGAAGATGAAAGCCAATCTCAGGAAGCATAGACCCCTAATCAAGCTTGTCTGCTAAATTAAGTCATTTTTATAGAATGCAGCTGGTGCTCCGATTTTTATCATTATTTTGCCCATTTCCATTTTTCTTACACACGTCTGTTGCAACACAATGTTTGATAGATAAATGTATAGAACATTAAATATTCAACACAATGATGCCAAAGTTATCTTTGAATGTCATATTTGCAAACCTTTTGTTTGTGGCCCTCTATAGACAGTGTGTCTGGGTTCACACCACAGGATTGGGCCAAATAGGCTTAAAGTTTGGTGATAGACCCTGAGCTATTAGCCTTGAACTTAAATCATGGCCAAAAGAGTAATCCAACACGGCCACCAAGAAAGAAATAGCCTTTGGACCTCCTCTCCATCTGGCCGACAGAGACGTAAATTGGCCTTGTGTTTTGTGGCGAGACTAGCGGTAATACTTTGAGACACTTCTGGGGCCCCACATTTCGGATTTCAGTGGTGCGGAGGCGGGGGGGGGGGGGGGGGTCCTCTGTTTGAGTGTTGATTTTGGCTACCTACCTGCATATTCCCTGCACTGGCCACTGGTGTGTGGCTCCCCCTCTAACGACTTCTCACATTAATGTGCCATTTAGCCCCGGCAAGGGGTACCAGCGCCCTGGCTGTTGGTTTTGCGCTGTCAGGGAGCAGCAGAACCGAGGATCTCATGGCTGTTTGCTTTGGAAGACAGGGACAGTGAGACACCCAACACCATGTGACCTATGGAATAATCCACGGGCGTCTGTGCATAAATTGCATGCAGCGTGTTTCGCCTCATAAAGCTTGTGTGTGTCCTGGGGTTTTTCACTGGGGTTTTTCAGCAGTGGGGGTGATGGAGAGTGCATCTGCGTCAGCTGCAGCGCACAGCATTAATCTTGATGACCTAGCATAGAATCAGCCCTAATCCAGGTGACAGGTACCACCTGAGCCCCTGGACAAGGAGGGACGGAAAACTCCCTTTCAGATATAACACTCATAGAACAGAGTGATTATAGCCCTACAGAAGATATCTGGTATTGTCTGTTGAGGAGTGACAGGATAATTTTGTGGAATCAAAATGTTGGTGTGGTTGGGGTGGATTTGCTAGAACCTCTCATTTGTTCTGCTGGCTCATGCGATTTTGTTGTGTACTTTGAAAATTGAAAATCTGTCTACCTGGAAAACAAAGCAACAAATGATGATTAAAGGATTAGGCGATAGCTAAATTGCTGTTTTGGCAATTCCACTTTTTCCTAAAAGTATCTTCTTTGATTGCTCAAGCAATTTGGTTTGATCACGAGTAAAAGTTGTTACCTATCGGACCAACAATAGGTAGACAAATTATTTTAGAAAGAAATATCGATTTGAGATGCATCATTTGTGTATGTGGCTTCTTGACTGCGTAACCAACCCCTGTGTGTGTGTGTGTGTGTGTGTGTGTGTGTGTGTGTGTGTGTGTGTGTGTGTGTGTGTGTGTGTGTGTGTGTGTGTGTGTGTTATTGCGCTCTGATCAGATCAGAGCTGGATCAGTGGTGTCAGCTGATCAGCCCCCCAGGTCAGGACCTCAGTATTGTCGCCATTAGTTTTCCTGCCACTGCTCTTAACCTTCCATCTCTCTATCGTCCACCTTATTAACTTCCACCTCTCAGTCACTCCCCAGCCTCTATCCTACTCCCTTCCCTTGCTCCTATCCTTTACTTCCTTAGCCTCTCTCCTTTAGTTTCCCTCCCTACTCCCCTCCCTCCAACCCTCTCATGTGTATCTCTGTGGGTCCCCCCCCCCCCCCCCGGCGGACACACATCACCTACCTCTGTAATCAGGAATGATGGATTGGAAGCCAGGAAGGACTTTGTGTGTTTGCAAACCCGATACCCCCATTGAATCCCCCGATCCTCTTCTCCCCTTGGCTGGTGGCGGTGTTGATGGTGGGGTGGTGGGGGTGGTGGTGGCGCTGGTGGTGGGGGTGGTGGTGGCGGTGGTGGTGGGGGTGGTGGTGGCGGTGGTGGTGGGGGTGGTGACGGCGGACATGCAGGGAAAATCCAAACAAACCGAGAAGCCTTTTGTGTGTTTGTCTTGCTAAGCTCTGCATGAGAGTTATTCCAAACATCTGCACATCGGGCTGCTTAAGTATGTCCTCACTCTTGACAAGCAAGTCAATGCCAAAGGGGAGAAAAAAAAAAATATAGAAATACTGCAGGACTGGAAGACACTCCGATGTCTTGGGGCTGTCATTCTGCTAAACTCCCCCCCAGACATGACTATCTCACTCGCAGGAAATGGGTACATAGCCTGCTAAGGACTAGGCAGTCATGATGGCTTGGAGCCATTCGTTCAGACGAAAGATGGCGACCCTGGCCCAGTCACAAGCAGCTGGTGGGTGTCCATCTGCGGGCCTAATTACCCAGCAGCCTCCATGGAGCAGCTTAGCGCTGGTCTCATCTGAACACTGGGTATGCCTATAAACCAGCTGCTGATTGCTCCACAGTGTCCGTACCCGGCAGTGGGATCCTTCAGAGCAGTGGACAGTTGGGATAAACACGTGAAACCTGGGTTTTCAAGTGTCCTTCAGAGTTTCACTGTATGCTAACATTAGCTTGCTTACGCTCAGAGGCTTTGTATACAAATCTCTACTGTGAGATGAAATGAAGGACAGAGGTCTATTGGCATCCATGGCCAACCCTTACGCTTTGGATTAGGTCTGTATTTTATTTTGAAATACCTATAATGAAATACCTAACAATGGATTATTTTCCCATCTGCAGAAGTTGTATTGTGTAT
This sequence comes from Gadus macrocephalus, assembly GCF_031168955.1. Classification (NCBI taxonomy): domain Eukaryota; kingdom Metazoa; phylum Chordata; class Actinopteri; order Gadiformes; family Gadidae; genus Gadus; species Gadus macrocephalus. The sequence goes on from NC_082387.1 coordinate 12,035,618, forward strand.
ATTGACATGACATAGTTAAGTCTAGATAGGCTTTTTGCATTGCTTTTCTCTCGGCTTACCAAACAGCAGGAGCTTGGGCCTGTGAGAACAGGACAACACCATATGTAAACATGACGTTAAATTGTGGGGGCTGATGAATGATCCATCCCTGACTGCTTCAGGCCGTTGCTGATAGAGAGGCTTGTTTCTCTTTGTGGCCCTGTGATCCCTATTGAATCCCACTAGCCTGCGTGGGGCACAGGTTGGAGCCGAAGCATTCTTGCTTGTCAGTTGAGATTACCTGGTAGTTACTGGGGGCCTGTGTGCTACGATGTATTTGCATGAAAACAGGTGGGTATCTGGAGAAACATTTTAGTCAAAGCTACAGCTTGTGACACCCAAAGCCACGGAGTGCTGTGGGCCGGCCGGGCGCCAGAGGAAAGCTGATATGATGCGGGGGGGGAGATGTTTGTCCTGCTCTTTTCATGGTGTTGAATGGCTGTGACTGCGTTCGTCAAAACAGTGAACGGAGGGGCCTGGAAAACGCTTAGTGGCTCTCAGCCACCGATTGTTGCTCGAAGGGGTGAAAACGGAGATGAGGAGGAGCGGAGGCGTATGAGTAAAGCACGCTTACGGTTTCAGCTCCACCGTCATGCCACTTAGCATACGTTGAAGGATTTTCACCCGTCCATCCCCGTAGCATTCAGAAGTAATCAGTTAGGCCCTGAAAGATAATAGTGTTGCTACTTAGCCACATGTGGGCTTTTTTAAGCAGGCTCATACTCGAAATTCCACCTTTTGTTTTGCCTTTTTCTGAGTACTGCATTTAAGCCAGGATTCCAAGCCCATCACTGTACTTCTGCTGTATTATTTTCTTTGCCTCTCTTTCTCTTGTACCTCTCGTTCATTTCTCTCTTCCTCTCCACTCTCTCCGTGAATCGTGAAAAGCAGCTGGTGGCCCTAATCGAGGATGCTTTCCTGTGGAGAAACCCGAGCAGCATTGTTCAGGTTGTTACGGCGCTCCGGCGAGCCTAAGTGAAGCTGACTGGCTGCTTAAGAAGCACAGCCCACACCGGGCTACTCCTGTGGCCTCCTGTGGTGAGGGACTCTGAAAGGGAGTCACTGGAGGTACAGAGAGGGCCCCCGGTGAGCCAGCCCACCAGCGCTCCTCCTGCTCTCCGCGGCGGGCATGACGGGAGGTGGGAGTTAAGTCCTTTATTAGAAGTGGCAGGCGTTGTCTCCAGCCGCCGCGATAATTGCAGCGCCATGTCGGCCGCCGTAATCAATCAGGACAGCTGCCGCCACGGTGCCGCGGTCGGCCTCGCCGACGTGTAGCGCTAATTAATGAAATGATAAGGACGCTGCACACGGCCCTGCCAAAACAACCGCCGCCGGATTGGCTTCCTCCTCGCCCCCTTTTTTTTCTTCCTACACCCCCCTACTCCTCTCTCATCTCACACACTTTTACACTCCTGTCTTTCGGTTGGGTGGCGCTGGTTCCAGGGGTGAATCCGCAGGGTGAAGACCGGGGTCCCCGGGGGGATGGTCCGGGGTCAACAACGGTGAAAAGGGGTCACATTCCCGGCTGACAGGGTGGGCCACGTCGGAGGAGACGTTAGACTTGAGCGTTTCTGTGGAGTGCTCCGAGATGGTCTTCTGTTTCATTCAGGAAAGCCCAGCAGCACTGACCTTCAGTGACCCGCTGGCTGGAGAGTGATTGCTTGCCCGAAGCCAATGAGCCGTCTTAACAAAGCATTGCCCGCGGGGTCGGGGATAGTGACCCGAAACAGGAAGAGGATTCCTAAGTGTGGAGGCTTCTTACCTTCTGAGAAGAGCCAAGAGATCATTGTGCACAATGTGTACACAACATACAAAAGCTTATTTTTATATAATCATAATAGTGTATCAGCCAATTTTAATAATAAGCATTGACTTGCACCTCGCATGCTGCGACCAATGTTCCGAAACACAAAGACGGCGTATGTATCCTGCGCCATATGGCTGGCCTTTGATATTTTGGAGGCTGATATCGGGAGGAAAAACACAGCATTAATCCCACCTCCCCACAGCTGCCCGCGGCTGCCAGCTCTTTGAAATGAACATCAGGTCTTCTTGGTGTGTGCCTGGGCTTTGACTGTAAATGTGTGAGAGCTTAACACATATCCCTTCTGCCTACCATCCCTTCCCTTTGTTAGCCACAGAGCAGAGGAGAAGAAAAAAGAGGACTAATTGAAAGATGGCAGCTGTCCCCGCGGTCTCGCTAGCTTGGCCAACGCTCCCCTCGCTCCATTCCTTCCCCCATTAACATCCCGGATTGATCTGGAAAAAGTTCCACTCCATGGCCTCTATGACCACCATCTTGGAGAAGGTGCCCAAGGCAGTAGGAATAGATTTGTTTTTCTCAGTATTTTTTATTACTAGAAAGGCGATTCGCTGCCGACCAGCTCCTTCTGTTCTCCACATTCAAAATACCCCCCTGCCGCCCCCCCACCCCCGCCCCCCCGCCAGTGAACGTTGAATACCTCACAGCAGTGAAGTGTGGATTGCCAAGAGTGAGGTTTCCTGCCATCTGCCAGTATCTGGTACAACCATCTCCCACAACCACAAGCCGCTCTTGAGACAAAACCTGGCTCTTGTCTAGATCGCCTGCCTAGGATAGGTTTCAAATCCGGACTGTTGGTTCAAGCTCAACGTCAAAGAATATGTTTTTTTCTTTCATATCCTGCCAACCAAAGCCAGAGAGAGACGAGAGATCGAGGAAGGGCACGTTTACCACACCCTGATTCTGCATCCTGCAACGTCTTTCAGGGAGACCTGCTGCTTATTTTAAATATCTATCCATTTTACTTGTCCGGGTCTTATCAGCACTTTGAATGTTTACGCTTTTGCAAAACAATGAAGCGAGCCAACCACCGAATTTGCCTGGAAAATGAGTCCACCCGGCGGCCTTGCATTCCTCCCCCGTCCCGCAGACCACACAGCCTCAACCCTCCCTTGTCGCGTTCAGAATTTGCATCTCCTCGTATCTGATCTGAAAAGCCTATTTGCATACCGTTTCTATTTCCCTGTCCGTTGTATACACTGCCGCCGGCCTCTGCGGCGGCCCAGGTCATTCATCAACACTGTGCCGGCATTTACATTCGCAGCACAGTTCTGTTGATGATTCTGTGTCGGAGGCAGAATGAGCAGAGTCTCCGGAGCAGGGTGTCTCATTCGGGTGACAGCCAAGTTCATGCGCAGGTGGGCCAAATGAGGTTGCACAGGGGGGGAAAAAGTGAGAAACGCCCTGTTTGAAAGCCCTGTTTTTTCAGTGATTCTATCAAAGCCAAGACATTTTGAGTTAAGAGGTGAGCCAATGTTTTTGTGAATGAATCCCTTTATCTCAACAGTTTGGGAGCTTGTAATTCCATCATACATGATTGCACTTGACTTTATTTGTACTTGCTTTCCACGGTCTGCCTCCCGGTGTAAACAGAGAACTCTAGTTAACCCCTGGGCCATATTTTAGTGCTACTTAATAGCTATAGTAAGCTGCCACCTTATCCCCCTGGTTAATGACAGCAATCCAAGGGCCAGGCGCTTCAAATCCATCCCCAGCCCGACCATCTGGCTGCTTAGAGACCCGAAGAGGCCTGCCGTCGCTGCCAGCTGGCCAGATGTTCCACTGGGACACAATGGAGGGTCAGGCCTGAAGGAGAACGGGGATCAGAACAGCTGTGCAGCGACACCAAGTGACATCCCCAGTCCCCGCTGGTCGTATCAGTCATGGCAAAGACATCCCGGTCCCCTTAACCCCCCCCTCCCTGCTGTGCCGGCAGCCGCCACCCGACCCGGGATGATACCGCACACGGCAAGTGCTCCCAGGGAGGGCTCCGAATCCCCTGAGTAAGCACGGGCCACAGGAACAACTATAAAAAGATCAATACTGTGATGAGATGTCATCTGGTGAGCAGGCCTGCCAACACCCCCCCCCCACCCCCCCCCCCCCACCCGTTCCCTGCCTCCCCCCCGGGGAACGTCCCTGTCTCCGTGTTGCCCTCCACTCTCCCCCAGCTCCCCCACAAGCCGGGCTTGCCTCCAACCTGCCTGACTCACTCTCCCACCATCTGCTTTGGGTCCCTGCAGGGCAGCGATCCACCGAGAAGCTGCTTTGAATTGAGTGGGAACGTCGGTGAGGTATTTGTCTCGTTTGACAGTCCGTCGCTCGGGTGGTAGAGGAGGAGTGGATTGAGGAGGAGAGGGGTAAAATGAAACAAAAAGGAAAGGGAAAATAATAAAACAATGGCAACTTTGACGGTTTGTTGGTGGTGGTGGTGTTGGGGGGTGGGGGGGGCACAGGTTGACAGCTGTGAGGTTATTTTTTGCATCGAGGGAAGCGTTACCTGTTGCTGCACGGAGTCCTACGACATTCCTGACATCTTGTCATCCTTGCAAGTTTGTTTACTCTCAAAATGGGTGCCCGTAAAGGCCGGAGAATATTTAAATGAGGAAGCAAATTAGGGGCCACCATAGTGTGTTCTTCAGCCACTGGCGCTTTTGCTTTGTTGTTCATTCCATTTTATTGAATTAAATTCTTCCAGGTTTGTTTTGGTTTCGTTTTTTTCTTCTTTCACTTGAATTGTTATAGTTTTTCCGCCGCCCCGTGTACAGCACTGCACCAGACTGCCACACGACTCTAATAACATTCAAATAGCAAGGGTGCTCATGGGCGCTTGGGGGACACTGACCTACGCAGCATCTTCTCCTCATACAAATGTATGTGTGTATTTCAGGTTCGAAACCCCATGTCCACAGTGCTGATCGCTGCGTTACTTCCCTTATCCGCTCATTAATGTCATGTGTTTGCATACACTCTAAAAAAAAAAGTACCTCAGACCAGTTCATTCATGATATACAAGTTGTACTTTTTTTCAAGGGTTTTACCGATCTTGACAGCCTGTTACCATGGTTACAAAACTGAATTCCCCCTCCGGTCATATTTAATTGAAAACCGCACACCAGAGCACAACATTAAGCGTGTAACATTGTTGTGTTGTGAAAGGAGCCACTGAGCTAATGTAATCTTATATTTTGCTCAATGAATCTGGTCACCACATGAATTGAAAGCTTTCTCTCCTTAATTCTGCTTCCCTGGTGTGTGTGTGTGTGTGTGTGTGTGTGTGTGTGTGTGTGTGTGTGTGTGTGTGTGTGTGTGTGTGTGTGTGTGTCTGTGTGCGTGTGCGTGTGCGTGTGCGTGTGCGGGGCCGAATATTCATGTATGGTCTACCGGTGTGCACGGTATGCTAGTGTGTATATTCGTGTGTACGTGTGATATGGCAGTCTGTGCGTATGTGGCAGTGTGTGTGTGTGTGCATGTGTCTGGCCCGGGTAGGGGGATTTTTAATGAGGGATAGTCTGGCCTGAGCAGATCCCTCCTCCCTCCATTACAGCCCATTAGAATCATCATTAAGACGGGACGCTGCTCGCCGCTCCCTGGCTCCCAGCATTAGTATAGGAAGCCCCTCTCTATCTCCTAGTGGCGGCAGCACAGCCTCCCACAGCATCGCTGCATCCTCCCATATTGTGTCTGGGAGGACAGGTTGCCACAGCAACATCTTGCCGAGGGCGACATTTCGATTGTGGAGGCTGGCCCCTCTCTCTTTGTCGGTCGCTCTCTCTCTCTCTCTCTCTCTCTCTCTCTGTCTCTGTCTCTGTCTCTGTCTCTGTCTCTCTCTCTCTCTGTCTCTGTCTCTGTCTCTCTCTCTGTCTCTCTCTCTCTCTCTCTCTCTCTCTCTCTCTCTCTCTCTCTCTCTCTCTCTCTCTCTCTCTCTCTTCAAGGCACCATGATTTCTATGTAAAAACCCAAACACCTCCTGCCTGCACCACTGCCAACACGTGAGCATAGAATTCATCGAATTTAAAATAAATTCAAAACTCTGCCTTTTATAGTGTCCCCTTTCCTTTTTTTTTTTTTTTTCATAAAAAGGGTGCTCGCATCCTTCAAAGTGGAAGCAGGCCTTTTAATAGGAGCTGGATATTCCATTAAGCGGCAGCATGTCGCGCTCCCTCTGTTGTGATGGGGGCTCCAGGGCTCTTCACGCTCTCTACTGCTGTCGAGGGCGCCCTGTGGGAGCTTTTTTAATTGAGGCACGAGTTACAGTCATCCGAATTGACTGTTAAGTCTTACTACACCCGCCGCGCTAGATTAAAACCGCTCCGAGAGCCCCTGCGTCTCTGGCGTTTTTTCCCTCTCTCTCGCTCTCTCCCGTCTCTCTCACTCCTCTCGTCTAACCCACTCGCTCCGGCAGTGAACTTCCTCTCCCTGCGAGATAGTCTTTTGCATGCGGCACAGCTTCCGCAGCGCTTAAGTGGATTTTGTTTTGCCGCCGCCAGCTTTTGACAGTGTTCAGAAGCACCGCTGGAATGTATCGCTTAAAGTTGTCAAAAGTTCCTTCCCAACTTAATGCCCTGGGAGTCTGGGTGTGTGTGTGTGTGTGTGTGAGGGTGTGTGAGGGCACTGGGAAAGGGCTGGAGCGGACGGGCAGGCTGATACGTCCTCCGTGTGATGGAGGGATGGGTCGTTCTGTGTCTAGATAGCTAAGATAACTATTGTGGCAGGGGAGGCGGTGAAACAAAAAAGGGGCTGTGATCCGTCTTCGGAGCACAATGGAAAGATAATTATTTCATGCCAGATTGCGTGCTCAGCAAAGGCCCGGAATAAGGGGTCGACATTTAACTTTAATTAGCTGTGATTTATTCATACTGACTGGATCGCCGGCAGAAATTGGATCATCTGATTATAGTGGAGCATGAAAATGACCTGATTAAACACAACCTAGAGAATGGAGAGAGGAGCCTTGGGTCAGGGGACCCGTGGAAACAATGCTGCCACTATCCTGGAAACGTAGCCTCACTCTGCTGGTGCTTCGCTCATTTCCTCTCATTTCATCCAGGAAGTGTTAGTAATCACAGTTTACCCCTTTTTTCCAAAGTGACAGACTTTTGTTTTGAAACATAATCAACATAATGCATACAGTATACACACAGTCACACACACACACACACACACACACACACACACACACACACACACACACACACACACACACACACACACACACACACACACACACACACACATGTGTATGTGTGTGTATACACATACACATGCATACATACACATACATGCATACATGCATACATGCATACATACATACATGCATACATACATGTATGTAGGTAGAGCTTAGGGCATTTTGCTAAGGAACGCTTGTAGATACACCACTGATATTAGGTCTTGATCCCAGAACCTTCCAACTGGGAGTCCCTACCCCCTTAACGCTCGACTGTACCGCCCCTTCCCCTTCTCACAGTGTTCTTCCCCTCTGTCGTTTGTGTTTGTTCAGGTGTGCCAGCTAATGAGATTCCGGAGCCCAAAAAGACCTGCAGCTCGGCCAAGGTCTCGGGGCTCCAACGCAGCCAGGAGCAAAGCATTGGCCAGGTGCCCTTCTCCCCGCCGGCGCCCAGCCCCACCCCGGCCTCCGCGCCTACGGGCTCCCCTGCGCCCGCCGCCGCCGCCGCCGCCGCGCCCCCTCCTCCAGAGCCCCCCCGGGCCCGGCTCCCCTCGCCGCCGCCGCTCAGCGTCAAGAAGAAGGAGCTGCAGCCGCAGCAGCAGCCGCTACAGCAGCTGCTGCGACCCCCGTCGGTCCCTTCCACCCCGCCGCTGTTGAGGGCTCCACCCCACGGCCACGCCCTGCCTCACCCTCACTCTCACCCTCACCCTTCTCACGCCCACCCGGACTCCCGCCTGCTCCCGCCCTCGCAGCACCACGACCGGCGCCTCCTCGGACACCACCACCCGTTGCACCACCCTCTGCAATACACCAGCCTTCAGGACATCAGGTAGGCGGCCGGCTGCGCTCCGTTGATACGTCCGTACGACCCACTCCACCTGTCGAGTACACTTAGCATGGATGGAGTTAATGGTACAACTCCACATCGCGATGTTTAGTCCAAAACAGAAGGAGCAATACAGGTCAATCACGATGAGCTAAACATCCAAACATACCGCTGTGTAGCGTCTTAAGGGGTGACACACAGTCCTCCAGATAATGCAAATCGTGAATAGGTAAATTGTGAATATCAAGGTTGTAAGATCCTTTATTAGGATAATTTGTATGCACAACTCATTGCTTATTAATATAGAAAAGATTGAGTGCATTTACTCAAAAGAGGTAAATATATGGAGCAGCCGGCAGGCTGATCATCAGTCTGATTTAAGGAAATCCCCTTTTCTTCCAACGCCACCAGGCAGGGGCTGATTGTACTAAGTCATCATTTGAAACAGCTTTTGTTTAGCTTAACTACTGCTCACTAATCAGGGTTTTAAAACAGGACGTTAATGACGTCTATAGAAGGGATTCCTGCCTGCTGAATTGATGCTGCATTAGTTGCTCATTTAGCAACATTAAAAACTCAATTAATCTCATGATGTAGCCCTAATGAAAACCAATTAGGGTGGAAGTTTTGCTAAATAACCAATTAACAAGTGTGGCAGAGTTGGCTCTCCCTCTTCGCTCCTGCATGAAGAACTGTGTCACCTGTTTCATGCACAACTACTTGCCTGTTTGCTTTGATTAGTGCCCCTCGGCGCAATGCAGAAGGTAATATAGGGAACTGTGCTACAATGCTAATATTAATACAATATAGTCCTTTGGGATCACTATTATTATTATTAGGTTATTGTGAAAATTACAAACACTGAATAATTCATAAATGTCAATATTGGTAACCTAAAAACGGTGCGTTATCAGTGAGAACGTATTTAAAGGAGACAGTACCCATGCTGTTGTATATCAGTGAGCGGGTAGCTATGCTGATGTATGTCAGGGAGATAGTAGCTATTTTATATTAATGAGATTGTAATTATGCTAGCATATCTCACTGATTGACGGTATAATGTATATTGGGGATCCAGTAGCTATGGATCAAATATATCATTGAGATAGCCACGATGCTAACATATATGTCAAAGAGACAGTACCTATGCTAATGATAATAAGTGAGACACTAACTATGCTAATATATATCAATGAGCAAGTAACGATACTAGCATAATCAACGAGACCGTAGCTATGCTAATTTACATCAACTAGCCGACCGATTGCTAATGTTTATCCTGTATAGCATGAGCTAACCTCTTCCCCTGTTCCTGTCCCCCCCCTGCAGCCACAGAGGCAGTCCGGTGGGGCTCTCCAAGCACCACCTGCCCCCGTCCCCCCACCACCACCTCGGTGGGCTGCCCTCAGCCGCCCCCGCCCTGCCCCTGTCCATGAGCCAACCTCTCTACCTCGCACTATTCCTCCTTACGGAGCCCCTCACATCGCCATCCGGCCATGTTCGCAAACCCTGCCCCAACTGCAACCCCCGCCAACCTTACCCACCAACAGCCTTGTCGTCCCTGGGCACCCTGCCGGCACCCCCTACCCAGGTGAGCACACACACCTGCTGGCTGGCAGCACGCTGGTTAGCAGCATGCACTGATAAGCGGAGAGTAGTTGGTAGCTATAAATAGATCGTAGGTCTTGTGTACAAGCTATCTCAGACGAACACCCGGTCGTGGCCACTCTCACATTTGGAATCGATAATCAGGGATGGAAATGCATGCATCGTTTATGAATGCATCGCACACAAACTGACACAGCAAGTGACTGAGCAATTTTTTCTCTCTTCATCGAGAACTTTATTCTCTGTAGTCTATTTATATAGACACGTGACACAAAATATTTCATTTCTAATGCCTCAAGATTGAGCTAAGCTAGCAATACACTTTAGAAAACAATATCGTTTACTGATCTTGGACGTAACAGCTTCTGCTGATGTACTCAGAGGGATCATTTCAGTATTACGAAAACAATTACTCAACATGTGTAGAGCCTGTGTACTAGAAAGGTATACTCATTGTAATGTCTTATATAATGCATGGTTAATGTTATTATTGTTTGTGCACTCCCATAATGATTTTTCCCATATATTGAACATGTTTACGTTTGAAAGGAATATACAGTATTATCATAAGAGCCTTTCTTTGTTTGTGCTCTGATGCATATTCATATTTGTAACAAAATGGTAGGATATGCCATACTTTTATGTTTATGTTTAACAAAACCTTATGCGCACTAAATGCACATGCTCCCTCAACACTTAGCACTAATATGCTTATGAAAGCTGTGCTTTCCAAGAAAATCTGTG
>NC_082387.1:12045926-12138885 GCF_031168955.1 Gadus macrocephalus
GTAGACCGGCTTCGGTTTCCCCACCCACACCCTTCCACTTTCTCGTCTGGAAAATCCATGCGGGCCCTCTTGGGTTATACAGTCCCCTGGAGCGAAGTGCACGGACAGTTGAAGCCATTGAAGTGCCGATCTATTGAGGCCGTTGACGGTAGCCCATGACTGGGGCGAGCCAAACCCCAGTTCACCCCAGAGGGCCAATTCTGCTCTGTTTGCAACCCTGTTCTGTGCAGTGACTGAATCATCTGCTGTCTAAAAGTAGCCTTTCTGTGAAGAGGTTGGCCGGTGTCACATGATGGTTTTTTTTCTGAATTTCCCATTTTACTAACACGTCTTTTTTCTTGTTTTCTCTCTCTCTCTCTCTCTTCCAGTTTGACAAATACGGCCCCAAACTGGACAATTCATTCGTTCATCGACATTCAAACGTAAGTCATTTCTTTCAAACTGCCAGCTTCTATGGGGCGAGGCAACTATTCTAAAACCATAGCTTTGAATTTTGCGTTGAGATTAATTTCCTTTTGTTAAGTGCGTGTGGCTGTGTGTGTGAGTGTGTGTGCGTTGAGTCCTCCATGTATGTGTGTTTTATTTGTCTATTATTTTGTGTTCAGAGTTCAGGAGCTGTTTTGTGTGTGTGTGTCTCTTCCCCAGTTCTTCCCTTCCTACCCCCCCACCATGCCAGGCATGCCCCCGCTGATCCCGCACACAGGACCCTTCAGTTCGCTGCAAGGAGCCTTCCAGCCCAAGGTCAGCCCTAGCCTCCTCACCCCTCCTCCTCCACACTCACTCTCCTCTCTCTGTCTCGTTCGCTCTCTCTCTCTCTCTCTCTCTCTCTCTCTCTCTCTCTCTCGCTCTCTCTCTCTCGCTCTCTCTCTCTCGCTCTCTCGCTCTCCAGCACGCGCAGCAGCGCAACCCACGCATGGCCGAGGCGATGCAAGCGGAAATAAAAAAAAAACACACTACAGCATGCACATTTACATACACATACACACACACTCAGGGACATTAAGAAATAAAGAGGAGGCGTACACATCTTGCACTCTCCTCCTGATCAGACGTCTACCGGCCTCGTAGTTTTAGACACTTGCACAGGTACAGCCATGAACACAAGCATTGTGTTTGTCTGCGTCTTTGTCTGTGTGCACGGGAGTGTGTAATGTCATACCTTATTAAGCACAAGCTTAATGCACTTTCACAGAGGTTGTTTTTTGTTGTGATTATTTTTTTTTCTCCTTCGATTGCAAGGGGGGGTGGGGGCGAAAAAAGTGGCCGGCATAATCAGCATGAATTTCCCCAGCATGAATGTTAAGACTCACTTAACATTCAGGCACGGGGGCAAGTGGCAGCCACAGCAGATACGTAGAAGGAAAGAACCAGGGGCCCGATAAGTCTCTCCAGGCCTCCCCTCTCCCCCCCTCTCCTCCTCCTCCTATAATTGGGCTATGCAAAGCAGGTCTCTGATCCACACAGGCCCGAGGTGGTCTGAGCCCTGGCTCTCACAGGCCTGAACCCAACCGCTCCGCGCCAAGCCGTGTCGAGCAAGATAAGGACAGGCTCTGTATGTCTGTGTGTGGTTGTGTGTGTGTGTGGTTGTGGTTGTGTGTGTGTGTGTGTGTGTGTGTGTGTGTGTGGTGTGTGTGTGTGTGTGTGTGTGTGTGTGTGTGTGTGTGTGTGTGTGTGTGTGTGTGTGTGTGTGTGTGTGTGTGTGTGTGTGTGTGTGTGTGTGTGTGTGTGTGTGTTTTGCGGTGGCTAGGCAGCCAGTAGGGGAGAGGGGGATAGGGGCAGGAGGGGGGGAAGAAGGGGTGTGTGGGAGGTGGACTGCTTGACAGATCCCCAGTGGCTGTGACCCTGGTGTAAGCCAGCAATCAAAGCTGGCCTAAATCCGCTGGCCTTATTCACAGCGGGCTCTGTTACCGAGGAGTCCCCTTTTGTCAGAGGCCTCTCCAGATGGTTGGTGCAACACAACAGGCCTTGCTCTTGTGTGTCCAAAGCCCCCCTTGCCTCCCTCCCTCCCTCCCTCCCCCCATGCCTTCCTAAGTATCCTTGAAGAGAGGCTGCGCTGGGGGGTGATGGGGGGGGGGGGGTCAGTGGAAAATAACACGGGTCGCCTTCCTGGATCTGCCAATCCTCGATGCGGGGATGGATTAATAGGGCTGATCCAGGCACTTGGGCTCAAAAGGACTTAGCCGAGGTAATCAGAGAGATCTGGGCTGTTTCACTGTGGTCTGGCTCAAGGCCCAGAGCATCACTGCAGCAGAGCTATCAGTTGACGTCAGTGCTACAGTAGAGGTAGCGGCTAGGTGAGAGAAAGATGCTACAGAGCTAGTCCTGAGGCTAAATGTAGGCCAAACTAATGCCGGCTCTTCGTTTTTCTATGAATATATATTTAGTTGCATTTATCTTTACTTTTATGGACAGGACATTGAAGAGATCCAGAAAACGGAGTTGAAAGAGAGTGATATGTAGCATAGGACTGTAGGTCAGAATCAAACCTGGATCCCTACAGCACCCTAGGGGGTTGAGTCTACATAAGGCCATCTCTTATCCCTGAACAGTCTGTTGGTGATTGATAGATTTAGAGTGCGTGTTGTTTTTATCTTCAATATGCTCATGTTTTGTGTTCCTTTGTCTCCTCTCTCGCTCTATCTCTCTCTCTATCTCTGGCTCTATCTTTGTCTCTCTATCTCTGTCTCTATCTCTGTCTCTCAGGCATCCAATCCCATTGATGTGGGAGCCCGTCCAGGGGCAGTACCACACACACTCTTACAGAAGGATCCCAGGGTAAGTAGCTACTCGCATACCGAATCCCGAGTCACACACACTTTCTTCTGATTGGGGAGAAGAAAGAAAAGGCTACACTGCAATAACAACTGTGCTGGTCGACTCTGAGACGTTGTTATGCAGGGAAACTGTATTCACCTTCTCAGTCTCTTCCCGGCCGCTGAAAGCAGGGTCTGACTCACTCACTGAGGGATGTGTCGAGCAGCAAGTAATAACATTGTGAGAGAGTGCTTTAAAACCACCAAACCCACCGTAGGAACAGAGACGAAATCATCCCGTTCTAGGTTCACATATGGAAAACGTTGTAGGATTGGCATGGCTATCGGGTTCGAAATTCAAAGTTAATTTGAAAATGAACAGTGACAGAGGACATTTCTTTTAAATTCAAACATTTGTTGTGTTATTTGTTATTGATATGTGTACCAATATTCCACATTCTTTCTAAGATTTTCCATTCTGAAATTAACAATGACTCTGTCTCTCTCTCATTCATCACTCTCTCTGTCTCTGTCTCTGTCTCTGTCTCTGTCTCTGTCTCTGTCTCTCTCTCTCTCTCTGTCTCTTCTCTCTCTCTCTCTCTCTCTCTCTCTCTCTCATCTCTCTCTCTCTCTCTCTCTCTCTCTCTCTCTCTCTCTCTCTCTCTCTCTCTCTCTCTCTCACCCTATCTCTCTCTCTCAATCTCAATCTCTATCTCTCTCCGTACAGATATCAGATCCATTCAGGTCGTCTGTCAGAGTAAGTTTCTGTCATGCCTTCTTGACTTCACCCCTTTCATGCCTAGCCTCAGAGTACAAATAAGCCATGTTGTATTAGAAAGCCCTGATCACAATGCAGTATGTAATCCCCTCCAATTCTTATTGGACTTGGAGTGAGGCAGACGGCCACTACTGGGATTATGGTCAGCGGATAGAGGCGTCTGGGTTTTCTGGGGCTTTTTATTTTATTACATTTTTTTGTTTGTTTGTTTTTGTTTTTTGTCTTCCGATAAGTTGCCCCCTCCCCCTTTTAACTTGGCTTGGCCAGACAATAAGAAAGAGATGAATTGCAAGCGGTTGTGAGCTCACCATAAGGTCTCTCTCTGATTCTCAGAAACCTGGCAAGTGGTGTGCAGTGCATGTCCAGATCGCATGGCAGATCTACCACCATCAGCAAAAGATGAAGGTGGGTCAGAAGGATAGCGGAATGAGAAAACCAAGATTTTCAGATCTGCAATTTGAAACGTTGGCTTTCCCAGGGCCTAGTCGTAGACAGATACTTTGTTCTTCCTCACGTCGAGCGTTTGATGCCGCTACATATACCATATGTGTTATGCATATAACATATGAACGCCGGCCCCATGGTTCTCATGTGGGTCACGTGGTACAATGTCATAGAAAAGCTGTTCAATCAAGACAGGGGTCTAACCTAGGGGTTGAAGGTCAGCAGGGTTGGGTTTTGAGGGGAGGGGGAGGGGGGAGGGAGGGATATGCGCCATTCATTTAGTTAAATGCTACCAAGGACTCATTAAGGGAAGTGGACATACAGAATATGTATGACCCCCACCCAGGGAAAGGACAGCGTCCCCCTCACGCACCCCCTCTCAAATTCCCCGGGGCTTTGCTGTCCCTAATCAGCTTACAGATGTTCTGTTATGACACCGTCGGCCATTGTTGTCGTGACTCGGCACGTCTGATACCCGAGCCGCTTTAGGGTCGAGGCGTAAGCCCCTCCAGCGTAAGCCTCTGTTGCTGAAAGTGGCGTTCTCACTCACTGACCACTGACCCCCGCTGTCACTCTCTCTCTCTCCATCTCGCTCCCTTTTTTAACTCTCTGACTCGCTCTCGGCCTCCCTCTCTCGGCCTCTCCCTCGACCCCGTCTCTCCGTCTATCTCCATATAACAGCAGATGCAGCTGGACCCTCACAAACTGGACATGAATGGGAAGCTGGACCTCTTCAGCCGTCCCCCAGGCCAGGGGGTCTTCCCAGGGTTCCCCTACCCCCATGACCTGGCGCGACCCATGTTCTCACCCTCAGGTCAGTAGACCCCATCCCCATCGCACACAATCTGCATCAGAGTTTTATGCATACATAAATGTATCAACGCATATTAATGCATGCCCGCCGTGTCGAAACAGCTCTTTTTTTACAGCTGTTTAAAAAAAACACGTCCAGGGTATTATTCAGGGCTTTGGTTTCTTTCTCTTTTTTTTGCATTTGTTTTGCGCCTTTCATGTCGGGTTCACATAATTGTAGTGCTGTTGTGGTAAATGTTTTGCTGTTGAGGGAGACAGCCATGAATATGCATGACTCTCAATCCCGTAATTGTCGGCTCTGCCCTGCGTTGGGGGGCAACAGCGGGGCGATCAGCCTTTTACTGGTAATTATGCCGCTGTGTGTCATAGGCCTGTGTGTAATTGGTTCCTTCATTAACAATATCTTAACCACGGGCCAATTCACCACTTTAAGTTTAAGGGGTTGGCTTTGACAGAGCATCAAAGTGCCCATGAATTAGGGCTTCGATTTTCACATCTAGACACACACAAGACACGTCGTAAAATGTGACAATTTGAAATGACGAATTTTCTTCTGCTCACTTTAAGTCCATTTTTTCAACCATCTGGTTTGTACTTAGCAAGTAGGCCTTTTTGTCGCGAAGAATGCAGACTGTTTACATTAAATACATGGCTAAAGCAACAGGGATCCAAGGGTCACGGATAAGCCCTCTGCTTATCTCCTGTTAATCACGTGTTATCCTTAATGCCTAATTGAGAGATTAAACGACACATTGATTGGTTAACACTCACAGTTTCTCTTTTTTATCTTCCGTCTGATAGGCCCTGGCCACCACGCACCCTCCCCCTACGGCCCCGCCTCCCATCCCACTGGCTTCCTGCCTCCTAGCCACATGGCGGGTAAGTGTAAGTAACCCATACTCATGTTTTCTTTTCCCGTCTCTCTACTCCTTTTCTTGTTGTTACCTTTACCTGAACGGAGATGCAAAAGCAATGGTGATAATAGTAAAGGCTCAAAACGTTTTACTGGGATTGTGCGTCTTCTTTGGATCAAAGAGTCAATCTGCAACTTTGTTGTTGTGGATTATGATGATTATTAGGATTTCAGAAAGCAAGCCGGTCAATGAGGGCTTGTAACAACATGACGGTGAATGAAATCCAACCCTTGGGGGGGTTGTGGGGTGGGGTATTTGGGTGTTACAGGTGAGCTCTTTAATTGCTGTGATTGTGTTCAGAAATTCCCTGGAAACCCCTGAAGCTTCCTCTCTAGCCCAGATATTGTGCTATATGATATTACTATATGTATATAGTAATATCCTTATATAACCTAAGGAAGGCATGATCTAATCCTGTCATATTAGATATAATGTATTTATTATGATAATGTGTAATGTACTGGAGGTGGACTCCTGATGCTGTCCTAGTATTACAGCTGTTTATGAAAGGTAGGATAAATCAAAGGAAAGGAACAAGTCTGGTTACCATGGTGATGTTTGTGTTCCACGGAGACGAGATACATTTTGCATACATTATAAATAACCGAACACATGCTGTTGAGGCTGCTCATGCTGATTTTCATGTTGCCTGTAGCTAACAACATTTATGCTTTCATGGTTAAAAAAATCTGAATAATTGGAGTAATGTCGTTTGAGGAAGATGTTGGCAGCATGGAAGGCAACACATTTTGGAATTAAGAAACGAAGAAATTAAAGAGAAGAGGCGTCGTTTATTGGGTATTGTTAACGCAACTGCTAACTTGGCATCAAGAGGGTTTTTCCTCGGTGGAATATTGTTGCACATTATGATTTCACCATTGCTCTTCATGTCTTTATCGGTGGACGAGTGGATGGATGCTTTCATTTTCATAATGAATCAATCAATCTATATTTCTATGAGACTTGTTTTATTTTCAGATGGCCTGCTCTTCATCTGCATCCACTCCGCCTCTCTCCCCCCCCCCCCCCCCCCCCCCCCCGCCTCTCCCCCCGCCCAACCATAACC
The DNA here is from genome assembly GCF_031168955.1 of Gadus macrocephalus. NCBI lineage: Eukaryota > Metazoa > Chordata > Actinopteri > Gadiformes > Gadidae > Gadus > Gadus macrocephalus. Next base: position 12,052,695 of record NC_082387.1, read on the forward strand.
CATTCCCCAGCTCAGTTCAGCGAGTACACACACCAAACAAACAAACTCATTTTCCCATGAGGCAGTGCAGCTCCACAAGCCTCCTAGCAGGTTCAGAGGCGCGTTGCTCCGTTGTAGTGAGTGGGAGAGGGTCCAGCATCTGTCAGGCAGTATAAAATAAGAAAACAGCAACAGCTCGCTTGTAAGAGAAAAGCCGAGTGGGTGGGTAGCGGGGGGAGGGCTTACTGTAGCCAACCCCCCCTTTTATTTTTGCTAATCGCTGTTTGGCATTTTACAGATCCTTTCAGTCGCTCCAGTACCTTTGGTGGCCTCGGCAACCTTTCAACCAGTGCCTTCGGTGGATTAGGCAACCCCACGCTTGGTAAGCGCCAGCCTCCACCACCACCACCACCACCACCTCCTTCCCGCTCCCCTCCTCCATCTCCCTCTAAACCCACCTACCCAGCCTCCCACCCCAGACCCTAACATACCCATACCTATCTTAGTCCCCCCACCCCCCCCCCCCTTCCTGGACGATGGCCCTGGTTGCTGGAGCACTGAGAGAGCAGGGGAACTCAGCGAGACAGAGAGACCGCAGGGAGAGACAGAACAGGGAGAAAGGAAAACCAAGACACTTAGTTCTCGTCCCTTTGCCAAATCCGCCCAATAGCCCAGGCAGGACCACCAACACCAAACCCCTTCACACTCTCTCTGCATCCCCTGATCCCCAAGCCACCATCCAACGGCCTGGTTCTAATCCGTCGGCCCTCCTGCCAAAAAACGCATCCAGGCCCGCTGTTTGCTTTCTGTTCATCTATTCATTATTCGACGGACTACCTCGTCGCACACCCCGGCGAAGCCTATCTCTCTCTCTCTCTCTCTCTCTCTCTCTCTCTCTCTCTCTCTCTCTCTCTCTCTCTCTCTCTCTCTCTCTCTCTCTCTCTCTCTCTCTCTCTTTCTGTAGTCCTGTCCCCTGTTGCAGTTCTGCCCTGGCAGACGAGTTGCTCTGTGTGTTGTTAACTTGGAAATGAGTAATAGACAAGCCATTGAACGCTTGAGTCTCCCCCTGGTTTTTATTGAAAATTATATATTCTGTCTCGTGCTCTTCATCCATTCCGATGCCCTGGGGGGCACCGACAATCAGGAGCAGTGAATGAAGGGATGGGGAATTCTGATGCCTTTTTTGGCCCGCAAGCACGTACAAGTACAGAGAGAGAGAGGGAGAGCAGTGAACTGTAAGTTTCAACGAGTGAATCACACATAGAAGACAGTTGACAGTAGTAACAACGTGATCAGATTCATTCAAATTGTATTGCAGGAGGATAGATTGCAATGCACAAATATACTTGGAGGCAATTATGACTCCGCGTCGGTGGTAAAAAACTAATGTCTTTGTAAATTCCTTTACACAGGAAGTTCTGTATTCATTGCAAACGAATCAGCACATTATGAGGGATCGACGCCTACGAAGGAACGTCGGTTATCCTTGCTCTGGGTCCGTGGCAAGACCTAGCCCTCATCCGGTTCACTGACTCTGTCTCCCTTGTCTCCTCTCCAGGCTCCAACAGCGTATTCGGCCCCAAGGATGGCCCCGGCAGCCTGGGCGGCTTCGGCAGCCCGCACCACGACACCTGGAACCGGTTGCACCGAACGCCCCCCTCCTTCCCCACGCCGCCACAGTGGCCCAAGGCCCCCGACGGCGAGCGCAGCAGCTCGGCCAACAGCCACGACCGCGAGAGGGAGCGCGAGAGGGAGAAGAGGGACTCGTCGGTCGGGAAGGAGGAGAAGGATAAAGACAGGTGGGTTGTTGTGGACCGGATTATTGTTTTTAATGGCCCAGTTGTCTTTGGATTCGCTTGAAGCCTCTGCGGAACGGACGGGCTCCCTCCCAGTGCTTCTCCGTCACAGTAATGAGTCTGATTACGACATTGTCTGCATGTGGTGCCCTGTAACTGTCTGGCATTTCAAGCACAATAGAAACTAACCGTGTATTACCGCTGGTTGTTATTATGTATTACTCAGGGCTCAAAACTGCGACGGAAATTATTGCATTTGCCATATATTATGTGGATGTGAGGTCATTTTTTCCAAACAGGGCCGTTGCAAAGCAGACATTTGTTGATGTCATCGTTTTTCCCCATTTAAATTCTCAAACGGTCCCAATGTTTCATTGGAATAACATTATTACGAGTAATTGTGTGTTGAGGAAGTCCGCGGCTTTCCCATCCCCTTTGGTCTGAGTCTGATTTGGTCTGGGCAGAGATTGAATGCGTCTCGCACACTGTGTTAGGCAGTGTCGCGTAGCAGAAAGACAACTCACGTCGGAAGATACGATTTTGGGTCTCGTTTTGAGCAATGCTTGAAGCTATAGAGGGCTGTAGGCAGCCTTGGTATCAGGGGTAATTGTGTTCTGTTTCCATTAAGAGCATTCACACCATTGCTGGGAGTTAGAGAGCGGCTGTATTCAGCACTGGTTTGAGAGCTCTCATTGCAAAAACGCACACTTAAGTTCCAGTTGCGAAACAAGGCAAAAATGATGGTTTGTGCAAAGTTTCAATAAAATGCACGTCAGCGCTAGTGCTATTCAAGATAAAAGCAGGGGAAGAAAAAACACACGCAGAATATATAGGAGAAGGACACGCTGGAGGTAGACAATCTAAATACCACCTATGCAATAATATCAAAATATTTATTTAGAGAGAGTACCTTTTTTCAGATGAATGTACACAGATGGCTAATAGGCGACCAACAACAAGCCATTACCGCTGCAAAGCGACGAAAAAAGGGGGCGACCAAATTTGTTATTGCCACCAAAGGAGTAAGTTAGCGCCACCAGTGCCACCAGGAGGAAGTGTTATTCCTGAGCCCTGTTACATAATCAGGGTTTCTAGGTTGAAAACTATTTTCAAGGAATTGCTTATGTCTTAAGGGCCTATTTTATCATCCTTTTTCAGGGAAGTGTGTTAATTCAAAGCATAAAATGTAACACTTGATTCAACCTGGTGGAGCGATCGCAAAATAAACAGAGGTGTGAATACCAAACAAAACAAACTAAACATACTTTACATCCAAAATGATTTGCAATGAATGTTGGAACAATGCATTAGCATTGTTCCAACATTCATTGCATTCAGTATAACTGGAATATCATTCTTATTTTGTGTTAGGCTCTTTGAGTCTGCATCATGTATGAAAAGTCCGATATAAATAAAGTTGCCTTGCCTTTAAAGAAACCTCCTGTCCTTGCAGAGATTCTGTGGACCGCAACCGGCACTCCAACCGCTCGTCCCCCGCCTCGGCCCCCGTCAGCTACCAGATCAGCAACCTGATCCGCTCCACCAGCCAGAACTCCAGCGACCAGGGCCGGCACCACAGCGGCAGCGTGGACCGGGTCCGCGAGGCCGAGAAGGAGCTGCTGGAGCGCCACCGCGAGGCCTCCATGATGGCCGACGTCAAGGTGAAGGAGAGCCGCTCCCCGGGCAAGGACGCCATGGAGAGACGAGCGTCGGAGGACTCCATCAAGGCCGCCCACCGCTCCCCCTCGCCCTACTCCAAGGGCCTCATGGGCGAGCAGGGCGTGAAGATGATGGGCGGCCCCCCGCCGACGTTGAAGGACGGCGATCGCAAGGAGCCCCCGTCCATGGACCTGCTCCACAAGGTGAAGAACGACATGAAGATCAAAGAGGAGCGCAAGGAGGAGCAGGAGGTGATGGTGGTGAGCTCCGAGCCCGCCCCGCACCCGCCGCTCCAAGCGCCCCCGGTGCCCATGTCTCAGGTGGGACACCCCCACCACCACCACCCCCCTCTCCAGCAGCAGCTCCACATGCAGCCGCAACGCGGCAACGAGATGGCCGGCATGCACGGGGTCCCCATGGCCCACTCGCTGCCCCTCTCCATGAGCGCCATGCACCAGATGGGCAGCCTCAATGTGCTGGACCGCGCCCGCATGGCGCCCTTCATGGGGGTCAGCCCCCTGGCGGCGGGCCGCGAGCGCCTGCCGCACCAGGCCTTCCCCTGGGACCCCCTGCGGGAGGCTTACCGCAGCCTGGACCTGCAGCGCCGCATGGACTTCCAGCTGCGGGCCGAACAGAGCCACCGCTTCCCCAGCATGTACGAGCAGGAGCGGGCGTACCGCGAGCGCGAGGCCCACGACTACCAGCACCACGAGCACCTGCTGGAGGTGCGGCGCGAGCACGAGAGGATGCGGCAGCAGGCGGAGGAGCGCGAGCGCATCCACATGAGGGAGGAGCTGGACCGGGCCCGCCTCCACCAGCTGCACCAGTCCCCCATGGAGGGCCACCTGCCCCACATGGCGCCCTTCATGCAGCACCTGGGCGGGATGCCCTACCCCAGACTCAGCCCCTCCACGGGACACAACGGCCTGCTCAACAGGACGCCCCCCACGGCCGCGCTCAGCGCCCCGCCGCCTCTAGTGCCCGCAGGCGGCGTCCGGCCCGCCTCGCCCAGGAGGACTACGCCCCTAACCTCCGCCACCCAGGACCCGCGGGACTACTCGCCGTCCCGCAACCCCAAAGAGGTGGAGGCCCGGTAGCTTCCTCAGGACGGGACACAGAGGCCTCGGATGCCTTCGTGAGCCTAAATGCCTCCAGTTTGGAATCTTATGGTGAACCAAAACGCGCTGCCTTGTCACCGGGGAACAGCAGATTTTGGCATCCGGGAGGAAATGGTATGATTGTACAATGTAGAAGGTGCCTATGTGGGTCTGATTAAGCACATACCAAGACTCTTTTCAATGGACTGAATCGAATTATGTCGGCAGGAAAGAAACGCAAATGAGTATGTTTATAGCCGACTTAAATATTTGATAATTATTAATATATTAATCTGATACCTTTTTTTCGGCTATGTGCGAAAAGAGAGGTCCTCACATGGGTTTGTACATTTTCCTATCCTTGTTCCATGTATAGGTATCACTTTGATGACATGTATGTAATTTGTGCTCCAGTGACTCCAGTTTTGTTTGTTTTTCCTTGATATTTATCCCAGTTGATGGTGAGACATATCTATTATGGCCCACGGAAAGGACTGGATGTTTTTTGTTTGCGCCTTCTCAACAGTAATTTAACCTTGTGCTACCAAGATATCCTCAACAATGCCAATGTACACTGTTACATTACCGATTTGTTTCCTTGATTCGTTTTGCCTTCGAGGTATGCAGATGCAGATATATTATGAGGTCAAGGTTCAGTCTCTCTTAAGGCAAACTTGTGTAAATAACTTGTTGATATCTCCTCGCTGCAAAAATGGCCATGTAAATTGATCAGCCTTTTTAAAAATGTTTCTAGAAAAAGAAAACTCAAATCAAACGTTTCCCTGTTGAAAGCCATGGTATAATGGAGAAGCCTGGTCGTTGTCATGGAAACATGGTGATGGAGAGTCCTACAGGGGCCTGGAAGGATCATCTGCAATCTATGCAAAGCGACGCAAGGCATCTCGAGGGTGGAAGAACCTGGATATTACGATGATGTTGGTGACAATTAAAGGATCTGCATCAACTATGATTTTTATTTGCCATTGGAAATACATGGAGTTATACACCGAGGAGATTTCCAAGTCACAAAGTGGACCAGGAGCGCAAAGCCTCAAGCAGAACGGAAGAACACTTTGAGTGGGCCGCAATAGGACTTTTTCTGTCAACCTTGTGGTGTTGTGCAGTTGTTTTTCTTAGACTCTTGTATACAAAACCAGTAGAGTTTTAGGCGTGCAAAAATGAAAAATGAACATTCATGGTTTAAAAATGTAAGGAATAAAGTTTGGACCTAATGTCTGACATGCTGTTCGCTAGTCATTTACTCTGCCGCTGATGCTGCGGTTGCTGCCAAGCTCCTCTGGTGAGATCAGTGTTGCGGCAGCCTTCTGAGCGATATGTTGATTCGCAAATAACGTAAAAGTCGCTGGAGGAGACAGAGCTTTATAGGTTTGCCGATAGTGCTTTGGCCCGGCCCCGCCGGCGTTACTGTATTTGCTCATTTCGTATAAAGCTATTACTTTAAAATCATGGAAGCAGCAGTCTTGGCCTGATGGGAGTGGAGCCCCAAACCCTTTCAGATCGTTGAGCCTTAATCTGTCATACATGGGCTGCCGAGCTCTCCAGAGGCGATTGATGAGATTGGGGAAAGCAATAGAGGGTGGGGACTAATAGGACATTGATTTTGTAAGAAAGCAGGTTTTGAGTGTTTGTGTTGCAGGTAACCGCTATTGACCGGCAGCCCGGCAGCATATTGACCCGCGGTCTGGACTCATTAAGTGGAGCATCGGTGGGGAGGAAGGATATCGGACGGTGAAGGTGCTGGAGGTTCCTCTCTTTCCTCCAACTCTTACTCTCCTCTCTTTGTTCCAGAACTCATCTGTTTCGCTAATGAGACCGGACGGCACTTTAGGAGTGGGCCGGGGAGGATGGGGGGGGGGGGGGGGGGACCCAGGTGCCCGGTCCGACTTTATTGACGAGGTCTCTCCTCACTGCCTGCCCAGAGATGGCCAATTCATTTTGATAATGCCCCTGACTCTCCATCTAGCCGCTGAGAGCCTCTGAGCCCAGCCAATCCTGTCCCAGGGCATCAGGCCGTAATGACAGCGTGGATCAAACCAAGGCCAGGGCATTAGGAGATGTTATTGAAAATCAATGGTGCTCCTCTGTCTCACACACTCTCCGGCAAGGTTTTTCAAAAGGCCCACTGGAAAAGACTGCGTGTCAGAATGGACCCTGTGCACTGGGAAGACTTAAATCACTATCACTTTCAATTGAGGCGCCCGGTAATTGAACCACATATTCCTCGACGGGTAGCATCTGTCAGTGGCTGGCCCCACTTTAGCGTGGTGTGCTTTTATTCCTAATCATCTAGTCAACAGCGGGTACTTAACCCCTGTTCTCATTAGTGTACATCAATTTTTTTTCTCAACTATTATTTGCCTGGCAACATTTATGTAAAAAAAAAAGAAAAAGACCTTAAATTTCACCGGCACTGCCGCTTTGTCCTACACACACGCTCCTTTTTATGGTTGAGTGTGGAACAGCCCTCTGGAGATGAAAAGCACCATCAATTTCACTCATTGTCTGGCAAGGTCAATTTATTTCAGCACACAGTCCATCATCAGATGAGAATCAATTGACACGTGGCCTGGTATATATCCAGCCCTAGGCAGGTTTTTACAACAGCTAAAAAGGCTGTTTCTCAGTATAATTCTTATTTTTTCTCAGGGGGTTTTGTGTGCAGCATAATGTATGGCTGGCACATACTATATGCTATACATTGTGAGGGTGGTATGGTAGCCGTTAATAGTAGCATATATATATATAGCTGTGATACATAATTGTATTTTGTCTTTACACCTCGCTCACTGGTGTAAATTAATAGGATATGGCAGTATTTGAGCGGGGGGGGGGGTGACGACAACATTGTTTTTGGTTCTCGACAGATCCCCTTGCATTTATCTGTAAGAGACCTCAATGCTGAGGGTTTTTTGGATTGAATTTTCATGGTCTAAAGTACCTCCAAAAAGCGGTTGGCACAGAGCTCACCCCAGATTCAGGGAACAGTGGAACAGGCCTCAGGGGCCTTTATGGAGCACAATGGCAGCTAATAACACAGTGCCAAGCTAATAAGATGGGCAAGGAATGAATGGCTCAGTCCAAGCTGCTTTTCTCTCTCTCTCTCTCTCTCTCTCTCTCTCTCTCTCTCTCTGTCAAATCTTTTTTTCTGTCTCTTTCCCCCCGCTGATGAATCATGTATGAAAGCATTTTTGAGCTGCTATGCGCCAATCCCCAGACTTCACTCCCCCTCTCCACCCCCCATCCCTCCCAGCGAGGGCTAATGCATTAGTTCCCATTTGAAGGCTGTGTTGAAATGGAGATTGGTAATGAGACGCGAGACCCCCGCCATGATCACATTTGAATTGCCAGGAATCCATTGGGAACATGTGATTTGGGAGACTGAGGGGTATTTTTCGTTCTCAGTTAAAAAGCCATTCCTTTGCGGGTTTACCCAACCTTGACAGCTAACGATCTCCATCGCTAAGCTATAGGCCAAATAGTCACTGAACACTACTAAGTCTAAGGCTTTGTCAGCATAGCGCTGTCATAGTGTTCATTCAACTGAGAATAGGTGTTTTCCAGCCCCTAAAAAGGCAGGAACTGGACATCCTTCCATTTGTCTGCCATCTTTTCTTAGCCTTAAATGTCAACAGAGTGACTGCTAACAAAGAGCAGACCAGTCGGCAGCTAAGGAGCTAGCTTAGAAACAGCCAAAGCAGTGTGGCTTCCAAGGGGCTGTCTAATGTCTTTGCACCCTTTGGACCTACAGCATACACATGTTTCCCCCCGCTCTCTCTCACCCTGCCACTACTCCTTTGCAGTGAGATAATAGACTTGCCGTCTGGAAGAGTTATTATAAACCAACCTCGGCTCAAAACAGCAGAACTTTGGAGCATTAAAACCCAGATGGAAGCAGGGAGGAGAGGAGGAACAGGGAGAAGATGGAGAGGTTCCATCGATGCCATTCGCCAAAATGCGTTTTCCACTTCCATTCCATTTTGGGGATTTTTCCGCTGTTTAGTGGAACCTCACTGTGGCCCACACTGGCTGTATTATGTACACAAGCCATAAAAATCCAATAACATTTATGCAGCTGGGTACTTCTGGCAGAGGTGGTCCTCTCGCTCATTGGCCTGTGCACCACCGTGCCATCCTCCCAGATTTGTGCTGTGCACTCTGGGCACCAGACAAGAGAAGTCTCAGAAGGGGAGGTGGAGGGAGGGGAAAAGGAAGCTCAAACGCATAGAACAAGCTTAAAAAATAAATAAAATATCTGAAGGCGGGTGGAAGCCGTGCGTTTCTTGTCCAAATTGGCACAGGCCGCTGATGATTAGCCGCTGTGACGATAATCAAAAGTGGCTCAGTGTTTTTGAAGGGGTGGCGAGAGGCTGGGCCAGCTGGTGACAACATGGCTTGTGTGCGTGGGCCAAGACTGAAGTTTATTTGAACGTGGATCTCGTTGTGACCGCATTTTCTCCAGAGCTCAGTTAGCGGAGTGTTCCTTGGCTCATCGCAGGGATCGCCTCAGCGCTGCTTGGCAGCGGGCGAGGCGGAAGTTCTTCCAAAACCACGGAATGAGAATTATGATTTAGTCCATCCCCTCTGGTGGTGGTGGTGTGTGTGGTGGTGCGTGTGGATATTCATAAGCGTTTATTCAGTTTGAAGCTGGCAAAAACGCTGCACCTCGTTCTTGGCACCTGTGTGCGAAAGTTTTCTTTCCAGCGAGTAATCATTAAAAGCACAGGGGCTGCTTTAACAGTGTAGGCTCCTCATAATGCGCCTCAAAATATAGCATCCCACATTCCCATATAAAAAACAAACCAGCCCAAAGCTTCACAAACAAAGTGACTTGTTTCACCTCAAATCTCATAAATTCAAAACCAACTTCAAACCACATGCCAACCCCTTTGTGGAAAGTTGCTAATTATTACAAAACAGTAATACTATTTAAACTATATTATCTTTACTGTCATAAAATCCTGTTTTACAGAACAGATATGAATACCCAGATATAGGTTGAAATTAACATGGCAAGGACAGGCGCCTGCATCAAACTGAAATGCCAGAATGTGTCAAAGAATGAATGAATGAATCTTCACAAATCTTATAATATACGGGAAACAGCTTAAAGAGAGCCATTTAGCTCCTATGTTTACAGAAACCAAAATGTGAGCAAACCATTTAAAGCGTTTAGTGTGAGGTTGAGTATTTTGCTTCCATCAGTACTTGTATAAACATCTAAAGTCAGAGAGGGTAAAAAATATTAGATTTCAGCATTCATAAAACAAACTCTGTGGGGCAACACACACTCCTTTTTACAGACCCCTAGTACTCCTATTTTCACAATTTCACTTGAAATATAGTATAAGTTAATGTAATGTATAAATTCTGATAGTGAGGGGATAAAGATAAACTACGTCCTAAAACTACAACAAAATATGTATTTGTGAAGATGAACTCCCCATGTCCTATTTTACAGTTTTTTACAATTTCACCTTGCCACGGCTGAACCAGATTTCTGTCCCATGGAGACATTGTTGCAGTAGTTACTTGCAGTAGTTACTACTGCAGCAGCGTTTGAATGGGGTTTAATAGGATAATGTCTCAGATATGTCGCCCCACCTGTAAAGGGGTCTAGGACCGGCCTTGTTCAAAGATGAAGCGGCCTGCTATTCACTGGTAACCCAGCCGATCACGTCTGCAACTGGGAGCCCAGATATGGCAGATGAATCCAGGTTTCAAAATGTGCTCGTGATTTATTCAATATCCCATTTTCATTTATATTAAACATAAATGATTACCGTAGATCATTCAGTCACCGGTAATGTATTATTGATATTTAGAAATCATTAACCCGAATGTTTAGCGTAAACGGTCAAGAGAGAAATGTGCTAGCTGTAATGTTTTTTAGGCTTTTAGGTGCTATTTGATTCAGTGAACTTGCTAGCCTCAGCAGTAGCTGCATACGGAAATTTTCACATATGTCTTGACTACCTTGGATGGAAGTTTGAGTTTCTCCCTGAAAACGAGGGGGTACATAATCGAAAATCAGCACCAAAAACTGCCATTGAGTGTTCTAGAATGGACCACTAGCTAAACTGGAGTTAGGCGCAGCTAGGATTAGCGTGCTAGGCTCGCTCTCCAAGCCCTGCTCTATAATCCCATGGCTTTTATCATAAAGGGAGTGTGGACTTTTTATTGGCCGTGTTTCATATTGTATCAAAGCATACTGAAAAAATGTTAGCTAGCTTTCACTATGATAAAGCCTCACATACATTTTGTTATGTACATTTGATACATTTATTAAATGTGTAAATGTAAAATTTACAGGTAGTTGCCTCTTGATGTTAAGTGGGGTAGCGTAAGTTGTTCTGAAAATCGCACATATGAGCAGATGGGCAAGCCTGACACAACAGCCAGTGACTGTAATAACGAGTACGATATTAGACATCGTAAAAATAAACATTATCGTAAACTGATTTTAGATAATAACATTGTCTTCAATTTTCAGCCTGTATTATTCCTTTAAGCATCTTACTCTGGGATGCATGCAGGTATGCTATGTACACTGGGGATCAAACCCCGAACCTTTGGCCAGGGAGTCGACCATCCTTTGCAACTGCACTACCCCGCCAACCTGTTACCAATCAACTTCTCTGTTCAGAATTGGGAGGGTGATTGTTGTAATGGGATTCTGCCCCCTGATCATCCATCTATCTAAATAGCCAACGCTTTCACTCACTAATCCTCAGCAATGGACTTACAGGAGCTGTCAATTAAGGGTTGATTAGGTCCATTTGTTGGTGATATATCGAAGGGGATATATTACTTCATTTGATGCTTCATGTTGTAAGCCCTCATTGTTTAAACGCAACTATAAAACCCAGCGGTGGGACGTTAAAACCAAGATGGTTCGGAGCATGTCTCAGTTATGTCTCTTTGGCCAACCAGCTTTAACCGGCTGAAACCACATTCCACCCTAGATGGTTCTTGGCCAGACTAACTTATCTCCTTGGCCTCTCCGGGAATCTGCTGGCCAGTAAACACACTCTTGAAGGGCTCCCTTTATCTGCTATCTGGGCAGAAGTTGCATGCGTCGCGATAACGATCCCTTATCTTATCTCGCTCAGTTAGTTAATGTCACAGCTTAAGGGGCTCGCTCTTCCACTCGCATTGAGGCTCACAGAGCGGCTTGTTTGCAGATTACTCCGGAGGCCCCTCTGGAGGTCCTGGAGAGCATTCAAAACCCTATCCCTGGCCCCGCAGATGTTTTCTGTGTGCAGTGCACGCATGAGCATACTGGCTGCCTCCTGCTCGCCTGTGTCAAATGGCAGCAAGACAACACAGTAGCTGGTGGCCACGATTATACACAATGAGAATCCTGGGGTGCGTATATCTCATCAGACACACCACCGAATGGGCCAGAACACAGCAACAACAAACCCGCATGAAGGATACTAAAGCCTAACAATGTTGTTGTTGCTGTTGTATTGTAGGCTATGTGTCGAGGGCGAGAGTAATTGGTATTATTTTGTTACCGGGTAGAACAGAGCTCTAATCAGTGATGTATTTGGTCACCAATTTGTTAGCTTTTTAAGCTTATCAAGCTATAAAATAGACCCCGGCTGCGGTATTTCATGTGTTTTGGCAGGCACATACAGCCAAATTTGTGATTATCTCTCCGTGACACCAGTAACCAGGCAGAGCTCCATTGATTCCCGCCATCTGGCTATCTCTCAGTCAGCCCTTGGCTACACAGTGGCTCACTCAGCGATTGATTGTTGTGTTGAAGGCCAGCTATTTAACACATCAGAACAACAAGTACCGCTATCACGCTGGTCCTTCTCATGCCTTGTTTCAATGCCACCCAAGAATGTCTCTTATCTCGCCCCTTCAGCTCATTGGCGTTGGACGGACAGCATATGCCCGCATGTCTCTCTATAATAGGCCTGCACACCAAGAGTGGGCTTGGAGCCTCTCTCCAGCCACAGATAGGTTGAGGTTGTCAAATATTTGTAACTTGAACCCTTGGGGTTACTATAATTATACAAATATGACTGTGATCCTTTATATTTTTAGATAGGTAGGCAGCATAGTCAATAATGAGAATGCAATGATGGCTACAGATAGACTGCGGTCGTTGGGTATCAAGATAATCATTTACCATTTTGACTATTCATCAAATCCAGTTCTGTGATGACCTCAACGAGTGTGTTGGATATGATTAAAACCTGCTCCCTGACCTGATTGCTGTCTGATTAGCAGTCCTTTTCTTCTTCCTGGTTAAACAGGCCTCTATAATCGCCACTCACGCACCGAATGCACAACCTGCTCATTCCACTCCCTGGTTCAGTGTTGTGGGAGAGTGGTTTTTAAATGAAAAATGTGCGCGCGGTGTAATTATAATTCCAAGGGTATTATGAAATCGAATATCACAATGAATGTAATTTTATTTTCTTGTAATCTCTCGAAGTCAGTCTAATAGGCGTTTTTTTCAAAGGGCACGCTCGGGGGCTTTAAATGGCGGAGAATCGCTAAATGGAATGGCTGCTATGCGCCCTCTCGCGCTCCATCTCCCTCTCTCTCTCTCTCTCTCTCTCTCTCTCTCTCTCTCTCTCTCTCGCTCTCTCGCTCTCTCGCTCTCTCGCTCTCTCGCTCTCTCTCTCTCTCTCTCTCTCTCTCTCTCTCTCCTCTCTCTCTGGTCTCGCGCGCTCAGCTGCTCTGTTCTTTTGTCTTTGATTTGCAGGCAAAGCGCCTGACAGCCTGCGAGACGTGGGAGATTTGTCGGTCTGTGATCTCTCTGCCTCTCTGACAAATGAGTGCTGTTGGCAGGGCTGCTCGAGGTGGTTCTGCTTCTGGCCTCCGGAATCCTGATGAGAGTTCGTTAACCCATGTGTAATAAAGTCGGGGCACCGACGTTTCGCCAGAAATTACCTTCCTCACCTATATTTAGAGTCGCTGTCAGTCAAGAAAAAATAACACATTGACCAACGCAATGGTTGTCCGTTAATCCATAACGGGTTTTTTTGCACTGAGCCCGAGAAAGCAATTTCGGTCCTAAAGGAGGCAATTAACGCTTTAGGAAATCGCAGTAAAAGATGTTTAATTTAAAAAATGTCTATCATGGCAAAGCATGCCCACTGACTGACATCTGTTTACTGCCATACCTTAATGGCCTACCACATCTCACTCATGTCATGCCTATGTATATTTTGCTTATGAAGTAGTGTTTACCATCCAATCTATCTCTTCACCCGAGACGCAACTGCTCTGGTAAGCAAGACAATTGCTTGAAATTGATTTTGTAGATTATTTAAGTTTTTGTAATGCCTGATTCATATTATAGTAGAACACAAAAGGCACACAGGCCTGCATTGATGTCCCTTACAATTCAACACATGAACGGAAAATGATTCCCTACTGCTAACCTCTATTTCAAATCCCTGAGTATCAAAGTCCCTATTTCAGTTTAGCGCTGCGATTGCCAGGAAACAGCTGCTATTGATTTTGTACTCTACCATTCCCCGTTTGGTCATGCGAAATCACATGGCCATAACAACGTAATCCAACATGGTCGGCGTTAATTCCAGCGCGCGGTTGGTTTAAAGGAGACCTGAAACAGAACTCATCGGAAGAACAAGCACGACGCCTGGTGGCCACGTTGGGTTAATACATTCTTGGTAATTAGACAGCTATGAGGCACTCTCTGATAGGTTAACCTTGTGATAACACGCTAATGCCTGATTAATGTTGCAGTAATTAGACACAGCTTTTCACACTCAGTTAAGAGGACATCCTCTAGCAATTAGCCCAAGCCAGGCAGAGATAATTTGAGCTAGTGCATTGTAGCCACGTTCCCAAGCTGCCTTCCATTCCCATTTGGCAACATTAACGTTTATTTTCTCATTATTTCATTTAATTACTTGTTTGATGTTTTATACAGCTGCCACCAGTAATCTTTGATCCAATTAGGGAATGCTGATTGACAGCAGTGGCTTGGGATTCATTACGCTGTGTGTAATGGGAAATTTTGGCCTGATCCAGAGATCTGGGAGGATTCAGGGATCCTTGTTGACCCCTGTATACATTATGAGTTCCTCTGAGAATCTTCTCTCTGTGGATGACATTTCACTGTGTGTGTGTGTGTGTGTGTGTGTGTGTGTGTGTGTGTGTGTGTGTGTGTGTGTGTGTGTGTGTGTGTGTGTGTGTGTGTGTGTGTGTGTGTGTGTGCGCACAAGTGTTTGAGCACATTTGTCTGCATATGTCTGTCTATGACTGTGTGTATGTGGCTATTGCATATGCTTGGGGTTGCCTGAATTAATAAGTCACAGCATGTTTGACTTTGTTGGTGTGTGTGTGTGTGTGTGTGTGTGTGTGTGTGTGTGTGTGTGTGTGTGTGTGTGTGTGTGTGTGTGTGTGTGTGTGTGTGTGTGTGCGCGAGTGTTTGAGCACATTTGTCTGCATTGGTCTGTCTATGACTGTGTGTGTATGTGGCTATTGCATATGCTTGGGGTTGCCTGAATTAATAAGTCACAGCATGTTTGACTTTGTTGGTGTGTGTGTGTGTGTGTGTGTGTGTGTGTGTGTGTGTGTGTGTGTGTGTGTGTGTGTGTGCGTGTGCGTGTGTGTGTGCGTGTGTGTGTGTGTGCAGGGGTGGTGGGGGGGATTTTAAGTGCAATATTTAATCAGTTTATAACACTTTAAATAAGAATGATAAGTCAAAGTTAGATCAAACTAATAGTGCATATATTTAAGCTTTCTTTAGACTGTTTCCATTCAAGATTTTTCTTTTTTATTATTATTTATACTCGGGGGGCCAGCGGGGTGGCAAACCTCTGACCAGGCCCCAACGTGGCTACGCCCCTGTGTGTGTGTCCATATGTGCACATACTTGCGGGTGACTGACTTCATAAGTCACAGACTCTAGTCTTTCCCCTCTCTTTCTTTCTCTCTCTCTCTCCCTCTCTCTCTCTCTCTCACTCTCTTTCACTGCAGACAGAGAACGAACAAAGAGAGATGAGGGCACTTGAAGGAGTGGCTATGATTGGCTGGTATTGCTGAGATTACTCCCACATTAAGGGCGGGTTCTACTGCTGAGGCGCGGGGGTATTTCTTAAACCAGAGAGATCATCCCACTTGAAATTGAACTTTATGAAACCCTACATCAAGGCTTCCAGTGTCCCCACGAGACCAGGCGAGCGTGTTCTCAGACTTCACTGCAGTTATATTAGTTCACACCAGAAGAATCATTGTAATCAATTTGAGCTTAGTGATTTAGGACAGACATATCCTGTGAGAGTCCCAATACACACAGAGACACACCTACACAGGCGCACGCACGCACACACACACACACACACACACACACACACACACACACTCACACACACACACACACACACACACACACACACACACACACACACACACACACACACACACACACACACACACACACACACACACACACACACACACACACACGGGTATGGGTTATAAGTGCAGAACAGATTGAGTGTTCTCACATTATTTCATGTTATAGGGCACTTTAGACCCTGCCAGGTTGGGACTGTGGCTGGACAATTCTCGCTCCATCGGGGCATATGCCTCCAGAGGTTGACTCTAACCATGCTCCAAGTTGGAAAAGCAGAAGTGATCAGCAATCCCATCCTGGCTGCTGTTCATTTGTTGTTGATGAATTTAAACGGACACTACATGGTAATAAGTGAGATGAACTCGATGGAAAATATCACTCTGAATCAGCATCCTGAAATATGTATCAAAAAATGTATTTTGCTGGATAGGAGAACAAGAGCATCTGCACTAAGAGCTCTAAGAGCCCCCCTTGGGCTCAACCCATGGGATTTTCTTAGGCATCCAAAGATGATTGCCAGTACATTGCCTAGGTCAGGCATGAATTCCTGATGTTGAGAGTAGCCAAAGTGTTAAGAGCAGATAGTGAGGTGACCTCTGCCTTTTAAGAAGGAGCTTAGCTAGGGCTCGCCACAGGTTACGGAGAGTCCTGTGCTTTCATTAACATAATAGTGATCATTTTGAGCAGAAGCCTAATGACTGATTGACAGTCAGGATTCTATGGAGAACCACTAAGTGTTATAACACACACACACATACAAAAACACACACATAAACACTCACACATACAATTTGGGGGATCTTTGTTGAACTCTGATTCATCCGTTTGGTAAGAAAGTTAATTTAATTCTCCGCCTCTCTATGCATCCACAAAGTATTAAGGGGTTATGGCAGCAATGTGTGTGTGTGTGCGTGTGTGTGTGTGTGTGTGTGTGTGTGTGTGTGTGTGTGTGTGTGTGTGTGTGTGTGTGTGTGTGTGTGTGTGTGTGTGTGTGTGTGTGTGTGTGTGTGTGTGTGTGTGTCTGTGTGTGTGTGTGTGTCTGTCTGTGTCTGTGTGTGTCTGTGTGTCTGTGTGATGTCTACGGATGTAACCTATAGACAACACAGGTGACATCACACATTAAACTCGCATTTAAATGTCTCATTTTAAAACCTGTAATTTAATTTAATAACCTTTAATGATTGAATAAACTTGATAACAATGCAATGTATAATTTTATCCACCCATTATATTTTCAAGAAGAACTGTGCCAAACATTTAGAATTATAGTTTTGCAGATTACATTTGGGTTTGTTAAAAACTAGTTTTGCAATGTGGCGGAATAAATGACATGTTAACTTATAATTAAAATGTCCAATTATATTTAGTACTTTATATATAGCCCCAAATCCCCCCACAAAAATGAAAATCCAAAAGGCATTAGTTGAATTTTTTAAATTGGATACAACAGACTTTCTCCTAATCCTTCATCTTCAATGTACAATACATCATAGTAGTATAGAAAAAAAGGCCTCTAAGAATACGTTTATAAATGTAGTTATTTAGGTTATATGCATTATGTGTTAAACTCCAGGACAATTTTTTGCATTTTTGAAAATTTGTCCAAGAACACTTTTATTTTATGTACAAATACACGTTATCACATGATTTTGTGTACATTATTTGTGTCTGTGTCTGTGTAATATTTCCTAGGCTGCGTTCTATTTGAGCAGAGAAAGTTTGCCCCGGGATTATAATCTGAATTTGGATTCTGAATTTAGTTGAAGAAATTTAGTTTACCTAAACTTCCATTTTCCAGTCATAAATGGTACTCCTTGTATGAACTAATAATTAAAACATCCTTAATAAAATAAAATAAATCACAACATCCTTGTACTACTAACCCCGCCCCTGTCAGCTGATGTTGGTAAATAATAAATGCCTTCGCTTCGCTTCTCAGGAAGTGCGCGAATGCCTCACCGCTCTGGAAAATGAGGAGGCGACGGTTTCTCACGGAACACAATCGCATCAGATAACTGGACGTGTTATGGTAAAGTACCCATATAGTTTTAAACCTTATGATATATATCGATGACACGCATGCGAACTAAAACGAATTGCAGTTTATCAATAGTGGGGCTAGCTGCTAGCAGGCTAGCGACGTTTACAATGTATTAGCATCAAGTTGTTTGTCAACACAAAGTTGAGGCTGTTGGGAGTGGTACAATACATAGGCCTCTGTGACCACAGCCATACTACTGACGTGATCACGTAAACATGAATGCGTCCCCGTTCGTGTCAATTCACAAACTCTGCATTGTATTTCCTACTTTACATGCATTTTAGCTAGCCTAGCTGGGACGCTAGCCAGCTAATTCGAGCCCCTTTTCATCGATTGTCTCAGCTCAAAGGGAGCCCTCAAGTAACTTAAATTATATTTCACGAAATGCTCTATATTGTAAACAATATGGACATTGTGTTGTCAATGTGTGGGCCATTTCATTTGAACTTTGTTTGTTTGTTAATATCCCCCAAAAAACAATAGTGACATTCTATCATCTTTTATTTACTAGGCTGGATTTTTCAAGTTGAAGCAAATTTATGAATATTACAAAGAGATCCCTAACGGTGTTGAACTATTTGTGTAGAATGTGAAAATGGAGGGTCGAGGAACGGGTCGACCATGGGGAAAACTGGTGAAAGTGGGCTCCTGTGAATCTGAAGTTCTGCTAATCAAAAAGCAGTACACGATTGGCCGGAGAAAAGGTAATACTTCATCAAAGGCTTAAGATTATTGCAATTATTATGTACATAGAGAATTATGTAATATGTGGTCAAAATGCAAAGTAAACTACGATGTTTTAATATCACGGACAGCTTATGCATATTCAGCTGTTTTTCTTTTCTCTGTATCAGCTATGTTTTTGTGTTTTTTTTATTTATCAGACAGGTCTCGCTGTGCACTGTCTAGACCATTGTGTCTAGAACAGCTCCTTTCAAAGCTCAAAGGCCCCTTTAGTTCACTAAACTTATAAACCCTCTTCTGATGATAACAAAAGACGTCCATAGAGAACATGTGTGGAGAATATTAAGTAGTTTTCTGTATAGATTTTACCCAGGGAATGGCTGCCCATTATTCTCACGGCCCTCTGGCTTGTGAAATGCTTTGCATTGCAAAGCACTTTGCCTTAATTCAGTATCTTATGTGTCTGGCAAAAAATACATGGCTACAATGTGATTTGTTTGCAATGCGTGCATGATCAAACAAGGATGTGTGATTCGATACATGTCATTTTTTAACTTTAATAATATGCATTATTTTGTAAATATTTTTGCAGTAAATCCAATACATAATAATTAGATATTTGAGTAGACTCCCCAATGAATAAAGTAGCCATAAATTCGAATCAATACCATGGCACAAGGCTGCAGCAAACGAGTATTTTCATAGTTGATTAATCAAATGATTATATTTTAGGTTTATTGATTAATCATTTGGTCTTTAAACGATAGCAAATAACATCACAAGTTACCAGAGTCTACAGTGATTTCATAAACATGTTTTCTTTGTCTGACAAGCAGCCAAGAAAAACTAAAGAAGATATTCTTTTTGAAATGAACATTGAACCTAACTGCAACATTAGGTTCAATGTTAGGTTCTAACTGCAACATTAAGCAACAAAAGTTTATTTCAATTTGATAAATTACTTGAATGATTAGTCTCTTACCATAATCTGATTTGATAGTTTCTTCCAATTGATTAATCGTTGTATCCCTACCCACCACCAGGGGTAATTTGAGTTGATTTGTATGCAATAATTATATCAGGTAGGGTGTAGCAGTCATCGTTCAGATGTTATTGAGTACTGTTTTATCGAAAAGTATTGCATTGCGTACTCCTAACAACATTATTCTATCATGGCTAGGATGTGATTTATCCTTCCCTGCCAACAAGCTGGTCTCAGGGGAACACTGCAAAATTGTACAATATGAGAACTCGGGGATGGTGTGGCTGGAAGACATGAGGTATGTAGCTTAAACATTGTTTTACACTCAACCCAGTAACGACAGACATAATAAAGTGAACGCCAGCCATTTGGGAATAGCATGGAGCCTCAGGGCTTGCTGCTCTTTGTTTTGGTTACAAACTGCTGACAGTGAACCCCTGAAATGGTTAATTAAAGGCCGGTCATTCCTGTTGGGCTCAGTTGTCAAAGCAAGAGTTAAAAAAAAAAAAATGCACTCTGCTGCCTTTCTTAATTGTCTTTTTATGTTTAACCTGGCCCTGTGTTACTCTCTAAAATGTTCCTCTTCAATACTGCCATACCTCATGGAAATGTATTACTCTAGTGATTTGTAAAACTCACTACACCCTTGTAAATACAAATTGTTCTGTGTTTTGGCCCGGTAGCACCAATGGCACTGTGATCAACATGTCTAAACTGGTCAAGAAGCAGTTTCACATGGTGCAGAATGGAGATGTCATCCACTTTGTGTACCGGAAGAACGAGCCAGAGCAAAGTGAGTGCTTGTTTTGTTTAACGCTATAATCTTTTTTTTTCTTTTTTTTACATTTTCAACTATTTATTATTTTATGGCCAACAAGTCCCTCTATGAAATAACCTAAACATTCAACAAGTTTGTAGGACTTTTAACTTTGATGTATTGTGATGCCTGTTTTTATCAAATTTAGTGGACTTTATTGTTGCCTTTTATGAATGTCCATGCACAGCCATGGCATTTAAAGTCGTAGTTTTGGCAACATTTAGCTGTGGGCATTTGTAAGGCACTCTACATTCACATGGGCTTGTTTACTTTCTCTGCATTACTATTACTTGATAAAGTTTAGCATTTTCTCTGTAAAGGTAGTCTTCTGTAGACCGAAGCAACTGAAAGCAACTCTCAAACTCGTTTTGTCTGGCGCTTTGATTTTGGAAACATGAACGTGATAGAGATGGTTACCAGCTGTCTGCTGTACATGAGATAAACGATAGTAGAGGCTAAGAAACCATTGGGGCTTTTTAATTAGGGATTCCAGGAATATAACGCATTTAGAATAACCCTTTTCTTTTCACTCATGGGCCTTTTTAAGCTTTCGTACCATATGTAATTACATGATTATAATGCACTGTTATTATTTTCTCTAGACATTGCTTACGTCTACCATTCCATAAAGCCGGAGCTGGGTGTTTCGCAGGATGCGTGTGGTAAGCCAGTGGATTTAGTTGTTAGAATGGTTTCATACAGGTTTTGCGTTGGCTTATTATAACTAGGTTATGAAAATCATATCTGGAATTGGTTTCAACGGTTCTAGAGGCATTTCCAAGAAACATTGGTGTGTTCACAAGCTGTCTATTGACTGGACTCAAACAATTCCTACCAAGTCAAAGTCTAACAATGCAATAAGAAACTTGTGTATACACCAAAGCGTCTCACGATTAGTTATGCATCAACTAATTAGCATTTCTATTTTCCCATAAACCCTAGTAGCCTACTGTGCACTTGGACCTGAAAGAAAATACCACATAATATTGTAACTCGCCTGTTGTTTATCATCATGGTGGCCGTCGGTCCGTGGTTCTCTCAACGCTAACGACCGTCTCCCCGCCCTGCAAGGTGCTGTATCCCGAGGTGGCGTCGTGGCACCGGGGGGCTTACACGCCCGCGCTGCCTCCCCCTCAGACCTCTGTCTCTCCGTGGAGCCCGTGTTGCTGAGCAGTGCCCCGCGGGATCTGTCCCGGGAGGACCCGCAGCCCTCCACCTCCGCCGCCCTCCTGCACATCGAGGGCTCCGCCGGCCCCGCTGCACCGGCCAGGGTCACCCCACCCCACGGGGCCTCCCCTGCCCACGGTAGGTCCTACCAGCCTCTGTTTTTATCCAGCCTACAGGGGCTCACGCCTCAATCATGCCCCCCCCGCACAAGGGAGAGTCGTACCTGAATTGGTATTAAGGCGACGAACGTCCGCTTTTCGGCGTCTTTCGGGGATGCTCTCAGTCTGATCTTGGTGTGTTTTTATAACTTTTCTTCCAGGGCTATCGACTGTCACAGTCCCCTCGCAGGACAACACAGACGCCATGGAGCCAGAGAGGAAAAGGAGGAAGACCACTAACGGTGAGTTCATTAGCTATGGCTCTACCTTTTGTTGGGTCTGCCCAGTGCCACTCTGGATCTGCCACAACCAACGTTTGGCCGGGAATCACGTTGCGCGCAGGCTGTAAACTAACCAAACACGGTGCGTGAAGATGACCGTCGACGAGAGTTGACTTTAACGTCATTGTTCTCAACCACTCCCTCTGTTCACTGATTGGTCGCACATAATTTGGACGGAGGAATCCCAGACGTAGTACTGAAGGGAAATGAAAATTGAGCGGGAGTACTTGGGGGGGGGGGGGGGGCGGAGAAAGGCTACACGGTATATCACGGTCCTCGTGGTACGGTATAGCACCATTCTGATGGTATGGTATACCATCCTCCAAAACGATCACTGTCTTTGTATGATTTTGGTTATTCGTTTGTTCTTCGGTGTGTGATGTCTCATACTTGATATCTTACAAGAGAAAATGCCCCCATTCCTGGCTTTGGAGTTGCACTTATAATGTTTTTTAAATCTAATCGTATCAATGTGTACTAATGATTTGGGGTTATCATATGAACCACGCTCTCTCTCTTCAGAAACGGCCCTCCCCCACACTTCAAGCTCCGCCCCCAGCGGCCCTGGCCCCGCCCCCAGTGGCCCTGCCCTGGGCCTCCTGCGGGACCTCCTTGGCAGGAAGGCCCCGGCCCCGGCAGTGGAGGCCAAGACGGACAAGATGGAGGACTCCCTGACCTGCATCATCTGCCAGGACCTTCTGCACGACTGTGTCAGGTAGCGTTCCCCCCCCCCCCCCCCCCCCCCCTCTCCTGCGGTGCTATCGGGTGGCCCACCAGGGCAAGGGTCATTCTGGGCATCTGGTGGACACGGACGTTGTGTGGTCCAGGGTAATCGGATCTCCCCTTCTGGGCAGGCTCTGTGTAAGCCCAGGGCACTGATGGTGGCGGTCGTTATCCGTGCTAACCTGCACTCGGCGTACCACAGTCTTGGAACTCGATAAAAGGAGAAATTGCAGATGTTGAATGTGATCTGATTTTGACTGTGAAAGGATTGACAAATGACTGTTCCCAGCTTGGATGAAAGCATCTGCTAAATTGGCAATAGCATTCTCATTGGGCAATATTACCTGTCAATAAAAAGTGTAATTCACGGGAAATCTACATTCAAGTTAAAAGAACACGTGCTACCGGCCCATGTCTCATGCGCTCTCCACCCTGTGTGTCCCTACCCTCAGCCTGCAGCCCTGCATGCACACGTTCTGCTCCGCCTGCTACTCCGGCTGGATGGAGCGCTCCTCCCTTTGTCCCACCTGCCGCTGCCCCGTGGAGAGGATCCGCAAGAACCACATCCTCAACAACCTGGTGGAGGCCTACCTCATCCAGCACCCAGGTATGTCTCGTAGCTCCCCCCCGCCCCTCCCTCCAGCTCCGTCCCTCTGTCTGTCTATCTGTCTATCTCTGACGATGCAGTTCATAGCTGCAGTCTGAGTAATGGCGAAGATGCTAACTTTCTCCTCCTACTGGGGCTAACCGTTTGAATAACGTACACACCAGTTTGGTGGTCATGTTGTTATATCATTTAATGTGTCATTTGGATGAAATGGCGATGTATTAAATCCAAGGACAATGTTTAAAATCTGTTATGCTCATCGAGTTAACATAAGGTTATCCCCTTGTGTTTTATTTAATTTGTGAACCCAGTGTGTGCCTGTGATTTTTAATGGCGTGTGTCTTGTCCGTGTGTGTCCACAGAGAAGTGCCGTAGCGAGGAGGACCTGAAGGGAATGGACAGCCGTAACAAGATAACTCAGGACATGCTGCAGCCCAAGGTGGATCGGTCTCTCTCCGACGAAGAGGGCAGCTCGGATTATCTGTTTGAGTTCTCAGACAACGACAGCGATTGGTCGGACAACAGGTATACGGAGAGAACAATTCCTCGTGTTTTATTGTTTTGCTATTTATAAAATGTATGGGTTGTGGGTTGGGTTGCATTTTATCCAAAGGATGATTAAGAAATCAATGGGGCCGACTGGGGATCAGACCGGCAAGTCACTAGACTTGAAACACTGTCTAACCAAACTTAATGCAGTCTTCCTCATTTTAAGTGTGTTTCAGCATTTTTTTTTTGTGCTTTTCCAGTCATTGAGAAGGCCTCTGTACTGGCAGTTGGCACTAAATAGTATTGCGTTTGTTCAGCAGGAATCGATAAAACCCATTGCTTACTTAAAGGAGCTATATCTAACAAAAATACGGTACTAAATCACAAATGACCATGATATCTCTGCAGAGATTAAGAAAACGTGCTAATTGGAAATACTGGCTGCTGTGACAACAATGCTACAGCCAGTATGTTCTCTTTCTGAAATTCCATTACAGGTCAGAACGTTTTTGTTATGGCCCTTTTTGTTATGATTCGCTATTCTCCCGGGTTGCCAAATATTCAACAAATTGGCACACAAACGAGTGTCTTGCAGCCATGGAGGCAAGTGAACTAACTGAATCACAGAGATTGTACTAGATTGTGCCCAACCTCATCTGCCTGTTCTTCATGACCAGAGCCATGCTGAAACACGGGACAATCATGGAGTTGCATTTGAAAGATGGAGACAGCTGAGCCCTAAAGGATTTCAAGACTGATGCCACATAAGCTAGTTTATCAGTTTCAAATGATAAATAAATTGCATAAATACATTAGCTGATCAACTTCAAGTGCGGGACGTATCCCTTCTCATTCTCAAAAACTGTATCATAACATTTCAAAGTAATATTCAAAATATAATGTTCCGCTCGGCTCTTCTTTTGCGCGTCTTCGTTCAATGTCCTCAAACCGTCTCTCCAGCTTTGTGACTTTGGACTGCAGCACCCATTGTAACCGCTCAATGTGAATGTTGCATACATTTTTCTTTTTTATATATATCAAATGACCATAATTCTTGTATAAGAATGTATATACATCATCATGGTGTCCATGCGTTCCCTCCCCAGCCAGCCGTTTGTGGTGTGCAGACAGTGTCCGGGGTACAGGAAGGAGGGGGCTCAGGACCCGTTCACCACGGGCTCCAGCGTCTCGGCGTACCCCCGGTCAGCCACTCTCCTCGGCCCCGACCCGCTGCCACCGCTGGGGGCGGCGGCGGCGGCGGCGGCGGCGGCGGCGGCAGCAGCTGGAGCAGCCGGGCCGGAGCCCAAGGAGGAGGGAGGGAAGCCAGCCGCAGAGCAGCCCTCCACCTCTGCAGACGGCCCCGCCGGTACGTCTCTCTGGGGGAAACGTCTGCTGGGAACCAAGACTTGCTTGGCTGTATTTAAGGCAGCATGAAAGGATGCTCTTAACATTTTATTATATATTTAACAATAGCAGACGCAAGAGACGATGGTAAAAAATTTATAATTAAAAATAACATTTCTTAAAGTATTCAGCTTTGATTTTAAAAGTAGTAAGTTCTTGGGAAGTACTACAACTTCCAGTGAATACGATAAAGCACATATCGCACACACACACACACGCGTATCTCCCCCTGTACGGTGTACAGGGGGAGATACAATGAGCCTCCTTGGTTCCCCTCTGCAGACCCAGTCCAGGAGTACCGCTGCTCCCCACAAGGCTCCCATGTCATCTGCTCCTGCTGCCTGCAGGCCATGCCCGACCGACGCTCCGAGCCAGGGAGCCAGCAGCACGCTGTCCAGCAATGTAAGTCGACTCCAGCAACCAGCCAAGGCGTTGGACGGTGAGGCGGTCGTGGTGCTCTGCTTGCAAGCCGAAAGGTGTTGGGTCTTTTAGCCAATGTCCTTAAAGGTTGGGTATGGGATTTGCGAAACGCCAGCAGATTTTGAAAATGCACAACTCGAATGGTCCTACCCCCTCTCCTTCAACGCTGACTGACTCCACCCATTCCAAGTACATGGACGCGCAATCATGCATGAGCGAACACAGATGCATGAGAGCGAGCCATCAGCTAGTTAGCTAGCTCCAGTAGCTACCGCAGGATAACAACAAACAGAAGCTTGCTCTGGGTCACGAGCTTTGAGTACGTGCACGAAGGGGTCGTGGGAGAGGGGGAGGGGGAGTGCAGTACGACCGTTTGATTGACGTACTTACTGTCCAATGCCACTCGGTGGGTCTGGAAATCATTGGCTGGAGTTTTTCGAGCCCTGCCCGTTCCACAGATGATTGACTTGTTTAATTTTCATGTCAGTACTTCTAACTCAGTGGCTGTAAGTGGGTTAGGATAAGGATTTCAAGTAATTTTGCACCAAACCCAACCTTAAGTAACCTTTTTTACATTTTGCTAATAGAACAGTTAATTGTAAGCTGTCAACACGGTGTGAAAACGACAATCTTGTATTTGAATGACCCTTTTTCTAGTTTATCTGACATTTCTTAGAAATGTATGTTATTAATGTGCGTTTTTTTTCTAATGGTATGCTCCATATGTTGCAGGTGGAGTCTGCCAGAGGCCTTTCTGTCACATGTACTGGGGCTGTGAGAGGATTGGCTGCCAGGGCTGCCTGGTCCGCTTCAGTGGTACGTCTCCTCTCTAACCTGCCAGGGTTATTAACTGCTGTACACTGTCAAGTCAGGTTTATTTATATAGCACATTTCCTATGGCATACATAGACACTTTGTGCTTCGAGTGGAGAGATGTCATTAAATTATCTAAAATTAACAAACACACTGGGCAAAAGAAAAGACAAAACAAACTACACAATAATAAAAAAATGGAGTGTTTAAAAGCAAAGACCTGTAGTCATGAATTAAATGCTAAAGAAAATAAATACATTTTAAGATCCTTTTTTAAAAGAGCGCATTGAGTGCGACAACCTTTATTCCAAAGTTAGGCTATTCCAGAGGATTGGAGCACAGTAGCTAAAGGCATCATGTGCTGCATTAGTGTTAATTCTGGGGGTCGTGAGGAGACATTTACTGGAGAACCTTAAGTAACGGGTTGGATCATAAAAAGAGATCATATCGGAAATATAGGGTGGGGCGAGGCCGTCTACACTAGCAATTTCATATCGGCCCCAAAAAAAAAAAAAGTGAGCACCAAACAAAGTAGTTCTTCAACGTTTCTAATCTTCAAAGTGTTGAGCACGTCCAAAGTGAACTTCAACAGATGATTATTGGAGTTGTTGATTGATTATTGATGCAATACAATTTTATGAATAATGTTGACAAGTTGGTCTGCTTTAAATTATATTTTCTGTCTATCGACTTGCGTGACTCATCATGTCACACTAATCCAAAATTGTCTTCAGGTTAGTTTTATTTCCACCTTACTCTTGCTAACTCCATAACGAAAGCTACGTTTATTGATGTCTTTATCTTGCAGGGGTCAATCTCACAAACAAGTGCCTGGATGGAGTGCTCAACAGCAATAACTACGAGTCCGAAATCCTCCAGGTAAGCCCAACAAACGTCACTCCTATTCATTCGTTTTTTCCCCCCAAACAGTTCTGTCCGTCGACCCTTGGCCCCTGCTCTCCTTTCGTCTTGTCCAATGGCTCACGTTCTGTTTCTTCCAGAACTACCTGAGCTCCAGAGGCATGTCCTGGAGGGATGTGCTCCAGCAGGGACTGCAGGCCTTGGAGCAGGGAGCCTTCCATCTGTCTGGTGAGTACACCCCCGGCCAGACACGCCATGGCACCGACCACTTTTTAGGATGGGGGTGAAAAACTCTAACCACCCTTGGCATCCTGTTTCCCTTGAGTAGTCTCAGATAGGGCTGCTAGATTATGGAAAAATCCTAATCCTGATTATTTTGGTCAATATTGAAATCAAGGTTAATCAAACATTTACCTTTTTGAGTTTGAAAACATGATGCATTTATTCAGTATTTCTCTCCAAAAAAACACTTGGTAACTGAGAACTTTGAAGATCCGCCTTAAAAAAAATACACAAAAGGTTCAAATAGAAAATGTTGAAATATATAATAATGTACCGATATGTATCCAGCTGTTTAAACGAAACATTTTATGAATAAAAATTATAATAAAAAAATCGATTGTAAGTTTGGTGATCGTTTGACACAAATCGAAATTGCTGTCAAAATTCGATTAATCCCACAGCCCTAGTCTCAGAAACTCCCAATAATCAACATATTTTTTTAATTTGAAGATGATTACGTTATATCGGATCAAGTTCCATTCCATGTTTTCGTCAACGCTTCTCTTTCTTCACCTGGTTGCAGACTACCGCATTTCTGGCAGCACAGTGCTGTGCTACTGCTGCGGCCAGCGCACCTTCAAGGAACTGGCCTACAGGTTCAGGCAGAGCATCCCAGCATCTGAGCTGCCAGGTACCCGAGTTCACTTCCGGCCCGTGTCCATGTCACTGTGACGCAGTGCTCCCACACCCATCGGTCCAAGGGAGCTAAAATCCTGGCTTACTTGTGACGGCTATTTGATGGTACAGTGTTTCGCCTGTACCATCAGCACTGAATGCATATAGGCGTGCAGTGCAAACTATGCATATCGTTGGCGCTGGCAATCGAGCAGCAGCAGCGGCGGTAACTTGCTGTTTCTGCCAAGTTCAAGAAATATTTGAACAATGATCTGCTCTCAGTAGAGCCCTTCACTCTATTGCTTGTTACGTCATATTTGGAAGCTCAATCTGTAAAAATGTTCCCAATAAAAACTAACCAGAAGTAACCATTTAAAAGGTTATTTTTTTGTAATATTCTTCCGGGGGGGGGGGGGGCATGCCCCCTGACCCCCCTAGAGTTGCTAGGTTACCAACTCGCAGCACCACTGCTACAAAGAAATCTAGGGGAAACACTGTTTGTATTTATTAAAATCCTCAGTAAAAATGTACCAGACTAAATGATTTGTAGCCACGAGCAAAGTACTTTGCTGAGACATTGATATTATGGGTGGGTGTTAATGGGGTTAAAAACAACGATGTAAGCAGTTGGTCATCTTCTGACCTTTAAAACGTGGAAACAGCCCAGAAAAGCTGCTGCAGTAACTCTGTCATCCCCACAGCTGCTGTTACAGCTCGTCCTGACTGCTACTGGGGTCGTAACTGCCGCACCCAGGTCAAGGCACATCATGCAGTGTAAGTTAATTTTGTGTGTGTGTGTGTATATGTTTGTTGTTCCTTTTTAAGTAGAGTGATAATTTAAACAGTCACTTTGGTTTAAATCAAATAGATCTCCTTTTTTATTGATCTATGCCTCTCATTCCCTGGGAAATACTAAAGGAAGCATATGACCAATGTGTATTCTGTTAAAAGGCTCCATCAATCATTCTGTGATTCAATGTTCTTTTACATGGTCTTAAAGTCCTACATCTATAGTTTCCCATCCACCACTAGAGGGGGTCAACACCCACCTCCAGATCATTGTGTATGTTTGGCTGGAGTTCATGGTGTGTGTGTGTGTGTGTGTGTGTGTGTGTGTGTGTGTGTGTGTGTGTGTGTGTGTGTGTGTGTGTGTGTGTGTGTGTGTGTGTGTGTGTGTGTGTGTGTGTGTGTGTGTGTGTGTGTGTGTCCATTCCAGGAAATTCAATCACATATGTGAGCAGACTCGCTTCAAGAGCTGAAGGAGCAGAGGGATGGTTTCACTGACTCACAACGGGGACTGGACCTCTCTACATTAGAATGAGATAAACCACACACCTTTGCTGAAGTCGTGGAGCGCTCGCTGTCAGGATTCGTGGTTGTTATGTTTTTGTTTTTGTTAGATGTGTAGGTTAGGGGGCAGGTTTAATGCTTCCCCAGGGAATGGCCCGTCGCAAAAGATTACAATCAAAGCAGGAGTAAGCATCAATGTTACATGTGGATTTTTAATGCGACACATGGTTGTCTAGAACACAGCTATGCACAGTGCTTAACGGTTAAATCTGCTACTGAGACCTGGCCAAGTGACCAACAGCTGCTGTTATTAAAAAAAACAACACAACCAGAGTTGAAACCCCGCAGCAAAACTTGTGGTGAATTGTAGCAGCAGCCACTGATTGGTTGGTTTTAGCAGCTGACGTCATCAGTGGAGGACACAGTCGCTATCTGGCTTTATCCTAGCCATGTTCATAAAAGCAAAACAAACTGCAATATTCTATCTCAATTCTGAGCGAGCAAAGCAATCTACAATGGATTAAGGCCATAGACTGTATCTGTGTGTTGAAGTATGCTAATGATACGCATAATATGTATATAATTCCTCATTTTATATAGATATATAGTTTCCCATCTATCTGTGCCTGAATAGCTATAACTTAAAAGGCAATATCCCGGAGTTGACTTTCTTTATTTTGATAACTGCAGTTTCCAGGGCTTTCTGTGAACATTCAGACGTGCTCATATGTTGGGTCGATATTCGCTTGACATGCACACCTTCTCTATGCACTTCCGGAAGGCTGGAAGTCCATTTAAACTGCTGGCTCTCTACAGCATGTATGGCCATGTGTCTAAAATGTTGTGGTGGTTTGTAAGGGATTACCCCCCCCCCCCCCCCCCCACCTCACCAAGGTTTTACAAGGAACGGGACTTTCCCAAGGCAGAGGTGAGACTCCCCCCCCACCCACCCACCCACCCCAATCCCTCTAATGCATAATAGGGTAGATGGGAATCCCATGTGATTATTGTGTAGGATTTCATGTCTGTGGGAGGTTTATCAGGGAAGGATTGTTGTAGTGCTTTGCTTTCTGAGGGAACTGACCCTGGCCTCCGTGAGATGCTTTGCTGGGGATAATCAACCTCAAGCTGATTAAGGCCAGTGTATTAAAGACGGTTCTCTAAGACCCTTGTAGTAAGGGATGAGGGCAACCTGGTGTTCAATGCACAATGGTTGGATGGCGAATGTACGCGTATCTTGCTTTCGAAGCACTGAACTTTAGATTTTTTGTCTTAATTGGTTTAATAATAATAATAATAATACATTTATTTTAGAGGCGCCTTTCAAGACACCCAAGGTCACCTTACAGAGCATATAGTCATCATTCAAAACTATGTAAAACAGACTAGGCATAAAAGGAAAACAGAGGTTAAACTTGAATAATAATAATTAATAACACTCAAAGACGCCTAAAGTGAAGGGGGGACCTCACTAACCACCACCAATATGTAGCACCCACTTGGGTGATGCACGGCAGCCAATCGGCGCCAGAACGCGGTTGGTATACTGTTGCCATTTCGCTCCTATAAGTTTGTGTTTAGCCACGTTTTGAGAGTTGTTTTTTTTAGGGAAACTGGAATTGATAATGTGCCAATATACCCGTTTAAGGTAAATGTTTTCCTACGGCTTGTTGACCCTTGAGTATTACCTTGCTAAATTAGGGCTCAATCTTTTGTAATATTGTGGTTTTATTTTCTGTGATTAGGCAATGAGAAAATCTAGAGTCTATACTGAGAGTGAACAACGTTCTCCATGTTGAAGAGCAATTAAACTTTAAATTAAAATGGCAATTAAATGCTATCCAATCAGTGGTCCTGGAGTGGGGTTTTCCCCACTCAAATATAATGTAAGCGCAACGTTTACTTGAACTACTGCTTGGTAAATCACCTTGTTTTATTTTTTTGGGTTGGGATCTCCAAGGGCCAGCCGTTGTTCTGAAAGGCTTTCATATTGAAATACGGTTTTGATTGAGTTAAGATAAAGTTTGGTTAATTTAGAGAAATTGTGTGTAGACCATACGGAGGGAAGTTTTTGTGTAAATCATTGCTTTTGTTTTTTACTGTCTTGTGAATTAGAGGGTAGCAAATTTTTGAATGTGTACAATGTTAATCTGCAATTTTCTGTCTGTAGATGCTTGGTTAAGAGGTCTTGCTTGCAAACTTTGTGTTTACCTGCGATTTTTCTTTTTA
Organism: Gadus macrocephalus; assembly: GCF_031168955.1. NCBI lineage: Eukaryota > Metazoa > Chordata > Actinopteri > Gadiformes > Gadidae > Gadus > Gadus macrocephalus. The sequence continues at coordinate 12,084,463 of NC_082387.1, forward strand.
TTTATTTTTGCACTCACTTTTTTTCTTTTTTATTGTTTCTCTTCGATTCACTATCATTATAAAACCTGGTACATACCTACTCTTTGAAGCATTTAGAATTAATGCATCAGTCTTAGTACTGCCCAACATCCAGATTTAGGATTGGTTGAATTTCTTTACTAGAGTTTAGTTTTTGTCCAACGCTTACACATTTTTCCTGCTTCCTTATTACCTTGATCAATAATGTGGGATTGGACAGCCGGGGTATGGAAGAAAGCTCTAAATAAAAAGGCTTCCACAACATTAGACACTCCACCTCCTTGCTGCAACTGCCGGGTGCGAGAGTCACCCTTTTGTAGATCATTCCCAACATAACAGAATACACAGTACCCCCCCCCCCCCCCCCCCCAGCTTCAGTCGGAGTGTTGAGTTCTGGTAGGTTGACGTGTATTGAGTCATGTATCATGAATACTTATTCCCCGCCCCCCCGGTTAGTGGTGGTCCTTTTCTCACTGGCATTCCTGAGCAGCTCAGGCCGTCGACACACACAGGCCCTGTCGAATCCCCCCCCCCCGACCCCTCCGGAGACCCAGAGGGGTTCTGTTTAATGACCCTCTCACCGGAGGAGATCTGGGCCCACTAATAAGCAGTCCCAAGCCACCTCCGACAGGAATGGAGCTTTAAAGAGGCTTTGCAACTCACCACTGCTCCCCCTCCCTGGGTACTCGTTCTCCAGGCCAGTGGAACACACTTTGAAGCAGGTTGCATTCTACCTCATTGCAAGGATGTGTGGCACAGGGTGCATGCACGGCAGTATTTAGTGTCGCCCACACACAAAACATGACACAATTCTTTTTCTTTTTTTTTCTAAATATATATATACAAGCATTTGTGTTTTAATAGATGTAGCGAGGGGATGTTCATTTGGTGTTCTCCAATTTCATTTGATTACTGTTCTCCCCCTCCCCCCTTAAAGGCTTAGGAGTTGAAGGCAAATCGCAATTGGCTTACTGTATTTGGCACTGGTGTTATGACTAGTTAGTATACAGTGTATTGGCCACCCAGGAATCTCGATGCAAAGGATCTAACATGCCTCTTGGTCTGCACTAATAAAAACATTTAAAAATACTGTCTAAAGCTAATTTGGCTGGTACTGGTTGTACTTCAGACACTACACAATCCTTCCATGGACATTTTCTTGAATTAATACATTAAGCAGCCTTAGCTTGTGAAGGAAATGTTTTTTCCAGGAAGGCCTTCTATTAAGTGAACCATAGAATATGTTGAGACACAACAGAACACAGCCCTTGGATGACATATGCTTTATTTCTTTAAGTTCAGTCAACCTTTTATTTCTTCAGCACTAATGCTTTAGTAACTGCGTTTATACAATTAATTCCCTTTTTAATCCAATATCGTCTTCAGACATGATTACAGGTGAGATTTTCAAGTTTTACATTATTTAAACAGTGATATTAATGTAGAATTTATATTCTGCTGTACTGTCATTGAAAAGCATAAGCATAGACTGAAAATGCAGAAAAAGATTTGGCACAAAATGAATGAGCCGCAATTAGTGAGATATTGAAAGTGCAAATGTTGGAGTGTATCAAACAGTATACAAATAGAAAACTTAAGTGCACTGAAAATAAATGGGAGTCCTAAATAGAATGTTCTCGTTGTCAGCCAGTGCCCTGGCGTAGCAATAGCATTATGGTCAATCTTTGTTCAAACACATGAAAAAATAGAAATATTGTAGTGCTGTCTTATCGCCTGCAGGACACTAAAGGTGCTACTAACTTCAGCTCAATTTAGAGCTCTGTGGAGGGCAGGTTCCACACACGAGGACCAAAAGAGTTCCCCAGGGCAGGCCTATACTGGAGAGTCCAGGCTCTGCCCATCCTCAAACGCCACTGGTCACCTCACCTTGCCTGTCAAACTGCACAACACTTTTGATTGGCTGAGGGGAGAGCTAGCATCAACGGCAAAGGCGGGGCTCCTTCTCAGCGTCGGTGGCAACCGAGCCGGGGGAGGATGGGGTTGAATGGATGGCAGCTTATGCCGGCCTCCCCTCAGCTCATCCAGGGCTGCTGGGGGCTTCCGGCCTAGCACAGCGGGGTGAGCCTTCTCTCCTGGTACAAGCCCCCTGCCTGTCCGTTCACCGTGGAGGAGGAGGACGGGGATAAGGAGATGGAGGAGAAGGATGTCTGAGCCAGGTGCTCCGCTGGGACCAGGGGCTCTCGGTCCTCCTCCTCAGAGATGGCGAACACCGGCACGCTGACGTGGTCGGTTCCGTCCGTGCTCAGGTTGCGCCGCTTCCCGCCCTTCGAGCCCCTGTCCTGCGGCTGCTGCTGCTGGCCGGAGGGCGAGGAGGAGCCGGGGCCCGGGGCCCGTGCCTCCGCCGCCCCTGGGGTCGCCCTGGCCGGGTCGTCCGTCCCGCAGAGCAGGCCGAAGCCGTTGAAGAGAGAGCGGCGCAGGTTGCTGGTGGAGTTGAGGCGTCGCTGCTGGTGGGCGGTCAGGGGGTAGGAGGCACTGCTGACGGCCGAGTCGGAGACGGAGCTCGGCTTGTTGGACAAGTGGGCTTCCGAGAAGACCTTCCTGCCGTTGTCCCCCGCCCGGTCCGCCCCGAGGCTGGGAAGAGTCTGCAGGTGACATTCAACCCCCTGGTCAGTGGTAGTGGAACAACTTTTTTCAGCATTGGGGTTTGTATACAGTGCACAAACTCGTTCCCCCTTAAGAACAGTCCAAATGCAATATTAATCATTTTACTTTCACTTTCGTTATTAACTAAGATTTGATTTAGCAGAAGCTTTGATCCACAGAGATATTTAGATAAGGTATGTCATCCATGAGCAGGTAGGGGTCAAGCATCTTGCTAGCACATGGATGCACTCAGGTAGACATTGGGGTTCGAGCCAGGAATCGTCTAGACTTTTCCTCCTCCAATTAGGATATTTGATTGGTGCATGTCAATAGTTTTCAATCAAACTCTTTCCAAAGGCTTGAAATATTCACTACTAGAAAAAAAGGGATCACAACAAAAAGTTCAGCCTCCACTGACTTGAAAGCTCAGAGAGAGAGAAAGATGTGAGTAAGTGAAAGAGAGAGATGGGAGGGAGAAAGATAGACAGACAGGACCATGACAGAGAGGGGTGTGATGGTGGCTCTCACAGTGTCCACCAGCTTTGTGAAGGGACTGGAGGAGTTCCAGCTGCACCACTTCTTGTGGAGCGGAGGCAGGTAGTCCTGGAAGGTGCGGACGCTCCACGCTCTGGGTCTGGGCCGAGAGCAGCCAGAACCGCCCTCTGTTCTGGCTGCAGTCGGACCCTGAGAGGAGGTGGTGGCGGCGGCAGGGTCGGGCAAGGGCCAGTCGCTCAGGGGCCTGGGGCCGGTGTCACTGTAGCGCAGATATCGCTCCCGCTAGGATACGCAAGGAATGGTGGAAAAACAAGCGGATAGGACGAAGAGGAAAGAATGAAAAACGACCTTCCTACTGAACTGGGCCTTCTGTGTTGTGGAAGGGATAAGCCAAGTGATCACTAGAAATAACTGATTCAAAACATAAGGACAAGTTGTGCAACGGTAGGGCAGAACAAGCCTAGCTTAGATGTTAAATCAGGGTGCAATATGAACAGATGTGTTGAATATTTCACAGCAAAAGGTTACGAGGCAGCTACCTAGATAACATGAATCTGATGGCTGATGGGATATTTGGAAGGCCATTATGTAGCACAACGTCACAACTTTGTATCACAAAGGTCTGTTATCACTATTATACAATAATGTCGATTCAAGCATGCTGATGTATTAATGTTAGTGGGCATCAACAGTTAATAAGGGGGCGGTGGTATTAAGCAAAACAGCTTAGAAACTAATATAATCCATCAACTACAGTTCACGGCCAGATTGCGTGGGTGCGCTACCTCCATGGATTATTGAGAAGGAACTGGAACGATTAGTTTGGCGCACTCAGCGAGCCAGCAGCACGCAAATGTGGCTTACAAGCCTATTCATTATTTTATGAATATTAAAGCTGTAATGCAGGCAGGAAAGGATTCTAACCCGAGTTACAAATGTGTAATTAGGTATGTCGGTTGAGTAATAGTTTTTTCTTCCCAAATGGAGCACTTATTGATATCTAGTAGGGCTGGCAGTTCAACGCGTTATTAACGGTGTTAACGCAAAACAATTTTAACGGCGTTAATTTTTTTATCGCGCGATTAACGCAAATTATTTTGCTCAAAACAAAGAAGCAGTAGCCTGACTGCTATGTTCAAGGCAGTATGTTTGTATGTTCATCGTTTAATTGCACTATAGGCTTTTTTTTTTGTATCTTCCTGTTTTGATCAGTATATGCCAATGTTGTTATCAATAAAAAAACACTTGCACAAGGCAAGCCGATGCACTTCTCCATGTTGATAAGAGCATTAAAATGAGAACAATTAATGGGACAAAGAAATCAAGGGATATATAGCATAGAAAAAAGGTTTGCGATTAATCATGAGTTAACTATGACATTAATGCGATTAATCGTGATTAAATATTTTAATCGCTTGACAGCCCTAATATCTAGTCCTTTGGACACTTCAATGTATTGGTCTGGGAAAAGGGCTACCTACGCTGATGCGGATATAGCAGTTGAAATGTCCCAAGCTAATTGTCCCCGATAGGCTCAATGCGTGAGGGCCACATTAATGCCATAACAATCTGAATGATCCGGAGGGTGAAGAGGCCTGAAGGTTCCAGCACAGAGAGAAAGAACTTAAGCAGAATAAAAAAGTAAAAGGGAGAGAGTGAGAGAGCCTAGATAATCCTTCACACAGAGTCACTAGGCGTTAGCTTTGTCTAGACACGAATTAAGTGGGTTTAAAACAAGTTTTCATTTGGTTACTAAAGCCCTTGTAAGGCACATGGGTAACTTTTTTACCTTATACACAAAGCAAGAAATTATTTGCCTAATAAGGTAACTTAACTTAAGCCACCTACTGAAGTCACTTTTGAACAAGACGTATCGCCAAGCCTTCCTGGAAACACGTCACAGGGATGAAACACTAGATGCAAGCGCTTTGAAAGGTCTGGTCATGACCTTGTCTCGACCTTTACTGTGGTTTGCACATACGTGAGAGTAAACCTATTTCATAAGTGCTACTCACAAAAACAGTTTCAGGTATGAGCTAGTGCGGCGGCTCTAAGACTCCCAGTCTGGGGATTCTTGGTTCGATTCCCGATGTCCGCGGCCTAAGCCCAGGCTGCCGACAACTTCTACCTGCTCCATAATGACATTGATCTGAATTATTTGCTTTTGTGTAAAATCATCTAGATGGAAAAAAAGTTCACACAATGTGTGTGAGAGGCATGGAAATGTGCATGCACACTCACACTTCAAGCTGGAGATTAGAATCTGGGCTCTGTGGATAATACTCCATTAGTGTAGGCTGCAGGAAACTGTGCCAGTCCTTCAAAAAGAACCTGCCAGCACTCGTTGATGCCAACTCTGATCCCAGGAGAACACAAAGGAGGACAGGGAATAAAGCTGGGCTGCAGCCTGGCTTCTGCCTCGCTCAGACCCTCTGCCATGCTATTTCCCACAATTCCCTCATCATGTTCATAGTTTCAGGCTCTAGAATTTGGCGGTAGTTCTGATTGATTCTGGTCTTCCAGGTCAATGCACTGGTCTTCTAGGTCAATAGGCTTTGCAATGCAGGCCTTAACTTATTTGTTGTACCCTAGTTATGTCTGCCCTGGTTCAAGTTTGGACATCAAAACTTGCCACTGGCGGAAAACGGCCATCATTTGAACCGTCGTCAAAATAACTTCCATTTTAACCTCGCCCCTGAACCCACGTAAGAGGAGAAGAGGAGCGATGGAGAGGGCGTACCGTGTGAGCCGAGAGCGGCAGGCCAGGGTGACTCGGGTCGGAGGCCGTGATGAAGACCTCGTCGGCCCCCAGGTCCAGCTCCATCAGGCCCCCAGGAGACAACTCCAGCTCCTGGTCCCGGGAGGCCTCTCCCCCCGTACTGACTGACGAGAGGAGAAAGAAGACGCGGTAAAAAATGAAACATTTACACAGGCCCCATTCTTGTGTGTGTGTGTGTGTGTGTGTGTGTGTTCAGGAGATCGCATCACAAATCGAGGTTGGATCGTATGATAAAAACAGACGTGAACAAACGTTTTTAAAGCTGCGACATTTGAGATTCTCTAGTACTGCACCTCAGCGGTTTAAGAAGGACAGCACTCTGCAACACTGCAATATATTGATTACCTTACCTGCATGCACAGTGGGATCATAGCCTGGACTCAAACCAGAACACTGTGTTCTTTCTGTGAAAGTCAGCAACAGGTCAGCACAGGGGTGTGTGTGTGTGTGTGTGTGTGTGTGTGTGTGTGTGTGTGTGTGTGTGTGTGTGTGTGTGTGTGTGTGTGTGTGTGTGTGTGTGTGTGTGTGTGTGTGTGTGTGTGTGTGTGTGTGTGTGTGTGTGTGCACACATACCTGCTTGTGTCCGGCGGTCCCTGGGGGCAGGGCGCTTGGCGAGCTGCCCCTCGCTCACCTCCCGCTCGCCCTCGTTAGCCGTGACCACCCGCAGCTCGCTGACTTCGCTCGCCGTGTTCTCCACGGCCGCCGCAACCTGCAGCCCGGGAACACCCGCAGGTCACAACCGTTAAGCCCCGACCACCGAACACCATGTTCGTCCACCTCTTCGTCTCCCTTAAAAGGTTTACCTCACAGGCATTTGAGGTTCACACCCTGTTTAGTGGATTTATGATATCTTTCACTCAATGAATAAAGGAGTGGTTTAGCATGGATCAAGGGAGCAAGGAGCAGAAGGAGGAGGAGGAGCGTGGGATGAACATGAAGGAATTGCTTCAAGTGGTGAAGGATATTGAAGGAAATGCCCCGAGATCCCAGACAGAGCCTTTATTCTGCGAGAAGGAATGTCTGGTCCATTCCCAAGGAGATGGGATGAGAGAGAGAGAGACAGAGACCGAGAGAGAAAGAGAGAGATATTGGAAGACAATAAGATAAGATAAGATAAGATATACTTTATTCATCTCAGCAGAGAGATTTAGGAAATGAGGCAGAACAAGAAGTAATACACAAAGAAAACAATTGGCATAGCAATGGAAACAAGATAGATGACAAGCCTGGGAGAGGAAGACACAAGGAAATACTTGGGAGTGCATATGGAAAGTGGGAGCGTGTGTTGTGTGTACCTCAGAGTTGCTTGACACACAGGAGTTGGATATCTTGGGACAAAGTTTAGGTCTGGAAAAACAAAAAGCACCAAAATGTAATCAGCTTCAAGAAGATGAAGAAGTGTTTTGTTTAGAGATGCCCTGATTTTACAGACTCCTTATATCATGGGTTAGGCACTGGACCATCACAATTCAGAAAAAGGACTTCCTCCCAAACACCAACATTGAACTCTGGGCTTTGCGACGCAGGCGGTAAACCAGCAGTGTATCCCAAGCATACCATTGTGGTCGCGCAAACGTTGGGTGGTTTGGGGTCATCTTCAGCTCAACTCTCAGCAGCTTTATCCCCACACAGCACGCCCTAAGAGGTTCACAGCTTATCCTGCTTGTTGAAAGGTCATGATACCTGCTCTGTAGTGGTGTCATGTCAATGTGTCCCCTTCCATTACTGAGATATGTCCTTTATGAAGGTGTTTAAGACATTTTATTGAGACATTTATGCAAGTAATTTGTTTATTTCCCCGACTGTGGGAAGCTTAAACAGTATATCCTGATGATGTATAGTCAGTTTATAGAAAAGTGAGAGGGTTTGTTTCAAATATTATATTAATAATATAATTATATTTTGAAATGTTTTTGATCGTAACAAGTAATATCATCATGGTCTCTGCATTTTGCATATTGCAAGTTAAGCTTTCTTTATTCACAATGCTGAATGATATAGCCTTGAGACATACATGTTTCCATATAACCATTAATAACGCTCCAACACTCTTCAAACAACCAATATATTTAATCTGTATCATGTGACATTGCTCAGTCTTTAGTCTATATAAACCAATTAAATAAACCTCAGCTGCCATTCACTGTTACTCAACTGTAATATGAACGTATTTTTTATGCAACACGGCAAACAGCAGCTATAGCAAGCACACGGTAGAATACAACAGGGGAAAGCCCAGCTACTGGTGGTTCCTCTTAGCTATAAAAGCCAGGCATTCCCATAGCTTCCTAATGACTTGTTTTGTTTTTCTTGCTAATTACACTTTCATTTTTATTGCGCATGTGTTTCCCATTTCCTGCTGTTACATGGGAGAGACGGGGGTTCGGAGACGCTGATGTTTACTACTCAGTCTGCGATGCAGTCAACTGGTACAAGAGCACAACATTTTAAGAACGTTAACATTGAAATGAATTACACTCATTACAAAGTTAACGGAAGCGATAGTAAAGAATCAATATAAATGATTCATTTTGAGTGTGCTTAATAATTTCAGGAATATTTTCTAATTTGTATGACGTTTTTTGGGACTGGCAATTAAAACATTAATAACATTAACATTAATTTATATAAATATACACACACAATATCTAAAATGCCTATGTATGGTCCTACATTCTAACTCTTCTTATAAGCTCCTCTTATGGGAGAGGCCAGGGGAACAACGGCCAATTGCGTTTGCCCTTTGATCTCGTTCCCCCTGTACTCTAAAAACCCATCCAAACAAAGGCATCTGTAACAGAAATCAGAGAGCGCGCCTAGCGGGACTCTCTCCTTGTTGTTGCTCGTTGGGTTCCCCCGCCCCATTCACGTTCACATGGCCCCTCTGGTTTTGTTGCTGGCGGTGAATTGAAGCCAAGTGCCGTACCTTAAATGCCCCGAGAGAAAGGCCCACATCAAGGTGAGGCCGGGCCGCGCAGCTGTAGCCAAACCTGCCTGACCACCAGGGTACGTCAGGCCAGCGTCAACTGTGTGTGTGTGTGTGTGTGTGTGTGTGTGTGTGTGTGTGTGTGTGTGTGTGTGTGTGTGTGTGTGTGTGTGTGTGTGTGTGTGTGTGTGTGTGTGTGTGTGTGTGTGTGTGTGTGTGTGTGTGTGTGTGTGTGTGTACAACTCACACTGCTGACAGACTAACCCAGTTTCCTTCATTGCAAATCCGAGATTACAATTTTCTGTTCTCTGCATACACTAGTACGGTAAACTTGTCTTGTATTTTATTGAATTGCATTCATCTAAACAGTAGAATAACTAAATCTGAAACTAGTTTCAAGAATTATGTTCGCGATAGTATTGCTTACTGCTTAAAAGTTGGTTATTATGTGTATTGCTGTGTACTGTAACTGCATGTGTGCATAACTGCACCCCAGATCTCTAATTAACCTAATCTTCCCTAGCCTTTTGGAGCAGGGAGAGGATCAGTTATTACATGCCACTTTCTTAGTCATTTTCAGTTCACATTTGACAACATGTGGAAGCCATCGGACTTCCTAACACCGATTAAATCAGCATAGCAACCATGCTCTGGTGCAACGCCATTGGAATTTCCTCTAGGTCTCACACACACACACACACACACACACACACACACACACACACACACACACACACACACACACACACACACACACACACACACACACACACACACACACACGTGATGTGACGTGTATTAAACTGTGAAAATGAATAATTTTTTCTTTTTATCGACTGTTATTTCTGGTCTACTCCAGACCCTGGCTGAAACTGTAGATGGATTGGTTTGATTTCCAGTAACTCTACAAAAAGGTAACCGGAATTGACCTCATCTCTATCAAAAGAAAACGACAATTCAGAAGAAAACAAAACAAAAACAGTCAAACGCGGTTGCCTGGTTACCTGAAGATCATGCAGAGAGCGCTAGCCAGTATCATGCCGAAGAAGACCGCGGCGCTCACAGCAGCCAGGAGCGTGTCCATCCGCCCAGGGGCGTGAGCGTAGGTCCGTCGATCCCCCCCTGGCTCGGTCAGGTTGTGGTAGTGGAAGAGCAGGGCGAAGCCCCGGCCCCAGTGGGTGGTGGTGATGAGCTCCATGATCACCTCCACCATCTCCTGGCTGGAGCCGAACACCAGCTGGCCGCCGGGGGGACGGTTGGACCCGCAGAACCTGGAGGAGAAGGTGATGAGGTCGGATATGTAGAGGACGTCGTGGGGGCAGGCGTCCAGCATCGGCTGCGTGGTCTCGGGGCTCGGAGAGGCGGTGTCTGACGGAGGCGACGGGGAGGCGGCGGTGGTGGTGGTGGTGGTGGTGGTGGAGGTCCGGGCAGCTCCTGGCTGAGAGCTCGGGCTGGAGTGCAGACCTCCCAGTGGCGGGGAGAGGGGCGAAGAGGACGAGGCGGTGGAGATGGAGGAATCCGAAGCTTCACCTCCTGGAGGCTGGGCAACAGGTATCCAGAGGCGGGGGGAACGGGGCGTTGCCCCGGTGTCAGGTTGCTCTTTATCGCTCGCTCTTTTGGCAGACTCCGAGACATGATCCCCCTCGATCTTCATCAGCTCCTCCTGCAGCCCCATATCCTGGACCTCATCGCCGTAGGAGGACTGCGTACCCTTTGCGAACACCTGCTCACTCCGGCCAATCAGAACTTTGGCCAACGAAAGTGCGTCTTCTTCGTTGTCATCCTCGTCGTCCTCTTCGGCCGCCAAACGTCTGGGAGTGAGAGTTTTCATCTCCTCCTCTGTCAGTTCCTCCTCAGAGTACGACACAGCGGGAGAGTCGTGGCTTTCAAACACGTCAAAGTCAAACATCTCCAGGACAAGCTGGTAGTCCATCGGGACAAAGAACTGCCACACACAGTGGATCCCAGACGAGTAGTTATAGGGGAAGCCCGGGGAAAGGATGAGCCCTTGGACATCCACCACATCCACCTTGGCACCGCAGTCAAAGTAGACCTGCAGTCAAAGGCATGGTGTCAATAATCGCCATGTGCATGAACATCCTACCATCGTATTGGCAATTGGGACCATATGGAGCTCATACAACTAAGATAAAACAGCAGCAAAGCATGCAAACAATTTTTGCACTGATTACAAGGGACCATATTTGACCATGTGTGACTGCGTGAGGGTGAGCAGCCATTCCACGTCTGTCCACTCGTGACATCACCATCTGGAGATCCACACAGATTCAAGATCAATAGATCATCTTCCCAGGAACCTCCCTGACAGATGCAATCTGTCATCCATCTTTGTAGACACTTCCAGTTCGCGGATCACCTGTTTGACTATATGACTTTCTCTTCAACAGTATGTCTGCTGTGACCATACAATATACCTGACTTCTGATTGTCTGAACATCACCCAGGCCTGAATCTGACCTATTCAACCCCCAACTGCACTGAAGTATATCAAAGCCTGAGCTTTCCTGTACTGCCATGCTAGGGTCACCCTTGGGAGGGAATCATAGCTGTAATTTCTCCCAGGTGTGGTCTGGATGTCAGGGGGGCATGGGGGCTCAAAGTGCAGGCAGATGTGGAGGTGGACCGTGCAGTTCAGCACCAGACTCCTCTGTAGGGGGCATTTATGAGCTTTCCCGTCTTGGCCTCTTGGTTCTATAGTATGGGAATGACCCAGACTGGCAGACGGGTAACTAACCCCACCAGCGCTTCGCAGAGCAGGGGAGAGAGATTTTCCTCTCAAATCTGGGACTTGACAGCGAACTTCAGCAAATACCCAAATAATGACATTCCAAAAAAAGCCCTAGGCCCTAAGACCATATACAAAGTCTCTTTGTACTAGAGAACACAAAACATAATGTCTACCTGGGCATGAACATTGACAGAACAAGAACAACAAGTGACAACCTTTTCCTCCCCGTCTCTCTCTATTTGCGTGTGTTTATCAAAGGGGAATCGCCCCACTGTTATTTTAAGTGGCAAAATGACTATGCACTTTTTCATTCATGACTGAAAGACCACACTATAGACCGGTTTCTTTAGGAACTCAATCCTACAGGGCCCCTGGTTAAAAGAGCAGAAAGCCTTGCAGCATGTGATACACAAGACAGGACAAAAGGAGTCCCGGAACACGATTAAGGTATTAAGTCTTGTTTTGACATTGGAAATTGTTGAGATTTTGTGTTCCCAATTAATTCATCTGTTGCGTTTCACTTGAACATTCTGGTTGCATTTGAGGAAAAATGACATCACACACGACATGACTATAAATGCATGCAGCGGCACTGAAGTACACGTGTGATATCTGAACTGGACGAATGCCATTCTCTCCAGGGCTCTCAGGAGTCCAGGCGCTGTTCGTTTGGGGCTGGTTGTTATTGAGGCAGGGTTGAGCAACCTCTATAGAATGTGGAGAGAATGTGGCCACACACACACACACACACACACACACACACACACACACACACACACACACACACACACACACACACACACACACACACACACACACACACACACACACACACACACACACACACACACACACACACACAATAGGGGTACGGTAGGGGACAGAGAGAAGGGGCACCCCCCTCTCTCTCTTTCTCCCTCTCTTCTCTCTATCGTCGCCGCAAAAATGGCTTCGGTTTTTTTTTATTTTTTTTAAAGGTATAGCATCGTAGGCAGAAGCTGGTGAGTTGAGGATAGCCGAGGTCGCTCTTGACACAGAACCATGAAATGTTTTCCTTCTCTTGGCGGACCGTGTTGAGGGTTTACGACTGTCCACTTCAGCGATCCATTTCAAATGATCTCCTTCCAAAAGGATCCCTGACCCCAGCAGAAGAGTGTGGCAGTGACCCCGACCCCGAGGGAGACCAGTGTCAGAGCCTGAGAGCGACAGAACCATCTCTGCCAGTGGAACAAGGCGACCTGGTGGTCCACTGCCCCCTGTGCTCCGCCACGCAAGACTACACACACATAAAAGACGCTCCATTGGGCCACACTGTCCAATGGAAATGGAGCATTCCTATAATACCACACCTCGCTCGCGTTACATCACAGCCCGGCTCAGCGCCGCTCGCCCGCTAATTATTCAAGGTTGTCTTTTCTCATGGCTAAAAGACTAATGACCCCCTCCTCCTCCTCCTCGTCCGCCGCCGCCGCCGCCACCACCACCACCACCACCACCACCACCACCACCACCAGCCTCCTCCCCAACAATAGGCTGCAATGCATTGTGGGCTAACCATGCTAACACTTTAATGAGTACAAGGCGAGATGGACGTTTACATAAGAGTCTGGTGGCCAGGGTGCCCCAGTTGTGGCTCCGTGTTCTGGGAGTGACATGGGGTACCCCCGGACACAAGTAGATCAACCAAGCATATAATTGTTGAAACGACTTGTTCAGTGAAACATCATCCCAGATGGGGTCATTCGCTGGAGGCCCACTGACACGCTGCACTGTTCCCCGGCTTTCATCTTGCTGGACTACGTCTAAATAAGAAGTTATACTTAATGACAGGGGATGTTGGTAGTTACTTTACAAATATATGCTTAACCCTAGTGGGTTTGACCTCCCTTTTGAGTTGTTCACTGTGAACTGAAAAGGAAAAAAAAAAATACCATCAAGGTTGTTGTGGTGTGCAGGGGCATGGCTCTGTGAAAGATTTTTTTTTTTTCAATTTTTCAATTGAATTTCTGAGAGAATTGTGTTATTTTTTATTACAACCAAAGCGTAGAAAACAATATTTGACATACCGTTTACAGTAGTATACCCTCCAAACAATCCTCTCCCTCAATCTCTCTCTCCCTCTCTCCTACCAATTAGCCTCTCCCTCCCTCACCACTCCCTAAGTCTCTCCCTCTTTCACCCCTCCCTCTCTCATCCCTCCCTCATCTTCTCCCTCATAACCAGGTGGGGCCTCTCAGGGGGGGTTGAGAACTGGGAGTGAGGAAAGACACAGCCTCACAAGTTTAAACTGCTCTCGGAGGCACCTGCCAGCCTGGACTAGAAGGATGGACACGACAATGGTGTTTGTTGTTATTGTTGTTGTGTGTGCGCAGTTCTCTTTCTAACTCTGTGTGAATCGGAATTCAGCTCCAGGCCGGATCAGATACCGATGATAATCACATCCAAGTGCAACAGATGTGCAGAAATGTGTCCAAGCGGTGTTGGATGGGGTGGAGGTGAATCAACAACGTGCTCGCATAGTAATGTCAGTCACACGCAAGCACACGCACACGCACACTCGAGAAGTTATTCCCTCCACAGGGGGATTCAGCCAGCAGTGGGCAAACAGAAAACAGTAGATGATGGAGGACAAAGCTTTGCCGCTGGGTAGAACGGTGATGCACGAGTCCAGGACTTATCACATATCTGCCCCTTGATGTCATCGAGTGGGCTCATGTCCCCGGCTGCACATTCACAGAGGGCAGAGTTTACAAACAACTGGTGCGGCGGCCTGATTAAGCAGAGGCGTTTCCATTGAGTCACTCTGGATCTCTACCGCTATGCTGCCTCAGCATGTTTCAGCCCCTTGCTTTGTGAATCAAAACAACAAACTTTATTGAGCTAGCATGGGCCTAAATGAGCACTTGATTTACTGGTTCCCCTCGTGGGTGGTATGGGGGTGTCTGGGACGTGGATGTTAGGTGGCTGCTCAGTGGCAAGCATTGAGTGGTAAAGTATTTAGGGGTTATGGCAGCAGTGTGTGTGTGTGTGTGTGTGTGTGTGTGTGTGTGTGTGTGTGTGTGTGTGTGTGTGTGTGTGTGTGTGTGTGTGTGTGTGTGTGTGTGTGTGTGTGTGTGTGTGTGTGTGTGTGTGTGTGTGTGTGTGTGTGTGTGTGTGTGTGTGTGTGTGTGTGTCCCCTCCCTCTCTCCTCCATGTCTGTGGTGTAAATCCATTAACATATTTCCCCATAAAGAAGCCGCTGGCTCTCCTGGTGAAACACAACCATCTCTCTACAGTCGCCCGCTGTCAACTGGTTTCAGCAGAAATAATTCCAACATTTCGGAAAACAACTTGAAGATGTCAACTTGATAATGTCCTTACTACAATTGGACCCTCAGCAAGGACGAATCAGTGTCCATTTGTTTAACTGTATTTATTTGCATAATGTGTTGATCCTCTATGCAGTCCTTTTCTGCAGCCACACAACATAAAGACTACTTACTATCGAGCCTTTTAAAAGATGCTCAAACCAGTGAGTACCCTGACAACACCATTCTCTCTCGTCATGCATGTTAACACCCAAACTAAAGACTTGAGACTTCATCTCCTGTTTGCATAGCTGTTGATTCCGGGAGAGGTTGAGGGATTTCAGTGTACGCTGCAACCCTTCGATTAACAGCCATACATATTCTGCTTCTTCACAAAGCCAACGAAAGTCCAACAACTCCAAGGTTGTCGAGCCAGAGGAAAAGAATAAATTCCGGGCTTGTTTACGTCGTTCCAAAAATCAACATAACACAAAAGGGGGAAGGGAGGACAAAGCCCCCATTTATGCGGCCCCCTCAGGCATATAATTGCAGTGATAGTGAGAACCCTACACTAAACAGGGAACTGAGTCCCGGGGACACCACCGTTCACTCTACTAGGGCCTTTTGTTGCCCGCCGGGTTCGAAAGGGCCGCCATTCCCCTGCTGGGTTCCGTGGGGACGACTCGTGACAGGCCGGCCTTCCAGTGATACGACACAAGTTGTCACACTATAGTGACCCCCCCCCCCCCCCCCACGCCTCCCCATCACACATACCCCAAGAAGAAAATGAGGAATTTAGGAAGAACAGCATATTGATTTTTATGAGGATTATGTCACATAATAGATTAAGGCACACAAATATTTATAAAAACATTATTTATTTATTTTTATATGTTTGCCCAAATATCTCAAAGATAGACCTTGACTTTGCTTGCTATATGAATTATTCACACTAGATAAAGGCTTGAACGTTGCCCGTAGAAAATACAAAAAAACTTTTTCATAACTGTCCAACCGCGGATCGATGGAGGGCGATTATCAAAATCCACCAGTTTGTGTTTTAACAAAAAGGAAAAAGGTCAATGTTTTGATCAGTGACAACTTCCTCTGATAATAGAGCAACTTCATACACGTCAAGGGTCACCAGTGCATGCAGTCTCAAACACTATGGACGATACATTTGGAATGTGCGGCAGTTTTTGCTCTTTGTACATGTTCACTGAAGATGCCTACACAAAAACAAGCATGTGCCTCACCAACATGCCCTTTGAAAGATTCTGAGGACAGTGTGTGCAATCGAGCATATCGATTGCATAAGGCAGGCTAATTTATGCGAAGAATGCAATCATTACTCTTGCCGATGTCAATTAAAAATGTGAAGGTAAATGGAAATGTCACAACATGATGTAATATACGTGCAAGTGGTTTCATCATTCGATTTTTTTTAGCAAATTTATGGAAAGAAAACAAATCGAAGAACTGCTAATTAATTCCACATTTCAAATGCAAGAGTATCTGCCTAATTGTACACAGAACACATAATGTGTGCATTCATACATTTGGCCTGTACTAAGCATAAGGTAAAACACAAATCCAGAGAAGTATAGCACTGACTTAAAATTATGTGGTTGTACTCGTATTAATGGACTACCCAATTATTTAAAGCCTAAACAATTTGCAATGCATTGGGCTGTTGTAGCAGGTATTGTTATTAGTTTGTTGCGCGTGATTTGTTTCCTCCCACCCAAGTTTCGCAACTTCATAAGCAGGCTGAGAGTTGACGGCGTTTACAAGTTTACAATGCACTGTTTTCAGCAGCCCAATTAAACACATCTCTACTTACTTTCTGTGTGGTGCATCCCGTCACGAAGAGTAGATACATTGTCATAAAAGCATGTGCCCCGATCGAAGTGGCACAACTCATTTTCACTAATTGTTCCTTTATGCAAAGCACAGTGAACCGTACCCCCGCTCTTCTCCCCTCTGTCCATTCACCTGAAGACTCGGGAGCGCGCTCCCATGGTGCATGGGGCAGAACCGAACACACACACCACAGCATGGCTGCACAAGCCTGGCTTTAACACGCTGTTTGACAGCCTTCCTTTTTTGGCTGCAAGTTGGAAGGGAAATATTTGCATGTATTTCAGCAAAAGACGTAACACAACGTGCACGCTGTTATGAACACCGCGGAGAGATTTGTTACTAGGTAGGCTACTTAGACGAGTGGATGTGAGGAGGGAATCAGTCAAACATTTCCGAATACAAAATATACAAGTTGTATTCGAGTAACCCAGACTCTGACTGTTTTTAATAATATTAGCCCTGATTTATTTATGCCAAAGTATAGATACAAATTCTCAAAATATATCATTTTAATTTTTAATTAAAAAATCACAAAGGAGGGGAACAAAATACTTGGCTCTAAAGTCATCACTTACATGACATTGAAATAACTGCAGGCTATATTATTAAAATATTACCATCCTCTTGGTGGCATCGTGAATCAGGCGAAATCCAAACGTTCAATCCTTTTAAAAAAAATAGGGCGCAGTTCTACTTTTCCGCCACAAGAGAGCAGGGATGTATTGGTTTCAAGCAATTTCAGTTGGCTACTATATGATAGGCGAATACTATGTTCAACATTTAATTAATTGTCCAATCGCAAATAATTGGATTTTAACTTAAATGGAATGTGTTTTTAATATAATCTAATATATATATTTATATATAAATAAAAACGTTAAGTAGGAAAACATTATCTTCCGTGAAAGAGTGTTTCCTGGGTAGGAACGTCATCAGCATCCCGAGTTTCCAGCCGGAGTGACAGAAAAGGAGGCGACTGATAGCCACGTAGAGAAGGCGAAGCAGTTGAAAGGTTCGCATTTAATTTATATTTCAACATTTTCCAAACATTGTCATTTTGTGATTCTCACGCACATCTTCCAGCGTTATTGTATTCTAAGCCAATCTTTACGAGTCTTACTAAAATCACAGATTAATTGGGTTGGATGAGCAGATAGATGTTTAGCTAGCCTTTAGCCTATCATCTCTAAATGTAAACATTCCTATCTAGCGTAACCCTCTCGTTACCTTGGTAAACCTACCAAACACTATCTGTATACGGATTTTCAACCTTCGTATACTGTTACAACCCAAATTAAATGGCCCCAGCAACAAAGTGACAGCAGTAGAGCGACGTCTCCCCTCCCCCGTCACTGTCTGCTGTATATTGTGTCCACTCCTGCACGACGCGATGCCAATAGCTGAAGAGCAGCTTGTATTGATGCTTGTATTGGGGCTCGGTTGAGCTGTCACTTTTACTCGTAAGTATGCATCGCTAATCTGATTGTGACGGGCTTCCTCAAGCAATCCATATGCGTTCATTAATAAGATAATGGACGCATGTATATGCCACTTCCGTAAAAGTGACAGCGTAAAGGAGGCCAATTGCATAATGACATCCTTGACGGACTAAATTTACCTGCTCCCAATCCACTTAGCTCCAACGCGAGGCAGCTCCCTCTTGTAGCTCTCCCGATTTGACGAATTTGAAGTCAGTCATGTGTCTGTTTAGTATTTAACAGCGCCATTCCCTTCATCGAGGTTACCGTGTTTACGGGGAGAATGCGTTTTTAACGACCAGTGTTGTATTTTATAGACTAAGTGATTCGATTTACCCTACAACGTGATTGCTTTTTTTTATTTTTTATATATATATCTTGTTTGCCTACAGTTTATGGGGGTGCTGCCAACTGCTGGCCTACTTCTTCAGACTATGGAATAGGACGTTTCCCAGGCGCATACACATTCATAAATAAAACACAAAGTGGACAATACAACAGAAACTATGGAAATTGAAGGCCGAAGTTACAGCGAAGTCCTTAAATCCAAAAAGGATGAAACTGATCACATGGAAAATGATACTCAGAAGGACAAGCAGCAAGGGCTGGACACATCTAAAGTCCCAGAAGCTGTACTTCATAATGGTGAGTGTTGACCACATCATATTCGTAAGAGCTAATAAAAAGGTATGTGGTTTTGATGTGGGACCTTCTAATGGTTTTATTACAAAAAAACATATCAAATATAAATGTATATCTAATAAACGTATTGCTTACACAGTTACTGATGTGCATATTTAGTTGAATGTTTGCTTAAGATATTGGCATGTTTCCTTGAAATAGGCTAATATTTCAACAAATATTGGGATTTTCTTCTCCCCATTGAATGCATAGTCTCGCATCCCAACATGTTTACTAAGGAAACATGGCGTCCGTCTTAATCTTGCCCCATATATAATCACGTCGATGTTGCCTTCGTCAGAATAAATATCAACCGCATCAGGGCGGAGAGGGCGGACAATAATTAAATCGCTACTCCTCCTCTCCTCCTTCCAGGTGCCCTCAGTCCCGGCGGCGTGGTGGTAACCAACGGCAACGGAGAGTCAGGGGGCCCGGGCTCTGCGGGGAGGAGCGTCCACGCGAACGGCTCCCTGGCCCCGCGGGGCCCTCCCCAGACCACCAGCTCCCCCGTGCAGCCCCCGAGCCCAGAGGCCTCCGCAGGTGTGGCCGCTTTCCCCCACATGGTGCTAGGGAGGTCTGAGGGCGCTAGCGCTGGGGGTGTGCCTCACAAGGGGGATGCGCTGCTGTCTCTCAGAATAAGTATTCCTATGCAGGAAACGGAAATGTGTAAGCATAAACACCGGTGTGCAGTGAGTCGTCGTCCCCCCCCTCCAAACCTCACTCCCCCCCCCGCCCTACTTTAGTTGTTTGCGTTTTTTTTTGAATGCATCTTCCCTGGGCGTTCTGCTTCCTTGATACAGTGTTGGTGTGTTTGAAGTGATGATTGGACTAATGTATTTCTTTTTAATCCATGTCTCCGTGGTGTTTTTATGGATTAGAAGGCATGTTTCTTAATTTTCTTGGTGAAATAATAATTAAATTATCATACAATTTAATTATTGTTTGGTTGTTTTAATTTGGCTTGTATTCAGGACTCACTGAGTCTGTAGTACATGAAAAATCCCATGGTATAATCCCGAACTAACATATAACTGTGTTAGTTTGTCATGGTCTGTTTTGCATTTGCTCAGTCGCAATTTGTAAAACCAAACCACAGCATCTAAACTACGCAGTGAAATTGTTTCTGATTGGTTCAATTTATGCGATGTGCGGTAAGTGGCAATAATGAGCCAATCAAAACAATCTTTACTTATTTTCAATAATTGAAACAGAGCTTTTGCTCGCTGTGCAGTGTGACTTACTTTACTTGGCTTTTCCGCTAACCCCTATGTTAACTATTATCCCAGCCCTCAAAATGATGATTTAACCATATCAAACAGGCCATGCATCGCAGTCCATAAACACGACACACAAACACATCCCACAGACTCTGTATTGTGTGACGTGTAACTTACCTGGCCGCATTTGCATGGAGATTTGTCATTCAAACTCTCTTCCTCTGTAGCCAACCTGGAGCCATCGCTGGAGTTGGAAAATGAGGAGAAGATACGCCTGGACGCCCGCCGGCGCCTTGAGGAGCAGCTCAAACAGTACAGAGTGCAGAGGCACAAAGACAGGGTGAGTGGAGCGAAACCACACGCCATATTCTCACCCAGGGAGATCTGACGGTACCTTTCAACAGCCACTAAGTTGTGGTTGTGGTAAAACCGATTTCTCGTTTCAGCCAAAGGCCTTTTAATGATGTTGGAGTTGAGTTACTCAGACGTTGGAGTTGAGCCCTGTGCATGGCTGAGATCCATCCCATAATTCTGGTTCACTTCCTCCATCCAGTCTCACCGAAGCAGCACAAGGAGCAGGCTCTCCAGCACCCTGGACACGGAGGTCATGCTTCACCCTGAGTCGCTGCCCCGGGCCAGCACGCAGGCCATGACGACGGAGTACTCCTTCATGAGGACCACTGTCCCCCGGGGGCCCAAACTGGGCAGCCTGGGGATCCCGCCAGCCAGGGAACGGAAGCCCAGGACCCCCCACTCCAGCAAGATCCACTCCCTGGCTGACTACAAGTCCCCTGAGGACGGTGGGGGCGGGGGTGGGGGCGGGGGTGTCGGCGGCGGCGGCGGAGGGGGAGAGCCTGCGAGGACCGCAGACGGCTCCCTCCACTCCGCCATGAGCTCCGTGTCGACCCTGTCCGAGCTCAGCAGCGTGTCCGAGCCCTCCCCCGCGGAGGGCCAGCCGGGCTCCCTCCTGCAGTCGGGGGACGGCGCCTTCGAGTGCGACGGCAGCGAGTCGGGAACCAGGCCCGGGACGGACGGCAACGACAGCGACAGCTCGACCTACAGCAGCGTGTCCGCCCGCGGGGTCTACGCCACGCTGGCGGCGGCGGTGGGCGAGCGGTACCGGGCGCCATACACGGTGCAGGGCCGGGAGATCGCCGCCGAGGCCGTGGGGCAGTACCCCTCCCTGAAGGAGGTGCTGCAGGCGGCCAGCGACGAGCAGCACCACCTCCTGGAGCTGGAGCAGGAGAGGGAGGGCCCGGCGGAGCCACGCAGCCGCAGGGACAGCTTCTCCAGCAGGTAGCCCCATGCCGGACCCGACCCCTTTTTTGCTTGGAACAGCTTGATGCATATTTGTACGTTACTTTCACATTTTGTATTTGAATTTTTTATTTTGGTGTATTTTTTTTAAGGGGAAATTTCAAAGTTTGCAGTTGCAAAGTGTTTTTCTGGAGAGAAATGCTGAATATATGCATCATGTTTTCAAGTTGAAAAATATTTGTTTGAATAAGCATGATTTCATCATTGACCAAATAATGGTGGTTATTATTTGGTTATTATTATTATTATTATTATTATTACATAATCGAGCAGCCCTAACTCGGTGTGTTCAGCATGAGTCTGTGGTTTGACTTTATATCAACCAGGGATACGGGTCGGATATGTGAATAAGACTGAGCGTACCTTACTTTAAACCTTAAATGTAAAAAGAAAATCAGCAAAGGAAAGGTACTCATACTATAGAGTACACACAGTTTATATATAAATGTTTTTTAGTGTAGCCCATTATATATAATATAGAAACATCATAGTCATTGGCAAAACCATTTTGACATGCAGCCCATTACAAGAGCACAGCATAACAAACATAAAATCCTTTGACTGAAGGATTGTTGGCTCAAGACTGCCCCTGCCAGTTCCCCAGCCAGGCTTCTGTTTGCCTTCGGGATTTGGTATACGTATTATACTAAAGTGACGGAATAAGATTACACTTTTAAGGGTGATGGATATTATGTAAACATACTGTGAATATGATGCAGGATGTTCTAGTAGCAAGGGTGTTTGGCCGAAAGGTACTTGGTTTGGCCCAGAGTGTCCACACCCTACCTTTAGGCAGCTCTAGAGCAAGACACTTAACCACCACCTACT
This sequence comes from Gadus macrocephalus, assembly GCF_031168955.1. NCBI lineage: Eukaryota > Metazoa > Chordata > Actinopteri > Gadiformes > Gadidae > Gadus > Gadus macrocephalus. The sequence continues at coordinate 12,106,705 of NC_082387.1, forward strand.
CATGAATGACACATAGGCCCACCTGAATTCACTGTTGGTCACTTTGGATCAAAGCACCCTATATTTTTAAATGGTAAATAATTCAAACTTGCTCTGTTGGGTGTGCTAATTTACTCAGTCCTATCTGGTCATCCAGTGGCGCCATGAGCAGGATAATAACACCTAAGAGTGGAACCATGTAGGTCAGTGATGCCAAGTGTTTCCTTACCTCCCCAGTGTTTCTCTGGAGAGCTCGGTGATGGGCCATGACGAGATGCTGCAGGTGCTGAAGGAGAAGATGAGGTTGGAGGGCCAGCTGGAGTCCTTGTCCTCGGAGGCCAGTCAGGTAAGAGGAAAGAGGACTGTGGGGACTGGGGATGAAGCAATTAACCCATTTCACTACAATCCAGAAAAACATTGTTACAAAAACAACGTTTTATTAACTATGTGCTCATCTACACCGAATGTTTCTGTTCTCACTGTCCAAAACTAGGAATTATGGTACATTATTTTTCTATGAATAACGGTTGCACAGCGAGGACAATTATAGGACATTGCCAGTTTTGCCACCTACTGACTGAAAAGAAACCCAGCTTTACTAGTGTGTGAAGGTGTGCCACATGCTTCCTGTAAGCTGGTGCGGGTGAGGCACCTGCTTCCTGTCACGAGAGTGGCATGTGTTGGAGGGGTGCTGTATTCAGTTTCTAAAGGTACAAGCTTATAATAATAATAATACGATTAATGTTCTTATTAAACATTGCTCATGTGATTTTATACATCCGTAAGGTGTAGCGGAACAGGCATTTTCCTCTGACTATAATCATACCTAAAAAAATCTATAATCGTTGTATGCCTAGTGGAGACCAACGTTTTAACGCTGTAGTATCCACTACGGTCTTCATAATAGGGTTTGAGTTTCAATCAATCAGGAAGGAAAACCAGAACTGAGAATCAGTTTAACACAAACGTAATGCATCTAAATTCATCTGAGAGGTATTCGATTATCCTCAACCTCACTTTGGATAAAAGCCTCTGCCAAGTACCTTTTTAATGTCAGTTTGTGTGTATTATTCTATAGAATAATATATGTTTTAATAGTGCCATATCGATCGACCCTCCAGGCTCTCAAGGAGAAGACGGAGCTCCAGGCCCAGCTGGCCACGGTGAACGCCCAGCTGCGGGCCGAGTCGGCACAGGGCCAGGCCAGCCAGGAGAAGCAGAGCACGCTGACCTCCGAGGTGGGCACCCTGAGGCAGAGCTGTGGCCAGCTGGAGAGGGCCATGGTGGAGCTCCAGGGCAGCCTGGAGAGCAGGAACGCCAGCCTGGCCTCGCTGGGCACCGACCTGCAGGTGGCCGAGGAGCAGTACCAGAGGCTGATGGGGAAGGTGGAGGAGATGCAGAAGACGGTCACCTCCAGGGACACCACTGGTATGTTGGGCTAGCAGAGGGCTAGGGAACACTTCTGCAACATCTCTTTAAGAAGGATTAAGCACACATCTGGCTGGGGCCTTCTGTCAGCTGGTGTCTTTCTTTATCCCTGGCTTTGATGGTGTTCAAGAGGTTGATTTCTTTAATGTCATGTTAAATACATGTTTGTCACATAAATATTAACCACGTAGTGCACAAAGGGAAATGAACACCGTTCTTGTGATCCATCCTGTGCCTGACTCGACCCTTTGTCATGAACTCCTTTGCTTGCGTGGTGTCGTCCTCATACAGTCCAGGAGCTGCACCAGCAGGTGGGCGGTCTCCAGGGCCAGCTGCAGCAGGTGCAGCTGGAGCGCGGCACCCTGCAGAACCGCCTTAAGACCTCCCAGGCCGAGATCGACTCCCTGCAGCAGCTCCGCCAGTGGTACCAGCAACAGCTGGCTCTGGCCCAGGAGGCCAGGGTCCGGCTGCAGGGCGAGATGGCCAACATGCAGGTGGGCGGTCGTCTAGCTCTGCTTAGTCCTTTATGGCCAGGGAAGTCCACGCAAGGATGAAGTTTTAGGCTTCCATCTTCCTATAGAAGAGTATCCAAACAATGTTAATCATTTATCATCAGCGTAATATGCTCTCAACTTCAAAGTAAACTTCCTTAACTTCCGTTAACATTTATGTGACATTGGTCCGCTCAACAATTAACATGTCGTGGTTCTGTGAAACAAGGAATGTTAGGAAGATCAACACTTTTGCTATTAGGCCACTCTTTATTTGAATCCCTATTTACTCTCCAGGTTATAATTATTTATTCAATATATCATTCGGGAGTTGGTATCAGGCCATGGTACATCATTGTATTTCGATACGTAACAAAGAGGTGAGCCCAGGGCAGGGTTGACTCGTGGTTGTCGGTCTGTTCTGCTGCAGGTGGGGAAGAGGACCCAGATTGGCGTGGTGGAGCACTTGAAGCTGGAGAACGCGACCCTGTCCCACCAGCTGGCTGACACCCAGCACCGCTCCATCAAGGAGAAGGAGCGCATTGCGGTCCAGCTGCAGAGCATCGAGGTGCGTCCTCCCCCTTCCAGCGGGCGGGGGAGGTTCTGGTTCCAAAATGTTTCACAACTTCTGATAACATTTGACACATTTTTCCTTTTTTTTTTTTTTCTTTTTAATCTCTAAGACTTATGTGAAATAAACGTGCATTCAGAAAAGTGAACACTTAAAGGTCAGATGACATGCCACCATTGTGCGACTAGCCGTTTTGAAAATCTGTCTCCCATGGGATGTCAAAAGAGACAGATTTTTTAAAAACGGCTAATCACACAATGGTGGCATGTCATAGAACCTTTTTTAGGGGGCTTCCTTCAAAGTTCAAGAAATCATGAACATCCCTTGGAGGCTGAATCATCCCTTGGAGGATTAAAGAACGTCCTGCTTCGCTTTTCTAGTGACCCCTAATGCGCCAGATGAACCAGAACCAGAGTTGTAACCATGTGGTCCCTTGCGTCGCTCGGCTTTTGTGCAGGTGGACATGCTGACCCAGGAGTCGGCCTACCAGCAGATCCAGGACGCCAAGAGCATGGTGGAGGACGACCTGCAGCACAAGCTGGAGGAGTTTGAGGAGGAGAGGGAGGAACTGGTCCGGCTGGCCAACACGGCCAGCGCTCTGGAGAGAGAGCTGCAGCAGGTAACCGGCCTCTTATCTCACTCTAGGCGCGGACGTGGAACCGCTCCTTTAAAGAAAGTAAACATTGCTGTTGCTATAGCGAAATGCAAACAGCCGTTCACAGATGAAGTACAGACAATTTTTTGAATGCGACATTTTGTTAGCAAGGGTGCAAGTGTACACCCCTGTTGAATACCAGGGTGTCGCTGTACAGGCACTTTTATGTTAATGTTGTTTGTTGGGTGGCTGGTCCATCCTATGGGGGCTTAAGAGTGCGAATGACGCAGCCCATCGTGAAAGCAGATGTGTGCGTTGCACATTGGGCATAATTTTGTGTTTTTGAAGGATTAAAGATTGGTTTGCATTGTTTAGATTGAATTGTTTTTTATGTTTTGTCATTTGTCAATAGCATGTCGTTTTACTATTGGTTAATAGCAGGTACATATCGATACATATAGGCGTTGGGTATCTTTCTCAAGCATGGTTACGGACATCCGTAATCGATGGCTCGATTACGGATGTCCGTAATCTAATCGAGCCGTAATCGAGCCATCGATTCTGGTTAGGACCAGGAACCCCCTTAGCCACAACACCGATCCTGCCCCAGTCTTCTACTGACATAGCTGCGGTGGCTAGCCACGCCCGCCGCCGCTGCCACTAACGCACGAGTCCTCCCTCCCCAGGTGAAGATGACCCTGACCCAGAAGGACCTGCAGCTGGGCGCCCTGCAGCAGGAGCACCTGGAGCTCATGCGGCAGCTGACGACCACCCAGGAGAGCCTGCACCACCGGGAGCAGTCCATCAACCAGCTGGAGGCGCGCTACCTGGAGCTGGAGGCCCAGCTGGCCGAGCTGCAGGCCGACGCGGCCGCCAAGGACGACAGCCTGCAGTTCCTCCACAACGAGAAGATCGTCCTGGAGGTGGCGCTGCAGGCGGCGCGCGCCGACAAGAGCCAGCTGGACGAGGACGCCGAGCGGCTGGGGGAGGACGTGCTGGTGGCCTCGGATGTCCTGGACCGGCTCAGGCAGGAGGTCCAGGTCAAGGCCGCCCAGGTGAGGAGAGGGTACCCCATGGAAGAAGTGATTCTAAAAATATACAGTATATATTTGAAAGGAACCCAATTGGAAAATAGAATTATTTGGATAATGTTGATCATATTTTTTTTATTTTAATAATTATAAAAAAATGTATCTCTATAAACTATGGAAACGTAAGCTTTTTTTTTAAGTAACTGTCTCCATGTTTGGTTCACTAGATTGAAACTTTACAAAAGGAAAATGGCACCTTAAAGAAACAGGCCCAGAAATTGAAAGAGCAGTTCCAACAACAAAAGGTAATGTATACATTCACAATATCTCTTTCCATTATAGGGAAGGACGCACATTGTGCAGCCCACTGAATATTAAAATAAGCGCATATTTCCCAAATGGCTCTTTTAACTTAAAACAACCTCATCCTGGACCTTAATGCATCTACCTCCGGCTGCAGAAGGGCCCGTGGAGACACTATGCCCTGAGACCAATGTCACTTTATTTATTTATTTAATTATTTTTACCCAATTTATTTATTTAATCACTTTAGTTAATTTATGCTGCCAACAATTGCTGCTATAATATTTATTTATCACTTTACCACTTTTACCACTAATACCACTTTTATCTAATCGCTCCTTTTCACTTATTTAGTTTGTACTTATTTTATTTCCATCTATTTGATCTATTTTGACTCTAACCCTGTATTACTTTCCCACCTTTGTATTGTAACTGTTGCACAATAATTTCCCTCGGGATAAATAAAGCATCTTTAATCTTGAATCTTGAATCCATATCTGCCTCTCTTTCTTTGACGACTGCTATGTCTGTGGATGACCTCGTCCAGGTGATGGTGGAGGCGTACCGGCGCGACGCGGGCTCCAAGGAGCAGCTGATCGGGGAGCTGCGCTCCACCAAGAAGCGCCTGGCGGCGGAGGTGTCGGAGCTGAAGCAGGCGCTGCTGGACGCCCAGGGAGAGACGCAGACGGCGGTGGCCGAGCAGGGGCGCCTCCGCCTGGACCTGCAGCGGGTCCAGGAACAGATGAACGGCCTGGAGGCCCACCTGCAGGCCGTGCAGACGGAGAGAGACGCACTGGACCAGCAGATCCAGGTACACGCATGGTACAGTCGAACACTAGTACACAGACGGAGAGAGACGCACTGGACTAGCAGATCCAGGTACACATGTGGTACCGTATGTACAGTCACATACTAGTACACAGAAGGAGAGAGAAACGCAGATACAGGCACACACATGGTACCGCACGTACAGTCACATACTAGTACACAGACGGAGAGAGGCACACAATGGACCAGCAGATACAGGTACACGCATGGTACCGTACATACAGTCACACACTAATACACAGATACAAGTTCACACACAGCCTGAGCTGTATATATATATATATGTTTATCCAGCAGTTGCAGTCCTTGCTGCAGACACGCTTCAAGCTCTTATGTATGTAAACAGCCGTGCGCAGCAGGCCATCTGCCAATTTGAGGTTTGGTTGTAGCACTCGGTTGTGATTCTCTCCCACAGTCCATCCAGTTCGACCAGAGCCAGCTCGCGGCTGTGACGGAGGACAACGAGGGGCTCAGGAAACAGGTGGAGCAAATGCAGAGGGAAGCCAAAAAGTGAGTCACACCCGCCATGTTCCGGTGCTTCTCGAATCACTCAAAATGGACCCAATGGGGTTCCATCATGTGGGAGCGTTTTATAACCATGTCATTAAAAAAAAACATGGTTATCAAACCGTGCATTCTGCTTTCAAAACAGAGCCATCTCCGAGCAGAAGGTGCGCATGAAGCGAATGGGGACGGATTTGACCAGTGCGCAGAAGGAGGTGAAGGCCAAACACAAGGCCTACGAGAACGCCGTGGGCATCCTGAGCAGGAGGCTGCAGGAGGCTCTGACCGAAAAGGAGACCGCCGAGGCAGAGCTCGTCAAACTCAAGGCCCAGGTCTTGGACGGGGCCAACAACCAGGCCCAACAGGTACAGGGGGCGCCCACCACTCATGGAGATAAAGGACGGCCAGTCTCCTCAAAGCAGAGCTGTGGAGCTGATTCTCTCTCTCTCTCTCTCTCTCTCTCTCTCTCTCTCTCTCTCTCTCTCTCTCTCTCTCTCTCTCTCTCTCTCTCTCTCTCTCTCTCTCTCTCTCTCTCTCTCTCTCTCTCTCTCTCTCTCTCTCTCTCTCTCTCTCTCTCTCTCTCTCTCTCTCTCTCTCTCTCTCTCTCTCTCTCTCTCTCTCTCTGTGTGGGGTCCAGGAGAAGATGGCAGCTCTGCAGGCGGAGCTGCAGTCCGTCAGCCACAATAAGACCTTGCTGGAGAAGGAGCTCCAGGAGATCATCAACCTCACCTCCACAGAGCTGGAGGAGTACCAGGAGAAGGTCATGGAGCTGGAGGATGAGGTGTGCAATCAAAGTTTTAAATGATTCGTGGGTTCAGATTAGACCCACAAACTCTTGGTCGCACTGCACATGGCCATGTGTTGTGTATTTAATCCCACTCCCATATGGTTTTTGTGTCAGAGCTTTAGATGCTGTAGTGTTAGATTTAAATAAGTTGAAACGGTGGCCTACACCCTCCGTGTGTATCTTTCCTTGATATTCACGTTTAGATGCAAGATTCTTTATTAACACAATGTGAAATGTCGGCTGTCTCCAGCTTCAAGAGGCTCGCTGCTTCAAAAAGAGAATCCGGAAGTTGGAGGATGCAAACAAGAAGCTTGTGCTGGAGCTTGAACACGAAAAAGGGAAACTAGCCGGATTAGGACAATCCCACAATGCACTGCGGGAGCATTCCAACATCCTGGAGACGGCCCTGGCTAAGAGGGAAGCGGATCTGGTCCAGCTCAACCTGCAGGTGGGCATTTGTGTTCTCTTCATTTACATTTAGGGCATTTAGCAGACACTCTTGTGCACAGCGACTTGCAACCTTTTCATACACACATTCACACACCGATGGAGAAGTCAACCATGCAAGCTCGGTGGGAGCAGTTAAGTTGAGGTGTCTTGCTCGGGGACACCTCAACACTTGGCTAGGAGGACCCGGGTATAGAACTAGCAACCTTTCGGTTACAATTAAACCTGCTCTACCTAGGGCTAGGCGATTTGGCCTAAAAATAAAATCTCGATTTTTTTCGAACTAATGGACAATTTACGATTTAAACCTCTTTTTTTTATGTTTTTCTCTAAACAAATTAAAAAGACCAAGGCAAAATTTAAATACATATTTTCTTAACGCAATAAAAATAAATGAGATTAACAAGTAATCTAGGCCTATGTGAACCAATCAGTTGTTCGAGGATAAAAAATAAAATCAGCACCACTTGGCTGTCATTATTGTGCAAAGATTTTTTTATATCAAACAAAAAAAAAGATCTTGTAGGCCATCCCTGAAAAACTTGTAAAATGCGATCGACTTTCTACAAACCTTACACGGAACAGTTTGTTCTATGTCTGACTGCTTGTACCCGAACCACTTCCATACAACTGAAGTAGCACCCTTTTTATGAATGAGTTCTTCATCTGTGTTCGTGGACATTTTTATGGTAGGGGAGATCCAGGTCGATTGAAACACGGGACGATTGAAACACAGCGATTTCCTCGAAAACCACGGAAGGCTTTCACGTCAAATTTCGTCACTACGTTCAGCACGCAAGACTGACCAACCCCAATTTCGTGTAATGACGTCCCACCGTTCAAATGTTATCCCCCAAACCTGTTTTCGAGAAAAAAAATCTCGATTTTTCGGTTCAGCCATTTCACAAACCGTAGCAAAGTAAAAATGCAAATGAATCGTTTAAACCGAAAAAATCGCCCAGCCCTAGCTCTACCTCCTGAGCTAAGCTGACCCCTACTTTCTCACGTTGGAACCACTGAAATGTCGGTTGAACGGTAGGTTGAGAAGTCATACCTAACATTCAACATACATAACATTCAACGTACATTCATTTTTGTATGTCATGTCATTTAAAGTGAGACCCATCATACAGGTTTTTCTTTCACAATGGAAGGACAATAAGGTTTTCCAATACGATACTGTACAACTAGTATTCCACTCCAGAGGTTTTTTGGTTGTTCACACGTCAACGAATCTCTTTGCCCAGGTTCAAGCCGTGTTGAAGCGTAAAGAGGAGGAGGACCAGCAGATGAAGCAGGTGGTCCACACTCTTCAGCAGGCACTGGAGAAGGAGAAAGACAGAGTCAAGGACCTCCAAGAACAGGTATGAACCCACCAGGGCTGTAATGTATTGCCACGTAATGTTATTCAGACCGTTGCCAGGACACAGCTCCTGGTGTTTTTTCCGGCTGCATGATGTGGCCATGATGACTCATCGGACATTATGGAGTGTGTGGTTATTACGTGTTCTGTTCTACAGCATTGTAACTGGTGTCCTGTGCTCTAGGTGGCAGCAGCGAAGGCAGAGGCCGCCCACAACCGACGGCACTACAGGGCAGCAATGCTGGAGCTCTGTGAGATCAAGAAGGACCTGCAGGCCAAAGAGGAACTGGTCCAAGCCCTGCATAATGAAGCCCAGAAGCTGCAGTATGTAGAACCTTCTGAGCACTGGCGTTTGATTTTGGATCATTTTTCGATTATAAATGCTGCTTCAAACTCAAAATACATAAACATAATATCAAATGTATTTCCATGTACTCATTTCGAATGACGCATTTGAATGAGAATCACACTACAATACTTCTCCTATTGTGCACTTGACTAGCCTTGAAATGAAAAATCGAATATTGTGCTTAATAATTAGCTTTGGCTGATAACTTACTATGGAGACGGCGTCCCACTTCCCATCGGCGCCCCATTCTTGTCCTATGGTGCATGAGCTTTAAGGGGCTGATCCGTCTCTTCTCTCCTCTGCTCCCCCCTGCAGAGCTCAGGACGAGCAGCATTCCAGCGAGGTGTCCGTCTTCCGGGAGGAGCTGAGCGAGGCCCACTCCAAGCTGCAGATCCTCCAGAAACAGCTGGACGAGGAACTGGACAAGCAGCCCATCACCACGCAAGAGGTGGGTTCCCTTCACCAGTGGGTCCTTTGAGCACCCTGATCACCCCGTCATGTTTGTCACATTAAAACTAGGGGTGCAAACGTTTGGTCTAGAAAAGTATTACTCTTCAAGCTAATCATAAACCACTACAAAAATATTGAAGTTCGCAAAACGTTTTGTAATAATTGTTTGCAAATCTTGGATATACATTAATGCTATGTATATATGTATTCTGGAGTTTGAAGCAGCATTTATAATAGAAAATAAATCCAAAATAAAACATCGATATTATATATCTGGTATATAGATACTTCGTGTATATTTTACGATGCTAACATACGTTTTTGCCAATGTTTTTCCTGAATAGATTTGCCTTGCTCTTGATTGGTCAACAGGTACACAGCTGAACAGGGAAATGGTTTGAACATTAAACTCATTGCACTCTGGCAGGTGGAGGATCTGCGGTGGGAGGTGGAGCAGAGGCAGCGGGAGCTGGAGTCCCAGAAGCAGCAGATGGAGGCGTCGGAGCAGTGTAGCCACCGGGAGCTGGACAACCTCCAGTCGGCTCTGCAGGTAACCGCCCAGCCCCATCCTCTTGTGAACCACTACTATTTGTTATTGTTGATTGTATAGTTTAAGTTTGAACCAAACATGTGTTTGCTGATTCAAGGAGCTTGTTTGTAAAGCACCGCAAAAAAGAAAATCATTCAAAAACACGATCAACAGACAGGCAGAACATTCTGATATGGCTGTGTTCAGTATAGTCCCAAATCACCACATCACCACTGGCTTCCAACGCCCGCTACCAAAAGCCCACCACCACCACCACCATCCTCCGGCTCAGCCGGCAGCCCAGGTGTAGGGGGAGTCCACCTCTAACCTTCTCTCGCTCCTCTCAGAACATCAAGGTGGAACTGGAGTCGGTGCAGGAGGAGCTCAGCGGCACGCGGAAGGACAAGTTCATGCTGCAGGCCAAGGTGGGAGAGCTGCGCAACAGCATGAAGACGGTGCTGCTGCAGAACCAGCAGCTCAAACAGGACCTCAAGCAGAGCCGCCTGAGGAAGGTGAGTGCCTGGATCAGGCAGCGTGGGACGCCTGAACACTTCCTGGTTGGAGTGTAAAACACTCCTCAAAGAGTTGTTGGTTGGATTTGCTGCCCTCCTTCTGCTGATGAAGCCTCTTTTGTAGCAGTGTTTGGGAGTCACATTGCATGTTAAGGTGCAAAGTCATGAAACCTTTTCAGTTGATATAAAGGTGTTCTCAGCAGGTGGGGCGAGATAGTCTAGTAGTTAGTGCATTTGGCTCCCAGATGAAAGGTTCTGGATTCGATGGCCTCTGTCCGCTATCTACCCCTAGGCCTCCTTAAGCGACATGCCTACCTGCTTCTCAATGAACCTATATCTAAATGAACTGCTAGAAACTTGCGATAAAAGCGTCTGCTAAAGGATCCAACAGTAAAACAAATGCATGTTAAGACAGTATCCCAACATAATGGGGCGTATTTCTAACGTGATTGTGCCGTGTCTGCGGGAGCAGCAGCGCATGGAGCTGAAGGGAGAGGGGAACCCATCCAGTCCGGTGACGCCAGTGAAGATCCCAGACTGCCCGGTCCCCGCCTCCCTGCTGGACGAGCTGCTCAAGCCCTCCGCCTCGGTCAACAAGGAGCCCCTCAACAACCTCCACAGCTGTCTGCGGCAACTCAAGTACGACCGCCGCCCTGGAACCACTTTGATAGGAGTAGGAGAGAGGTTGTCACGCATGGTAAAGGGGATGGTTCCCGCCACAGCCCTTTAAGAGGAATCCATGGGGTTTCTTTAAGGTCAACGCCTTAGTTGCCCCTGTGGTGATATGTTGAGTATCATCGGCCATGCCCTCACCGCCAGCTAAACCATGATATGAAGAGGCGCAAACATGATGCAAATGCATGCCTTTTCTCTCTGTGTCTAAATCCCCACCACCCTCATTTGTAGTAGTTAGGGTGGTCACCTCTCCGCTAAAATGTGCTGAGATCAATCCATTATCCCAACTCACTGTAAATCCCTTTTGGATGAAGCGTCTCCTAAAATGACTAGATAATGACTTGCTGAGTGTAACGTCTCAATGCAAGGGGAGGACGCCGCCTACTAACCCCCCTGGCCCTCGGTTGTGTTCCCTCAGGCAGGAGATGGACAGCCTCCAGAGGCAGATGGAGGAGCACACGGTGACGGTGCACGAGTCCATGAGCTCCTGGAGCGCCACGGAGGAGGAGCTGACTCGACTGGGGGTGTCACAGCCTTCCCTGGACCACGAGGAGCCACCGGAGAGCAACAACAACCCAGCGGAGGAGGAGGAGCAGGAGGAGCAGGAGGAGCAGGTCCAGCTGTCATAACGCAGGGAGTTGACTCAGTAAGGGCATAGGGTCAGCTGAGGTTTATCCAAAAGGGCAAGTTACATTTTAAACCTCACTAGCCTGGAGTAAAGTTATATTTTTCCTTGTTTATTTTTGTTTTTTCTTAAACATTTTCTGCCAACATTTGGCATTCTCTCGCGGGCACTCAGGTGCTCACGTGAAATAATATTTCATCTTCCCATAGCTTTATTCGTCAGTCTTTATTGGACTCTTGTGATATTTATTCGCCATTAAAGGAATTTACCAATGCTCAGTTTTTCCCAAGGGCTGTGTGAGATTTTTCCGGTCTTAAGCCTTATAGTGTTACAAACAGTTACAGCGTAGACAAGTGTTCAGTGTTCGCGTCACTGCTGTCTCAGTATGGCCATCGACAATTGAATCTGCAATAAACTGTTCTTCCACTGTACGTCTGTGCATGGGTAGGAATGATTTCTCTCATCTTGATTTACAGCGATTGTCAAACCAGGCTTTTCTCACGGGATCTTAACCGGGACATACATCAGTTATTTTTGTAAAGGCCCTTGTGTTAAAATACTGTCTTTAATTTCTTAAGCTTGGCCCAAGTATATTGCCTTGGGTTAATTAAGTCTTTTCTTTTTCCTTTTATGTATGTGTCTTGGCTGAATTTGATTGCAGATGTGTATGGGGAAAAAAAGCCTTATGGATAAGAAAAAAGTGTTGTAAAAGGACTAAAGGATTTAAATGGATTTGATGTGTTTCTACTGAAAGTGAACAGATTGTAATATATATTATTTGAAGATGCTGTGTGCGTGTTTCCATATTGAATGGCTTGTTTAACATTTGAGTTGCATCAACTGACAATGCAGACTTAACGATGGGAATCATTTTCTATATAAAATGTTTGTTGGGTGAAAGCAAAAATGTTACTACTTCTAATACTTTGGTGCAATCAACACTATTCCTGTAGTTATGTTTTATATTTGCTGAAAATGTTGACCCCGAATTCAATTGTTGGTTTCGTTTTGCAGTTATTTGACGGTTATGGAGTAAAGTTAAAATATTTGAGGGTAATATATAAAATTATTTTATTTTCTAATATTGTACATTTGTAATTTTTTAATGTTATAAATGGGATGAGAAACGTTATTTTACCCCTAACTAAATTAAAAAAGAATGTTGAAGCATACAAATGGATGGTACAGCTGCTTACAAAATCGAAGGTTTCAGAATGTCACTGCTCAGTTTGTCATTATTTACTATAACCCTTGTCAACCATAACGCCCTTTACAGTAATATACTTTAAAATAACCGATTTCGCTAAAATATCAGTATACTGTCTTCAGAACTTGTACAACTTTATCTTCCAAACCGTACCTGGGCTCCCTGCTGTATTTACCGTTCTGCTCTGTATTTAACATTCTGCTCTGTTCTGGAATATTATCATTCCGATGTTTAACGTTTATCCTGGGAGATGTCATGTATTTATCGCATAAAATTGCACTATTCATCAATCAGCCATTTGTTTCATTGTAATACCTGACTACAACACGTAGGGACCTAATTTGAAAAGTTTGACAAGTTTCTGAGATTGGGTTAACTTCGTTTTTAAGTCGGGCATCTGCGAGTAGGGAGTTGGGGTCCTCAGGCAGGACGGTTTGAAAGCGTCGCGGTGAGTCTCTACATCCCAAAGGGTCAGCAGCCAGCAACTATTCCGTAATATCCCTAACCAGAGGGAGTTGATGAGGAGGTGGGCATGAACCGATATGATAATCATGTTAAGAAAAGGAAGAAGAGCTCAAACTCATGGTCTCGTAATATATGCTTGCGCCGACACGGCCTGTCCAAACACAAACGTGTGTGTAAACCTATGGTCGGGAACGCAAACTGCTAGCTAACGTTAGCTAAGCTGAGGGACAATCTCCCATAGTTTCATAACCGGCTTGTTATTACTCTTTGCAGAAACCACCTCTGACAAACCTTAGATTACAGAATTAAATGTTTTAAAACGTTTTATTTAACCAACCGTCCACATAAATTAGCTTTTTACTGATACAAAGTTAGCATTGCCTCAAAAGTGGCCATAATATAAAAGTTCTAATAGTCATGCGTATATCGACATTTATAATCTTAAAATTAATATTTATAATCTTCACAATTATTGTAATTAATCGAATATAATTGCTATAATACAACTTTCGATGTCTTACGTCTCGGACACTGAGCATGCGCACAACGTGTTGTAAACAATGACACTCTTCCAGACCATCTTGAGCATTGTGTCTACACAACTGTTTATCTTTTAAAAGAACGAAGACTTTGTATTGCTTACGCAAGATATAAAATGATCTTCGGTAAGTAGGCATATGCGTTCTCGCTGTCATTGTACCTAAGGCGGTATTTTTCTTGTGATCACTACGATGTCAAATTCCTGCATCACGAAAGCCCTCCACGGATGGTATACTTGGGCGTGACAGCTTACGATCACATCGACTAATGATGTCAGATGTGTTGTTTTAACCACAGTGACATCATGGCAACTCTCAGATTTTGCTTTCCGTGTTTCACATATCGCTCGTTTTTAGTTTTGGTGTTGCGTCGTCTGTTCTCGTGTTAGCCTTCCAGTCCTTCACTCTGCATTGTTGGCGTTACTTACTTGTTTGGTTAGCAAGCTAGCTAGCGGATGGCATACAACTCTTGTGGTCTGCCTTTAATAAGCCAGTGTCAGTTGCTGTCTTACAGCTAATGTACAAAATAGGTTTGAAGGCAGTGATACATTGAGGCAGGTAATGATCTTAATATTGACAATTTTAGCTTGGTGGTTTGGTTTACTTACTGTGCTTTACTTTTTCATTACTTTATGTTATTTTTCCTTGATTGCCCCCCTGCTCCATTGCCATTCTGATCTAGGTGTGTTGATGTTCTATGGATATCCATGTAATGAAAGCACTGTGCCGAGATGCAATGGCGTTTTGAGATCACATCATGGTCTCTGATCTCTCCATTTCTTCCATGTAGCTGAAGCATGGAGACGGTTCTGAGCAGGCTGAGGGGACTGAGTGAAGACGAGCTGCGGCAGGAGTTGGCCAGAGCGGACCTCAAGTTCGGCCCCATCACAGCCACAACCCGGGCCATCTTTGAGAGAAAGCTGGCCAAGGTCCTCGCCGGGCCTGAGAGCGGTGCCACCGAAACGGACGGCCCCGTAACGTGTGCCGTGGCCGTGGCCGCTGTCGGCCGTGGCCCGCCGGAGGCTGGGAGCGTGGAGGCCGACTTCGGCTACGGCTCGGGGCTCAACCCCCCCGAGGAGGAGGAGATCCCGGCGCCTTCGCGGACCGGCTCCAGCAGCTCTGAGGATGGCCCCGCTCAGCCGAGGACAGAGACCCCCTCCAAGGCATCGCAGGTGTCGCCCACCTTCTTTTACGGGGTGTGTCCGCTGTGGGAGGACGTTTTGGCCAGAAACGGTGAGTCGAGACTGAGGATCAATGTCCCATCCTCACTGGTATATGTTGGCTAAAATAATATTGTGATGGTATGATGGTTTTCATGTAATACACAACGCCATGAGATAAAATATGAATTGTGCATATGTTGTTTAATGCTGGCTATTTACATGCAAGCTACAAATATTGGTACGGTATTGCACATTCCGGTCAAATCGGCCGAAGTTTCGGATGGCAATAATAATAATTCCCCGGCCCAGTATTTGTCTATATCCACCTTGTGCCGTGCTTTAAGTATCCGGCCATTGAGAGAGATGCTTTAAGGGAAAGGAAAGCATTGTATCATCTTGTTGTTTCTCCCCCCGTCCCCCCGTCCCCGTCCCCCCAAACAGAGAGACCCCACGTGTACACGGACAAGAAGGACGCCCTTCAGGTTGTGAAGATGATTAAGGGCGCTCGCTTCAAAGCCTTTCCATCACGTGAGGACGCAGAGAAGTTCGCCAAGGGGATGTGTGACTACTTCCCTTCCCCCAGCAAATCCACTTCCTGTGGCCCGGTCATGGCCAAAGGTAGGCACAAGAGCTCGCACTCACTGCAATCTAAGTCTAGGGCACTGGAGATAAGCATATTTTCAAATGAATTGGGAATGAACTGGACAGACAATGTATTCTGCGCGGGGGAAAAACATTTAGGTTAGTAGACACTGAAAATACATCCTTTCTAAATAACTACTTTTAAGCAATGCCCTGCTATATTTTTTTTTTTTAAAGTGGACAGACGCAGAGAGAGCTCATACCTAACCATACTCGACTATGTTTAATGCAGAGACCCAATGCATTACACATTAATGTACAGTGCACTATCCAAAGCCAAAGGTCCCACTATGGAAACCTATATCGAAATCTATCCAACCTTAGTGTCCAATACACGGACAGTACCTTCTGTTTTTAAGTGCATTCTACCACTGTCTAGATAACACGGAGGTGGACGCCATCAACCGGGAGCGAGCCAACAGCTTCAAGAGCCCCCGCACTCAGGACCTCACGGCCAAGCTGCGGAAGTCAGTGGAGAAAGGCGACGAGAGCACCTTTAACGACCTCATCTGGAGTAATCCCCGGTATCTGATAGGTTCAGGGGATAACCCCACCATAGTACAGGTGAGGAGCTGGAAGACTCGCATGAAAGGGTTTTGGGGGTGTGCGCGTATTAATTGCAGTACCCTAGACTTTTGGTGTGTCTTTTATGCAAAGACACACCATTAATTAGTTGATCCGTCAACATCCTTGCTTTATCCATGGCCACTGTTACTTTGTAGAACAAGTTTTATACCTCGGGGCTCCGTCCTCTGTGCTTTCGGTTTGGTTTTAGATGCTTTGTCTGTCTAACTCGTCGGATTTGAAACAGTAAATACCTTTATCTTGCCTGTGTCGCTGATCTCTAAATGGCGGACACTCCTGCGAACCGTTGTGAAAACCGTCTTCACTGTCTTTTCCGTCTCTGTTTTAGACCTTGCTGCAGGTATTGTTCAAAAGCGTCTCCTCTAAACGCCTTCTCCTGGCCCTTCCATTGTGCTCTGTGTGTGTGGCCATGCAGGAGGGCTGCAGGTACAACGTGATGCATGTGGCAGCCAAGGAAAACCAGGCGGGCATGGCCCAGCTGCTGCTGGACACCCTGGAGGACCCCAAGTTCATGCGCCTCATGTACCCCGACGACCAGGAGCACATGCTGCAGAGACGCATCCGCTACATAGTGGACCTTTACCTCAACACCCCAGACAAGGGAGTGAGTGACCGCTTCGCTCTGGCTTCAAGTAGAGAATGTAGTGGCATGGATTGCGTTGGGGCTGGTTGATCATTTAAAGAAGTGTGTTGACTGGGGGACAGTGTAGTGCCTTTCTGTTTTTTTGTGCAATGGAAACTGTGAGGATCAAGGCGGAGAGTGGTGGTTTCGGTTATCCGGTATCACAATGGCCCACCCTCAAGGTTCCTCACCAGATGTTGTGTCTCCCACTCCAGGGCTATGAGACTCCGCTCCACTTTGCCTGTAAGTTTGGGTGTCCGGACGTGGTCAACGTTCTGTGCTCCCATCCGGACGTCGACAAGAACCGCAAGAACAAGTACGACCAAAAACCATGTGAAGTGAGTAACTGCTTGCAAAGGTTTTTTTTAGTTCTACCGATCTAGTTGTGAACTAGAGTCGACTGTTTGCACTCGGTGTCGAACACACATTGAACACAAACAGTAAATTCCATTGCTGTTCAGCAAACATACTTATTGTATCGCTGGTGTCGTCTGAATAGCTCGGTTGGTTAGATTTCTCTGCTCAGCCTAAGGCTGTGTTGGATCCAGCTGCCATGATATGGCAGGTTGTCGGTATTCACACCCCGACGGTTATTTATATTCACATTAGTCACCAGAGCGCTCTAATATCAACACAGACGAGGCACAACAACACGTCACCCCGAACGACCCCAGCATCTCACTGTTTGCTAACCGCCTCCTCTGTGTTGTTGTTTTTCTGCCCCAGGTGATATGTGATAGAAAAAATAAAACCCAAGAAGTGAAGCAGAAGATCCTGGACTACTTGGAAGGTACAAGATCGAGGTTTCTCTCCAGGAATCGACAGTGCTGTTATCTGAGTTCATAATTGCAACAATAAATGTATTTGAGCAGCTCTAATTTTAGATTCCATCGCCATACTGCAGTTTGTAATCCGATCCGATGTACCATCCCAGTGGGTTTAATATCTAATGCCCCGAGAATACTTTGTTAATATCGACAAAGTTGGATGAATGTCGTGACAGTCCGTTCCATCTCTGTGTCAGACCGCTGCTACATCCCCTTAATGAGGGCGACAGACAACTCCTCCCAGCCCATCATTGGTGCTCCCTGGTCACCCGAGCCCTCGGAGAGCTTCTCCAACGCGCTGTCCCCACGCCACGCTCGGAGTCCCATGGATCCCCTGATGTCCGTCAAAGCCTTCGCCGGCCCCCTGAGCCCCTCCAAAGTAGGCAGTTTTAAATAAAACCGGATTAATTATTTACCTCCCTAGATGAATCACTTTCACTGAAACAGATTTAAATTTGTTTTCTTTCGACCACCACCACTTCCTCAATCGATCGAACCGTCGCGCTCATTGGTGTTCATTTCGCTGGTGCCCCCTGTAGGCGGACGAGTTCCGGCGGGCGTGGAAGACGCCACCCAGAGACAGAGCGGAGCAAGTTCACCACATCCTCAAGTCTGACCCTGACCGCGGCGTGGAGAGGGTGGGCAGGTGAGGATCAGCCCTCTCACACTCATATTCTGAGAGGTTAGAATCATAAATGTACAAATCCCATGAAGACTTGAAACGTTATCAATAAATAAAGCCTTTTGGATTTATTGGAGGATTTGAAGGTTGTTATCTAGCTGTCTAGTTCGGTCCGAGGACGCAGTGCGAGGGCAGCATACTGATTAGCTCTCGGAGAGAGTTTACACTAGGTAGAGTTTACATTAGGTAATTTGGCAGCCAGTTTAATCTAATTGCCTTTCTGATTGAGTTGTTAAAGCATACCATCAAAATCGGCGCAGCTTCAAACACTTGGAATTGCTGCACGTACAAGCACGTTTCGATAAAGGGCACAGCACCAATAGGAATCAGAACAATAGTTTCTAAAGTTGATGAGTTATTTTAGTTATTTCGACCAGGTGAGGTGTAAGTATTTGCAGAGAGAATCTCTGTGACTCGTTCTCTCCATCCATCCACAGGAACCTGGCTCATGAGTTCGGCCACGCCTGGGCAGAGTACTGGGACTTCCTGGACTGCTTCGTGGACCTGGCCTCACAGGAAGGCCTGCGGAAGTTTGAGGACTACCTCGGCAGGAAGGACTTCAGGCAGCGGGCGCACGAAGAGGCCGGGGAGAACGAGACCAGGAACCGCTTCAGGACGCCGTCCCCAGGTACGCCCCTCCTCCCCACTTTTCCGCACCATGAGACCGCCTGGCCTCACGTTTACGACGTCCTTCGGGTCGCACATCGTCTGTCTGGTTTCCCCATCGACGGCGTCCTTCTTGCAGGGAAGCCCAAGAAGTTCTGCAACTCCATCTCCGTGGGCGCCTTCCTGGACGAGGGCGACGACCTCAGCCGCGAGGAGATGAAGAACCGGCAGAACGCGGCGCTCACCAGCATCAGCTCAGCGGCCGGCGCCCGGGACCGCCGCGGCGCCGACCTCATCGAGACGGCGGCCGAGGTGGACCGGCTGTGCGGCGGCGAGGGCCTGCTGCTGTCCCCCGGCGGCGCGGCGGCGTGCGGCATCGAGCTCTGCGCGTCCCCCCTGGCGTCCGGCGCCGGCGGGTGGGACGGGACTCCCAACGGGGACACGGCGTCCTGCTCCCGCCTCTCGCCGTCGTCCTCCGCCATGCTGCTGCTGTCGCCCGTCTCCGACCTCACGCTGGAGTTCGAGCACATGTCCCTGGGGGGCTCCGCCGGCGGGGGCGGGGTCCGGGAGCGGAGGAGCAGCGGAGGCGGCCGGCACAGGGAGCTGCGGGACTCCTCCTCCTCCTCCGGCCCGCCCCCGGCCCCCCTCGCCGCGGCCCAGCTGAGCTGCGGGCTGGGCCGTCTCTCGCTGGGCCACGCCGAGGCGTGGAGGGCGGAGGACGAGGGGCAGCCGGCCGGGGGGAAGAGGTGCAGCGGCGGCAGCAGCAGCTCGGAGGAGTTCCTGGAGGCCCAGGAGAACCTGGACGGCCCGCTGGGCCAGAGGACTAGGGGGGCGGACTCGGGGCGCACCCTCTGCGCCCGCTCCAAGTCGTGGGACCACGGCGGGCGGGACCTGAGCGGCTCGGGCTCGTCGGGGTCCTACAAGTCCTTCAACAGCTCCAACGAGTTCCTGAGCAGGACGCCCCCTCCCCCACGCATCAGGAAGAGCCTCTTCATTGAAGGGTGGGTTTCTTGTTCTCTCGCTCCACATCACATCATTACGCCGCTGTTTTTTGTCTCTTCTTTTGAACTGTGTTGTGTTCCACATACGTTCTTCCCAGGGATGTTCCCACCAAGCTGGACAGCGAGGTCCTGTTAGCAATAGAAGCCATAGATGTCAGCCCCCAGCAGTTCCCCAGCATTCACAAGTGGAAGAGCACAATGCAGAGCTACTCCAAATCAGACATGCAAAGGTGAGTCGCGTCCCGCTGCCCGCACAATCTTCAGAACAAGTTCTCATCAGTTCTCTCAACAAAAAAGTAAACGCACAACTGTGCACTTTTAAATCTTAGTCGCTATGTGTATCAACAAACGTATAGCTTAAAATCAATAATAAATGAATAAATAAAACCCTATAACTGAAATATTCCACAAATGAAAAAGGCTTGCCAGCCTGTCCCTCATGGTTTTAAGTGTCTTACGATCAACACTCACAAAACCCCATCTTTAAGACTCCCCCGTACTAACGGGGTAGGAGATTAATCTGACACATTTGGACTTCAATATGCTCTAGTTGTACATTTAAAGCGCTGGTCTCAGTGCTTCACTGTGGCATGTACATCCGACTAGGATCTACTGTATCTCTTGTGTTGGACTGGATCCTCACATTAATATATGTGGATGTACTCGCAATATATCCTTAAAAGAAGAGTATTTTACAGTGGTCAGTGTGTGATAGAGGCGCATATCGTCACAATAAAGCAAAGTCCAACATGCAGTCCTCCTGATCTAAAATAACCAGCGACCTTGGCTCTCCTGCCAGCTGGCCCAGCCCTGCGGTGGTGAAACACCGACCCAGGATGCCACCGCACACCCCCAGCTCCCCCGCCAGCGGCATGGGGCCCCCCGCCGGCCGCTTCAGCCCGGCCCGGCTCGGCCCCTCCACGCCAGACTTCAGCCCTGGCCGCTACAGCCCGGCCCACGCCAGCTCTTTGCACCGCATCCGCCTCAAACACTTCAACCCCCTCTAGCTGCGTCCCATTTCCCCAGAACCCCTCCCCCTATTTCTGGAACCCCCGGTTGCGTAGATGCCTCCCCCTTTCCAGTACAGCTCCGCCACTCCCCGCCCCGATGAGTAGCACCAGCGCTCAGAAACCCCCCCCCCCCCCCCCCCAACGGAATTATGCACAAGCGTCTCAAATTGTTTGTAGAAATTGTGAATGGTACTTAATAAGCCCATACAGCGTACAGGAATCATCATCGCATAAGGTTGTGATGTGCACGTGTGACTGATGGGTAAAAAGAAAAGTGAGGTTTCCTGTGAGGTGTGAGGAAGTCAATATTTTAATGTTTTTTTTGTACGTGAGTCAGTAGCACAAAGGGTTAGTGTTTTTAACGTGTAAAGTAACTGCCAGTACCTGTGTTGTCCTCGGTTAAGGAAATCGCCTTACTTTTTTCGATCAATGGACATTTGGTTAAATATAAACCACCTGTCATTCTGTCCAGCCGTTCTTGACGTCAGACACTGGGCAGCCGTGTTGGGCACTGCTGTGGACATTGGCACCCAATTAATTTAACTTGACATGTGTACATTGGTCAACATTTTACTGGGTTTTAGATAAACCGTTCTTTTTGTCTCCTACCAGTAAAGGCAGCCTTCAATTGACATTTTTGTTAAATATAAATCAGACTGAGCAGCGCGCACTGTATGAGTTTGGATAGAAAAACGATGTATACACTTTTTAAGTCCGTTTTTTCCGGCTACACATCAGAACCGGTCAGGCCGCGTCCATGAGGAAGAGAATGTATATTTCCGTGTAACTGAAGCCTTCATTGGAGAGCACAAGACTACTTCATTAAAAGGATTGTATTGCTGTAATTGTGCTCTCAGGTGACAGATCTTATCCTGGTCTCAATGTTTTGAATGTGGAACGTTGCAAAAAAAAAAATGCACCTAAATACTTAAACTTGCTAATTGTGCTTTTGGCATTCTATGCTTTATAAAAAAGGAAAATACTTTCATGGTGATGGCGCGTTTTGTCTGTCTAGATTGTTTGCTTTCGACTAATAAAATTTCACCCCGTACGTAACTTGCCACTGCATTTTCTCGCCTGCTTCCAAATATTCTGCCCGTGTAAAGCATAAGTCAACTACAGAACAATAACTTTATTGCACAATTCCATAGACTTTTGAAAGACCCTCACATCGAGGGCACGGTACAAAAAGCATCTGCGTCATTTACGATAACAAAAGCTGTAGAAATGTGTTTTTTAATACATAATTTTGGTTTAATAAAATTAAAGATTAGACACTTTTGGGATGAACTCTTATACATTACATTCAGAAGTTTCTCCACTGACTTATTGAACCAGATATTTGCAGCACAAATCAGTTGAGCTAACAAGTCTACTGGTTGTTTGGACTCCCTTGCACTGAAGGTAGGTAGACTATGGCACGGGAGTGACTCACAAAACTAGCAACTTGGATAGCATTTATGGTAGTTAAATTACAAAAAAGCACAAAAGAACAGCTTATTTGCAAGACACTTGAGTAGACGACTGCATGACTCCATCCTAGGTCTTTGAACCTACACCTGTGCTACGCGTATGACATCAGGTCCGGGTGAGTTTGTCCACGGGCATGAAGCCCGAGTCTCCAAGGGTTCGGAGAGCCACACGGCCACTCGGGCGGATGGTGAGCCAGGTGATGCTGCCGTTGTTGAGGCCCATCCGCAGCCATCCCTCTGGAGGAAACTGCAGAGCCCTGAGGGACACAGAGCAGACGCAAGGATCACAATAATGGCTGAGGGAAGTACATAAATTAAAAGCTACACATCAGCGTAGGTAATTTTATATGTATTCTGATACTGTTAATGCAATATGGTGTGAGTAGTGCTCAATGAAAATACTTGAGGAATTTATCTTTGGTTGGTGCCGACAGGTCATTTACCTGTTTTCCTGTGTATGATGTTACTTGCAAAGGACCTCACCAATTCTAATCTGAGCCCATAGGAAATGGGCAATGTCAAAAAATGTGCTGGTTTGAATTTAAATGAACAGGACGGATCCACACAGAAGCAGGAATCAACAACCGAGGAACCTGATCGCACCTGCAAACAAAGTAGCGGATGACGTTGGCGTGGCACACGATGATCTCGTAGCTGTCCTCCTTCTGTTTGGCATCGGCCCGGTGGATGTAGCGGCGGAAGGCGGCTTCGATGCGAGCCCCGTCCTCGTGGTACTGCTGGAGGGAGGGCACACAGGTTGAGTGCTGCCAGGTGAGAACTGACCTCTCGCTATCGGAATCAACAACGTTACTCTCTAAAGTATTCTTGAACCCTCCGAACTCTAAAATTCAACCCCAGTATTGGCTTGGATTTTTGCAAAGCCAAATTTGGCAAGAGAGAGACTTGATTAAAATCGATGGTGTCTAATGCATATATTGGCCGGAAAACACTTGAACATATCCTCATCCATCTCTACAACAAGCAGCAGTCTGGTCTCACCACAGCGTCTGGCTTCCAGTGTGTGACCGGGGGGACGGGTTCAATGGGAGCTCCCTCTCTCAGCAAGTCACAGCTGACCAGCTCCACTCCTGAAAGAGTAGAAAGTCAAGTTCAACTTTAGCGTTAATGTGCAGTCAAGTGTATACGTATGTATCCACTGAACCTCTAATAAAGCTGTAGGTTATTTCTCAAATAGGAAATAACTGACCCTGAAATATTGTTTGTTGTAATACAGAACAGGGTTACCTAAATTAATTCCATCGATTATTACTGCTTTTGTGTCTCAATTACTGACCTTCAAGGT
This sequence comes from Gadus macrocephalus, assembly GCF_031168955.1. Lineage (NCBI taxonomy): Eukaryota > Metazoa > Chordata > Actinopteri > Gadiformes > Gadidae > Gadus > Gadus macrocephalus. The sequence continues at coordinate 12,130,296 of NC_082387.1, forward strand.
GTTTGCTGATTATGTTCGCCGTCTCCGTGGCCCTGGACATGGAGGAGTGCACTAGGGTGTCATACTTCAGGCCTAAAGCAGCCAACCGCTGGCCTGTGAACTCGGCCTGTTCCCTGCCTAAGGAACAGAAGACAACGGTACTGTTACAAGGATACATCCGATTTTCTGATTAATGTTTGTAGGTGTATAAATTTTCTTCGTTGATACAAAATGATCAATATAAATGGATGGAATATTTTGGAAGAAATTACCGATTGGCCTCAACTTTTTACGAACGAAACGGTGGTAGATCAGCCAATTTGAAACACGGGGACAAGTAAAGAACCAACAAAAGCAAAAACTTAATAAAATAACCTAATGGCGTGAGGATTCTTTCTTTGTCGCCGTTTCCACTCAGGTTGTACTGGGAGTGTCTGATGAGGAGGATATTGCGTGTGGCTTTAGGTTTCCCGTTGTCCGGCTCAGAGGTGAGGTCTTCTGTTGCTTTCTCCTTCTTTTTCCCGTTGGTGAACGCCGACGGGTCCCTCCTGTAAGGAGTCATGACAGGTGATGGGATTAGAAGCTTTACGCACACTAGCGGTGATCCCCAGCACTGACATAAGACACACCAGTAAATGAACTTTTCACAAACAATCAATAATGTTTAACAAGATAAAGTAATGCGCGGAGTACTTACTTATCCCAGTTAAATTCCCAAGCGGGTCCGGACGGCACCGGTGTGTGGTTTGCAGTTGTCCATGTCGGCTGTGCTGCTTGGAGGACACCAAACCGGCTCCACACACTCGTCTTCTCTCTCCCTTGCTCTCCAAAACACCCGCGGGACTCGGCCACGGCCACCGCTAACACCACGGCAGAAGAGCCTCCAGCGACCCCGCATATAAGTTGTAGAGTCCTCCTGTACGACATTCTTGAATCCGCTGAGCCGGGGGGCTAATGCTAGGCAGCAAGCTAATTGACTGGTTTAACTAGCTAGTTTAATCTGAGCTAAATTTGTGGCTTGCAATAAGGCCAACACGAATTTACAGAGTTACGGCCTAAATGTCTACACTGCTATATACACATTCAACGTATTTGCAAACGTATCACCGAATGACATTAATTAATGGTATCTGACAGAAAGAGAAACTAGCCTTACTTGACAATGAACGCTGACCGGATTTATTATACTACGGTGTCCCGGCAGAATCAAATGTTTGACGATTTCATAAATCCCTATATTTACCACGCGGGGGCGCTCCGGTCACATGTCCCTTCACAAATACTCAGACTGTGCCCGGAGATAATGAGATTACAAAAACCTCAACATCATTATAAGGAATAACATACAATGAATGCGTAGTTTGTTGTGCTGAATGCGGTAATGTGTTATTTATTTAACCTATATGAACAATCTTCTCCCGCCTGATATAAACGAAACATATCCTTCTCCAACTTGAATCGACCTTTCACTATAACCATGATCGAACCATGATGAACCATGAATGTATTGCTCTTTAGTCTTCAACCGTACCGATTTTCATCCGTATAGGACTCAGGGTTTAGCATTGAGGCACTTGCATGAATAGGTTTGCATAGAAGCTCCACCTTTCAAGCGGTTCAGTGACCTCACTTGTGGGCTGGATTGGAAGGGTGGGATTTCCAAGATCCCCGAGCGCTGTATTTTTGCCTCTCTATCTTTGGATCTTTGTGGCTCCCTGGTAGCGAAAGGAGATTGGCTTAATCTTTCACAGCTACAAACATTGCAAATTGGATCTTCAAATGCATCTCCAACTGGAATAAATAATTGAGGAATGTGGAAATTACAGAATGCTCAACAGCGCTGGAAAGAGATTTAAACCCACCAAATATATCCCGGTATCCACAGCTGCCACACTTCTTGTGGGATCGACTACTTTATTCTTCGTTTTTACGTAAGTTTGTTATTTTTATTTATGTTTTTGACACGTTTTCTTTAGTGGCTGTCGCATACGGATTGTATATGGCCATTAGGTCAACATGGGCGATTGAGTGGTTTGGCGGGTAATACTATGCATTTATAGAATAATTCCTGTAAATTATGTATTCGTCTTGTCGAGGTTTTTTAACGTTAGCGACAATCGAGGAAAAAGGGGATTAGGTTGGCTGCACGTGGATGTTTTCTTTTTAACTATCTGCAAGGAAACTTCACCCAAGCCATCTTACGTACAATTCAAACAACTGGACGATTGTAAAGGACCACTTAGTACAGGCCGCAACACGCAGCAGGTAGTTCATGCAATTAAACATCATTGATTGATCAGCAAACAGCGCTCCCCTATCACTATTAAGGGGGATCAGTCGCGTCCTATCACCTATAAACATGTTGCAAAGATAGCTCAAGTTTTACAACTAGGCTTTGGCGTTTTCACCAAAAACCAAAGCTACAGTTTTCTTATTTCTGTCATGTTTTGTAATGTTGCACAGTGTCCAATGGGGTGGAAATGACATCATGTGTCGAGCCGCTTAAATCGAGTGGTAAACGATATAATTGAATGCTCCGTTATGTGACGGCGCACTAGTCTTTTCTCTTTGTAGGCTACACTCTAATCCTCCCTCCCCCTTCAGCAAAACCCCTTGAAATAAAGCTAGTGATACAAATGAAAATAAAGTGTCCTCATCGACCTTTAAAATGCTTACTGGACCGTCTCAGTGGCTCTGGTCATGGAGAAGTGGGTCTTTACCACCAACAAGACCCGCTCAAACACTTCCAGTTTGACTCTCCTTTAAAAATGCAACTTAATCATCTAACCCTCACCGCATAAACAACTAATGGGCCCTTCCATTATCGCGGCATTGATTGGCCACCGTGGTTAGTTTCCATAATGAACTGCTTTCTGATAATTGGCTCAAATTCGATGACACTTGCATATAGGCTAATACCGTTAGCCTACCACAATGCAGACTACTTGTAAGAGAGGCTGTGTATCTGATTAAGTTTCATGGACCACTTTCGGTTTGACAGACATCCACTTGTGGGATGAATTGGTTATTTGTTATGATATGCATTATATTTCACCACGACCAGTACCTAGCTATAGCCTATTTACCCCACATCTTACACAATTTAGAAAAATAATTGTAAAGCACAGACATTTGTGATTGACACCATTGTGGGGGAAAAATATTTTAGATGAGCTGCAATAACTACAAGCAGCCACACATTGTCCTTATGACAGGCTTTATTTCAATCTCTCTCTGTTTCTCTTGGTCACATACATAAAAACAAAGAAACAGGATGGCTCTTTTTATCTTGGTCTGCGCCCGCAACTATTTGTGTATGAGTAATTTCAGTAAACGCATGTGTGAACGTCCATCTGTTTTCAGAGTTCATCCTCCAGCAGATGGATATAAGGCCAGGATTAAAACTTTACTGTGTTACACTTTGATTTCATAGTTAAACCCTCCTAAAGGCAGAGAGTATTGAGCCATAACTAGGCCATATAAACCCATTGTGATCCACATAAGAATGTGTATTGCATAAAATCATCAAGGATGTGTAGCTTACAATTACTGTCCTAAGCTAGTAACAGCTAGGGGGCTAAGGCAACGGGATTCCCAGTTGATGCTAAACTGCTACTGACCAAAATAACATGGATCAACTGCACTAGGAGTTGGAATACAACCTTTTTTGGCAGATAACCAAATTAACATAAGGTCAAATGTATATGTAGCTTAATAACACATAACTCCCTTTAATAGCCACTATTAATATGCTCAGTAAAGAATCGACCGCCGATTGATTTACACACACACACACACACACACACACACACACACACACACACACACACACACACACACACACACACACACACCTTGCTTCTTCAGACGGGGCTCAGAGTCGATGCAGCCTACTTGTCCCTCTTGAAGACGTTGTACTGTGTAGTGTGTGTGCGTGTGTGGTGTGCACACACACACGCACACACACACCACACGGACCACCACGATAGTGACAGTGGGCCAGCCCGCCGGTTGAGCCCATATACTGTATAGAAAGATAAAAGGTAGAGGCACCGCAGAGTTAGCATGCCGTGCTCTTGGACAGACGACAGTTTGCGTAACTCGGGGTGGGGGGGGGGGGGGGGGGGCTATAGAATTAGAGCAAGTTATTACATAGTATTTATATCATCCCGGCACCGACATGGGTATCACCACCCGCTGGCTGATAAATGTGATCCTTCAGCCACGGTTACACCCGCAGTAATAATAGTAATGATAATAAGTCACCATAGCCAACTTCATCATGGGAAGTTGGGAACATATTGAATCCATCTTGGTTTTCGTCCTGGGGTTGGGTAGTGCTTTTTACAGCCTATAGTTAAATGTTACACTGCATGAACTTTGATGGGTTTTCCAGTACAATCAAAGTCTCAGTTCTTTGGCAAAAGAAATGGCGATGGGCACATGGAAGGTATTGATTAATCATCCTACAGGCTAAATCAGCAATCGAGACTATCACAATAAAAGTGTCCACTTTCCATGAGAAGGCAGCAATTGAGTCCACATCACAATCACATTGTCCTCCGCCTGCCGTAAAGTAGAGCCGAAGTGAAAGAATGGGTCTGGACAGGAATCTAATCTTGAGCTTCAACATCTGTTTCCTTTGCTCCCTTTCACTGTATGCACTGAATTGGTCTGGATTCAGATTCTCCTCCGATCCATTGTTATTCCATCTGCTTCTAAGTCCTTTCCTGTTTGTTCTTTTAACCAGTGGTGGGAGAGAGGGTAAGAGAGTTAAATGGACGTTTTCAAGCATAATGAAACATGTATTTATGAGGGCATCCACACAGCAGTGGGGTTACTTTTAGCAACTGTTGTCTTAATGTTTTAAGTCTTGTTTGTGGTTTTGCTAACAAGCTTGTATTCCTTAATGTTTTTTGTTTCCATTAGAGGCTGTTCATCGCCCTCTGATGAGAGATTAGTGGCTGTGAGGCTCCCAGTGTTGCATTATGGGAAATTTAGTTGTTATATTCTAAACAGTTTGTGGTCTGTGTGGTGATCCGTGTGGATTGTTGTTTTTCAATGAGAAAACTAATAAATATATATATATATATATATAATTTTTTATTTCTTATCTTCTTTTCAAAGGAGCCTCATGATCACAAGGGTTCCTTAAAACTTATGTCGTTCCCCGTCTCTCTAGAATATCTTGACGTCCAATAGAGAGAGAGAGAGAGAGAGGGAGAGAGAGAGAGAGAGAGAGAGAATCCCCCGCATTTACACCAGAGCGTAATACTCGAGTGGTATTCACTCAGAAGGTTAAAATGACACACCGGCCACAATAGATCGAAGCCATTTGAATTCTGAACACGAGACTTTCTTCAATCAACTCCCTTTCATTCAGCTCCTGCCTTCCGTGGGGTATTGAATAGCGGGGTTATAATCCGTCGTTCTCAACTCAGCCTCCTCCGTTTACATGCTCCATAGAGTTTGTATATTATATCACAGCGTTGATTTGATTTGTTTGTGTGGACCACTCGGTCGAGATGGTGGAGGAAGGCGTCCAGTGAAGAGAATAGACCCTTCACATAGAATGGGATGATTGTACATTCACATTCTTGCCCCTGTTTTTATTCATTAATTTTAATCGAAGAAATAAGTGTTCAGCACCTAAGCTTCTCTGCAGAACTGCCAGCCTGTAATATTGCTCATATAATCTTGACTAGCCCAACAACACGGCGGTTATCAATCATGGCCGCGTGCTGTTCGATGTCCCGTAATGATAAACTCGTGCCTCAGAAACCCATCCACCTGCGCCAAATCGCACGACTGCTCGCATCGTTCACGGAACATCAAGTCGAGACGGCGTCCCCTGGGCGCTGGTGAGGCGCCATCAGAGGCCCCTCGGTATTAAGGGACTGGTTTATTTTTAAGTTTAGTTGTGTCCTACTCTTCTCATCTCGAGGCAAGAAAAGGACTCGCTGCTTGTTCTCACCGGTCACATTTACACAGTCGTTTTCAACTTGTTGCTTAATTTAAGTTGTCGTTGGGCTACAATACAGGGGGATACACCCTCATACAAACAAACCCAATACAGATTAACAGATTAAGTCATGGTAGTAGGAAAAGCAACATGTGGAAAAACATAAAGGCTAAATCGGAAATAGATGGATAGTTTGATCTGTAGCTTTAATAGCAAGCTTGGTACATCTTAATTTGGATACACTCATTCTGGAATATTTTTAGCCTTCAGCTAGTCTACATGACGGCAATGAGATCACACAACGTGATATAGGCTACTTGTTGTTGCCTACATTCAGTGGTTCGTTCTCATAAGATGTGCTCATTCACACCGACACATTGCTGCTTTCTGTTTCCACCATGGCAGAGGGGGAAGTGTCTGGTATAAGCACTGCCTCAGGCTTTGCTCAGGTATAGCTAACGCTTGTGTTTACTGACGAGGATAATCTGGAGCCTCCCCCCTCTGGCTGGATGATAACTAATTCAATATATTCTCTCTTATCCTCATTCCTCTTTCACTGTCATTGTATTAACATTGAATTAAGATAAGCCCATATCGGTGTCATAAACCAGATGGATAAACAGTCAGTTGGATTAGACTAGGAAAACATTGACCCCTATGGAAATGTTCTACTAAACTCTATCATACAGTTCGATAGGGTTTAACTCTCAGTTGGAGTCGTTTCTGTTGGAATCATGTGGTGTTACTGTTTGGATCTTCTGTGTTGAGGTGAATGAGATATGAGAGGATTCTAATTGCACCAGCTTTAATTAGCATTGACATTCACAGTGTTTACCTTCCAATAAAGCACAATGGAAGACATAACGGTAGCACTTGTCGATGGTGCAGATTTCCCGGAGTGTCGATCCCAGTTCCCATTCACATGTCCCCACGCACAACATTTTCTGGAGCTTTGCAGGGTAAGACAGCATGTGTGAAAGGGGCTTAACCCTTTGACAAGATCTCGACATCACATTAATCATGGCAGTTTAGTTTCTTGTGTGATTCCCGCTTCCAAGCAATATTGGGGATCTGACTCCAGAGCAGGTCTCTTAGTCTGGTCCCCGGTCCACCCGATCCAGCCAAACAGACGCAACCCTAATGATGAACACTGCATCATGTCATCGAGCCTGTGCTCTGCTCTGAGGAGCCGAGCAGCCCGTCTGTATTCAGGGCTAAAGGGGTCATCTATTCTCCCTCTTGTCTCCAGCCTCATCACTGCCCATGATTAGGGTAAGAGCGAGGAAGTTAAAAATGGATCCAATATTCTTTCACTCTGCGACGCATTCTTTTACATTAGACAAGCCAAATACAGATGCCATTATTGATCTGTGAAGTGGGCCGGGGCCAGGAGAGAATACTTAGCGAACTATTTCAATCGCAGAGTTCACTAGTCTTCGAGAGAGTTCCATCTGAATCTGCTGAACATGGCAAGATTTAGAGTAATGTCTCAAAATGTGTAAATGCGTGCCTCATGGATCCAAACCATATTAAGATATGAGGACTGTATTGTCGAATCAGCCTATTTGATATGACAGAGAACTGTAGTTTATTAAGGTGGGTTTGTGTGTGTGTGTGTGTGTGTGTGTCAGGGCATGCGTGTGCATGTGTGTGTGTGTGTGCGTGTGCGTGTGATGTGTGTGTGTGTGTGTGGCGCGAGAACTGAGGTGCTTTCAGAGTACACATTCAGATATACACAGAGCGTTGAATGCATGCTGCATACATATAGAATCACATAGAGAGGCATACTTGTGCGGCCTCACAGAGATACAGACACACATTTAGAACAGGCGTGGTGGGCTGCTCAGAGCTCTGCCTGCTGTTGAAGAACATGTGTTACTAGTTACCTCCAGTGTTACTAGCCCCCCCCCCCCCCATGGGCCCCCCCCACCCCCTGCTCCCCCCCTGCTCTCCTCCCCTCCCCCCCCCCTGCTCTCCTCCCCTCCCCCCCCCTGCTCTCCTCCCCTCCCCCCCCCCTGCTCTCCTCTCCTCCCCCCCCCCCCCCTGCTCTCCTCTCCTCCCTCCCCCCCCCCTGCTCTCCTCTCCTCCCCCCCCCCCCCCCTGCTCTCCTCTCCTCCCCTCGCCCCCCCCTGCTCTCCTCTCCTCCCCTCGCCCCCCCCTGCTCTCCTCTCCTCCCCTCGCCCCCCCCCTGCTCTCCTCTCCTCCCCCCCCCCCCCTGCTCTCCTCTCCTCCCCCCCCCCCCCCCTGCTCTCCTCTCCTCCCCTCGCCCCCCCCCTGCTCTCCTCTCCTCCCCTCGCCCCCCCCCTGCTCTCCTCTCCTCCCCTCGCCCCCCCCTGCTCTCCTCTCCTCCCCTCGCCCCCCCCCTGCTCTCCTCTCCTCCCCTCGCCCCCCCCCCTGCTCCCCTCCCCTCCTGGTGTTTAGTCAGATGGAGACCGTGACCGACAGACAGTAAGTAGAAACAGAGTCCCACCTTATGCGCGCCACACACGCACACACACAATACACAGTACACCGCCTTCTAGAGGGACAAGCAGGCTGTATCCACTCTGAAGCAAGGGGTGTGTGTGTGTGTGTGTGTGTGTGTGTGGGTGGGTGGGTGGGTGTGCGTGTGTGGCAGCAGCAGACCCTTCTTATTTATATCTTGGTTTC
>NC_082387.1:12138985-12168985 GCF_031168955.1 Gadus macrocephalus
AATCGCAAAAGGGGTCACTCTCAGCTTTGTAGTCACAGTTACAGTGGTTTAAGGGGGGGGGGGGGGGGGGGGGGGCGGTGTAAACTGGGTTCGACCTCCTTCCTCGGTTCAGTACACCGCTCTCACCGTTTGAAGTTGTTACTGTGCTCAGATACCCTGTAATTGTATCAGAAGACGCACGCTTGTCAACCACCATTCGACGCTGCTATCCACAGCTCCTGGTTTATTCACGCAGCAAAGCATAAACTCGGTGCCCAACGCTCGATACACACGTAGCAAGGGACACCCGGGGTCCAGCTGAACAGGGCTCCCATCGGAATACGGGAAGTTATTTATGTGATGATGACTAGCGTGTTGTTTGGGGATGTCTAAATAGACATTGTTTCAAGAGGCAGTGGCGCTCTCCCGAGATAATGTTGTTTCTGCGTTTGAATACATTTCCCGTCCTTGTGGTATTCCGCTGTATTCCTCTTTGTTGTCAGTTTATTTATTTTTGGGTGATGAAAGTCGTTGATTCTACCCTCTTTATGTTTGCTATTGCAGCCCACTCTCTCGAGTTTTCACACAAACGCACTGATAGTCTTCCAGAAATATGACAAACGACACAGCTGAGCTCCCTTTGAAGGTTTCTGCGGTACGACAACAGGTGGCCTCCACCCACAGGACTGCTCCTTGCTGCCATCTGCTCTGGCACATTCTAGACTTCCTTCAGTTCAGAGGTGTCACACCGGGCACTGAGAGGGAGCTAGCAGGTCCAGGTGCAAGCACAATAAGGGGGAGAAAAGTGCAAGAGAAAGCCCTGCTTACACATGTCAACATTTAAGGAAACATAAGGTCTTGTCCCACATGCCTTCTTGAAGCAGACAAACATCTTACACCACCACCCTTTCACTGAAGAGTACTGAACCCACTGTTTCTGGGTCGGATAGTGTTGGGGCTAGAGTGTTTCCCAGTGGAAAGGCACTAGGTTCATTCCCCAATTTCCGCATGCTTACCTGTAGGCACCCTAGGACAAGATGCTTAACTTAACCTACCTCCTTAAAGAGCTCTATCTGATATCCCTGCTTTGGATGAAAGAAGATTTTAAACAACTAAATAGTAGAATGGCTAAGTGGTACACCTTATATTTAGCCGAGGGGAGAGTATTGAGAGAAATGAGTGATGCTATGCTCCAATTCAAAGTGTTGGGAGTTATCTAAGCACTATCCCTGATGACATGTAACTAGGTTTCTGTGCGAGTCATCAATCTGACTTGGTTAGAGGAAGGTGACGTGTGCAGTGATTCTCTGAGGATTCTGGGAAATGTGTACTAGTGTATATCTGATTGAATGTGAAAAGAAATGTAAGGGACCTGTAATGTAATGTTTGTTTACTTGTTGAAGGTGTTAAACATATTTGATGGCCTAACCTAATCCATTCAATGGGCCTGTGGCCACCCACCACAGTACAGTTGGTCACTGACCACTACTGGAAGTGGTTACACTACAATCCATAGTCGAATGAATGCCCGTCCACAATCCAACAGCAAATTGGATGCAAACCGCGGCCTGCCCCAGCCTATTCAAATGGGCAGTTTTGACTCGAGACCATATAAAAATGACTCACACAAGCACATCATTTGGTTTGTTTTACATCTAATTACATTTCTTTTGCGCCAAAAATTTCAGATGTTCTCATGGAGAAAGTCAACAGGAAATAACCCTAGTAATTCAAGGTTATTGAATTGGGATTGGGATTGAGATTGATGGTGCCAAAAAGGATCTGCTGTTTTTAATTGTTGAGCAAATTCCATCTTGATAGGAATATGATGAGCTTGCTCTGTGTGTGTGTGTGTGTGTGTGTGTGTGTGTGTGTGTGTGTGTGTGTGTGTGTGTGTGTGTGTGTGTGGTGTGTGTGTGTGTGTGTGTGTGTGTGTGTGTGTGTGGGTGTGTGGGTGTGTGTGGGTGTGAGTTACTGACTGTGTGTCCAATGAAACACACATGAAGAGCCTATACTAAAATGAATTGTGTTTTTGCAACTAATTAAGGAACGTGATGACAGACACTAGCTCCTCTTGAGATATCCGTATCCCCATCTCCCACTGGCTGAGGTTGCTTACTTTTTGATTAGCCTCTTTTCCTCCACCTGAGTCAATGAAACCGTCCATCCGGCGCCATCTGACCGTTGTCACAGCTTACTGTTGACCTGGTTCACCTTTCAACGGGCTCGCTGTTCGGTAACAGTTAAGCTCAGACAAACATTATGGCAACAGTGTGAAAGCCGAGTGTGTTGCATATTAAACAGTGTGGCTTTTGGTGGCCGTGTTGTGCAGTGGCACCACACACTGGCCCTGTACTTCAGATGGTCTTATCGCTTATCGACAGCCACAACAGATCATGTTGGTAGGTTAATACCGCCCGCCTTAACGTGTGTGTGTGTGTGTGTGTGTGTGTGTGTGTGTGTGTGTGTGTGTGTGTGTGTGTGGTGTGTGTGTGTGTGTGTGTGTGTGTGTGTGTGTGTGTGTGGTGTGTGTAGTGTGTGTGTGTGTGTGTGTGTGTGTGCAGTGCGCACTAGGCTGAGTGAATAATTGTTTAAAGCCCTGCTAACCTGCTCTTGGTAGGTGAGACGCTCTGCCAAATCCAGCTCATCCCTCAAAATGGCTTTAAATAGTAGTCTCTCCAACACCACAGTCTTCCCATCTCTGAAGACGGACTCCTTCTTGACCGGCGAGTGGTCTTATCCACTGAGGTGACATTTTGTAAATCTAAGTGTGATTTTGGCGGTTGCACAATTCCCCTTGGAACACACTTTTCAATATCTTGAATAAAATAAATGTCCTCAAATCTCATCTTCATCCATTTGAATAGTAAACACCTATCTAGATAAACTTGCTTTGCACTTATTTTAGTTGATTATGTTGTTCCCCTATCAGGTACAACTTCAACAGCGAGCTATGCATAGTTAACTCTGTAATCTGGAAACCTGAAAACTATTCAAATGATTGGAGAAGGCTTGATCAATGTCTCTGGTGGAGTCTAGTTGATCAGAAATGTATTCTCCAGCTGAGCCTCTCTAGGATTCTCTGAGCGCCAGTCTGTCTCTTAAATGAGTGCTCCTGAGCACCATTGAATTTATTCAAAGTGTTATTTCTCTCGTCGGGCATCAGCACACGAGTGCTCCCAGTATGCACTTAAGTTGCACTGTTTACCCGCCGCTGCATCCCTCACAGTCTGGTTCCATCTTTAACATTTGTGATTTTTTAATTCTTGCATGCAGGTTGATGCCCTGTACATAGATGGTGCAAAAACAACATGCTAAGCAAGACCAGGCAAAGCTCCCCTCCTATGTTATCGTGTGTGTGTACGTGTGTGTGTGTGTGTGTGTTGGACAGTTGACATTAGCCCAATGTGAATGTACAATATGTAAGCTGTTCCCATTGATTTTACAACTACCACTCAGTCAGGGAAAGCAATCTCATTCTGGAAGGAGATTTCTTCCTGGTCTTAGCCTGGAACACATTGGTTCTGGAAACTATGCTACTACATTTCTCAAGTTCACAATGATTTGAAAACAAAATCCTTACAATGATGAAATACTCATCTTCATTTATTCAACAACAAAGGCCGAGTAACTGTTCCTCGGCCGACAAAAACAGAAGCTAAACAATAGAACGCTATCATCTCAACATGAAATCTTGTATTTATTCAAAGGTTTAGTCAGAAAGCAGACATGCTTTTATAACGAATAACGGAACAATGAAATACATTTTGACGGCGAGAACAGTGGGTTGGGCAGGTGCCTGAAGCGATTTGTGTTTTGTTGAGTCTTCAGCAGAAAGACAGCTGTTATAGAGACGACCCTAACCCCACACAAGGGTCCAGGTCCTGGTGATCAAGGACAGGGTGGAACGATGCCCTTCCATGGGGGTCCTGTAGGGTTATCTGAATGTAGGCCTGAATTAATGAGCGCTCTTTGGGTCTCCAGTCAGGTAGGGATCACAAGAAATGTGTTTCCTTCCCCATTTCCCACCCTTAGATAAAGATTTTATTCAACTTTATTCTCGTTGCATAGTAAAAGCACAATGCAAGGAAATTCTTTGGCCAGGGATTTGACATGTGTGCAGAGCTTACCAGAAATCTTCTACCTCCTTGCTGCTATAATGACAATAATAACTCCTCCATTCCATGTTGTTGTTCTGTTAACACAACTGGTGGCAGAGCTCCTGTTGTTTTTTACACCAAAATAGTTATCAGTACTTGTCGGTGTCTTGCTGAAAGTTTTCAACAATTCAAATAGGATGTCTCCTGAGTTTCCATGCTTCTTCCTGGGCCAAGAGAAAGCTGCATCCCACCGGAGTGGGTCTATTCCAAGCGAAGGTGAAGCGTTCCGGTAGCGGGGCGGCGTAGTGTTGTGTCTGGATGGGAGGGTGAGGAGAACGTCAGCCAGTCAGCAGGGGGTTTGAGGGAATGTAAGCACAGCTGCCCATAAGAGAACTGCCGATGTGGGGCTACTGAAGTATGGGGGCAGCTGGCTAGCTAGCATAGACACCCACACCACCTCCAGGTTCCAATACGTTTTTTAAATACAGGTAGGCATGCAGCTTTTTTTTTTTTTTTTTCATAAGTCTGCCTTGACTGTCACCAAACGAAGAGCTACAGCTGACAGGACTTACTTTGGTTGTAGCCGGCCAGTGAGCCATTTCTTCTGGGTGAGGAACGCAGGTTGCTAGGTAGAACAAACCCTAAAGCATACAGCCTCTTGGTTCCACTTACTCCTCCTATGGCGCAGTACTTGAAACCTGTTTCAATTCATATGAACATCTGAAATGTAGTTTTGGTCAAACATCATAGGGCCTGTCTAGTAGTGTTAATGGGTGTTTGACTCTCATTTTTAAATGCTCTGGGTTCAAACCCCAGGCTTACAGACTCTGCAGTCTCTAGGATCCATTTTTGAGGCAAGGCGCCTAACCCTGGCTTGCTACCTCACATGGATTTTTATGATCTGCTTTTGATAAACGTGTATGCTCGTCATTTGTAAAACTGTCAATTAATGCATGCCATTTCAAATGGAAAATAGCTGTTCCCACTTCCAATTGCTCTGAACCACAGCAAGTGCTGTTGCTTGTGGGTAATACACCATTCACAGCCTCTTCAGTTTCTCTTCATCATCGACATCAGCTGCTAACCCCTGTACCTTAATTGGTAGCCTCCAGGATGGAAACCCAGTGGGTTCGGTGGGGTATCTATTAGCGGGCGCTCGCCTGGTTTGGCGTGTACCCAGAGACCTGTAGCCCTGGGTCTGGGAGGGGGGCTGCTGCTGGTCCTGCTGCCAGTGTGTGTGTTTTTTTTCAGGCCGCGGTGAAGGGCAGAAGCCTTGTGGCATGGAGCGCAAGTCAGGATGAATGAGGGCATTGATGCGACTGCCTCCCCAGTTCTGACTGAACCATGAGCCTCATTGATTTCGGATAGAGAGGATGTATCAACTCCTCGAAAGCATTCTCTTTGTCTTCTTTTCAATATACTGAAATTTAACTCGACCACTTCAGGTCCCTTAGGTCTCCCTGCTATAATAGCTATCTGTGTTTGGTTAGTGGTCTCTGTAAACTTAGACCTCTGTGTTAGTGCTCTGCACTAGGTTAGCCCTGTGCTAGGTTAGCTCTCTGTGTTAGCTCTCTGTATTAGCGACTCATGTTAGGTTAGCTCTGTGCTAGGTTAGCTCTCTATGTTAGCTCTCTGTATTAATGACCCATGTTAGGTTTGCTCTGTGCTAGGTTAGCTATCTGTAGTAGCGACCAATTTTAGGTTTGCTCTGCGCTAGGTTAGCTCTCTGTGTTAGCTCTCTGTACTAGCGACCCATGTTAGGTTTGCTCTGCGCTAGGTTAGCTCTCTGTGTTAGCGCTCTGTATTAGCGACCCATGTTAGGTCTGCTCTGTGCTAGGTTAGATCTCTGTGTTAGCCATCTATGTTCGGTTAGCTATCTGTGGTAGAGTAGCTCTCTGCATAAGGGGGCCTTGGGAGCCTGGGACAAGGGGTGCTATTCAGGCCCTCTTCTGTGGCCCTTTCCCACCTGTTCTCCACATTGCCAGTCTGAGTGGTGACTGAGCAAGGCCTATTTTTACCCACACCCCCCGTAACTAGAGCACACTGCTGCCTTATGGACGAGGCTAGGAGAGCGGAGTGAGAGCCAGCCAGTCAGTCAGTCAGTCAGTCAGCCAGCCAGCCAGCCGAACATCAACGGTTTCAGTTGGTCTAGTATCAACCCTTGACTGATTCACTTCTCCATTTGATAGACTTGTTGTTTGAAAGCAAATCCTTTTATGAAGGTATAATGTTACAAGCATCTTCAGCTGTAATGTAATTGTAATATTAACACCGTCATCGTCAATGTTTGGAAGACCATTAAGCTGGTCAGATTTTCTGCAGATGCGACTGAAGCAATTTACTTCAACCTTTCTCAAGTAAATTCTTTAAACCTATGCCAACTACAGTAATGATATAATTAGCTTTTGAAATGTATTATTAAAGGAAATCCAGACCCGCCTTGTACACAGTTGTTCTTCATGTAATGGAAGCTTTATGTAGGTCTTTAATATACCCACCCCAGCTACTTCTGTGGCTGGCCTTGGTAGGGGAACCTGAGCTCTGTCTGAGCTATGTGCCAGTCAGAGGCTCCAGCCTTGAGTCTGGGAGAGCTGACCAGTGGTTCTGATGCTAACCTCGCTGGCCGGCTGTCAGGGTTATCTCAAACCTCTATTTTATCAACCCTCTGTTGTACCAACTCAAGTGGTTGGAGAGGGCAAGCCGCATCACTGTGTTTTTGTAACTGTGCATTCATTGACTATCTATTTCAATTTTTACATTACATTCACTCACACCAAAGACGTAGTTGACTAACTGGTAGTACTATTAGCTTGATAGGCTGGGTTATAGTTCTTCTGCTTGATTTAGTTTGAGTAGTTTAAGTTTTGTATAGTGGTTGTAGTTTCATATGTGTCTTGTATTTTGACTGGCTGGTTGAGGTTTGATATGCAGGTTTATAGTTTAATTTGGTAGTTATAGTTTCATACCTAGTTTGACTGACTGGCTAGTTTGATATGAAACTAATATGAACTAGTTTCATATGTTTGTAGTAGTTTGAGTGGCTGGTAGTAGTTCAATCCGCAGGTTGTTATTTAATTGACTGTTCCCAAAGGCTGAAGTGATTGAGCTGAGCACCTGTCGGTCCTCACTCGGCTGCTAATGTCTGACTGTTTCTGGGCAGATCTCCTCTTGGGTTTGAATTGAACAGATGGAACTAGGGGTAGGTGGTGGGTTGGCATCAACACAGGACACCTGTGCTGTGCTAGCACACACACACACACACACACACACACACACACACACACACACAGCCCCTCTGATTTGGCAGCCTAAGGTGGGTTATTCGTACACAGATGGGCACAATCAATTGATGCGACAGTTTCAGACTACAAGTTTTGGCCTTCAAATGTACATTGAGGAGCCAGCCTACCGTCTATTTGTTGTTTTCCCACTGGGGAGCCAGTTCTTTTCCACTGAAAGGCTCAGTTGTATTTTCTGAAATTCATATATTTCTCAAGTATTTATGTAAAATGTAGTTAAAATGTATCTATCTATTGGGGAATTTTTATTGATTTCCAATACCAGTCTATTACATTCCTTGAACTTCGTGCCTCCTCTTGTAGCAGCGTAGGAACTTGGCACCAGTGTCTCCTTTGAAAAGCTGAGCTCTGTAGCCCCAGCACAAACATAAGCTATGAAACGGCCCACTTTTGAGTCAGACATCCTACACAGTTCTTCGTTAGCTTTGTGCAACCATCCACACAGGCTCTGGAGGAGAGATGGTGTGTTGCACTAGCCGCTAGCTAGCTGGTGCTCTGCGATAGGAGATAATTAAGCTAGGATGTAATGAAGACTCCAGGGTACTACTGTTGTTCATAGCATGGCGCATTACAGTTCAAGGGAAGAGGAATAACCATAGCCTTCCAGTCCATAAATGTATTTCATGTATTGGACAATGGCACATTTTATTAGATCATTCCAATTAATTGCCAATATTATGTTTACTATCCACATCTTTCACTTATCACTGTTACTATTCGTCAATGACCAAAATAAGCTACAAAGGTAAGCTACAAAGGTAAGCTACAAAGGTAGCTTATTTGGGACTTTGACAATGCAGAATGATCTACACGTGAACCTACATTCTGCTTTTGATGTATAATTGTTTAAAAGCTCTCATATCCATCACGGAAAAGCATTGCAAGAAAAATTGTTGATGAATTAAAGGGGCTCAGACGATTGGTCTGTAGGCGGTCGTAAAAAGGTAAACAAACCCGAATTCATCAGGGGTGGCTCTCATGTATTCATTCAGTGTATGGGAAAAACAGGACAGATGGGGAAACTGAGACGACGGTTTAATGTCAACAAGCAGTCAGTGCCCGGTAACATTGTGTCCCTCAATCGCAGTTTATGAATAATAAAACCGCTATCGTCAGTCCCCAGAGCTGGGACTCGCGTTGAGTGGTAGAACAACCATTCAGCGACCCCAGATAGCCTCTGACTCAAACTCACTTTTGTACTTGGTATTAGTCATCCATGTTTCTATCTTCACAGTAAACATTTGGGACCAAAAAAAACTGATTTTAACGATTCTATCAAGGTAAATAAATAAAGGCAGATAATTACAGAGGTGAAAAAGATAGTGGTACCAGGTTGACATTCACAGTACATCAAAAAGGGTCATACAAGCACATGTTGGGTGACTGCACGGCTTATTCCCACATAGTGACTTAATGCAGGGTTTGTAGAGTGTGTAAGCGTTCACGCTGGGACAGATGTAAATACGGTTGAACTGGGACCAAAATTACGCCTGATTTTGGTGATATATTATAGTAGTGGGTGGCGGTGTGGTAAGCTACGAGAGGCGACCACAGAGCTGAGTCAGTCCTAGGCAGTGACCTTGGTCCATTCAGCTGTGTGTCCCCCCTCTCCAAACATAGCCAACTCAACAAAAGTGCCCCATCCCATAGACCCTTTTTCATCCCGTCTCTTGACAGCTCATGAGTGTGAACAGACGGGAAACAAACAAGGTCTCAAACGGATCCCAAAATGTACTGCAGTGTTCCACCCATGCCAAGGCATGCTGCTTACTCTTAAGCTTGGTGGTGGGACGGTGGTTTTGTGATTGTATGATGTTCTCACGAACACGTGTGTGGGCTGTGCAGGAGATCAGAGGTATGAAGTCACTGAAAGTGCCGGGTGAATCAATGTCCTAACCCAGCCTAGAGGTTAATCCGTCCAGAAAGGGATCGCTGACGTCGTCGAGATTAACAAGCAAGGCAGACTTCACCTCTCACCCTGCTGGCTCGCAGTGCTCCTCTGACCTCTACAATGGAAGCCACATCATGCCTTAAATAGCCTCTCAGTCATCACTTAAGATAACAACGCAGGTAGCAGTGTCCCCATGCCCTCAAATAAATGATCAGTTGAGGCAGAGTTGGTCCTGATTTGTAGTAACTATCGAGAGATCGGCTGATTACACTAAGTGGCAATTAGAATGCATCTAGGTTTCTTCTCTTCTCTGTATGCTGAAAAGGAGAATGGCAGGGTGGAAAGGAGAGGTGGGCAGGTCATACCCTTTGGATGGCTGAAGCGGGGCTGGAGGAGGCAGACCAGAGTGAGGGAACAGCGGGTCATGGATGGGGGTCGTGCTGGATGTTACCATGGAGAGAGAACCAAAACCCACTGAGAATCGTGCAGCATCGATCCTCTCCTCCTCCTTATCCTCCTCATCCTCCAGCTCATCCTCCAGCCCTTGGTTATAATTAAATAACCAATATTTGATATATCTGTTATAATAACACCCTTGGTGTGAAAATACAATTTGTCTTGCTGCAGTAAGGTGATGGCCTGTATTCATGGTGGTCATGTATTCCTGGTGTTGACATGGCCTTGTTCTTGATCCTGAGGGGATTTATACAACATAGTTGTACACATGTTTGATACAACTTGTATTATAATATAGATATATATATACATGTATTTAATGACATGCAGTTGGATGTTCCATTGACTACAGAGCTCCAAGAATCCTCTCAGTCTCCTACCTGATGCTAGTTATATTTTCCACCGGGGCCGAAGCAACGCCTTAGTCCAGGCTTCGAGAGAGAGAGAGAGAGAGAGAGAGAGGAGAGAGAGAGAGAGAGAGAGAGAGAGAGAGAGAGAGAGAGAGAGAGAGAGAGAGAGAGAGAGAGAGAGAGAGAGAGAGAGAGAGAGAGAGAGAGAGAGAGAGAGAGAGAGAGAGAGAGAGAGAGAGAGAGAGAGAGAGAGAGAGAGAGAGAGAGAGAGAGAGAGAGAGAGAGAGAGAGAGAGAGAGAGGGCGGGCCGAAGGCCTTGCAGTGAGAGCAGCTTCTCTCTTTCTCCTGTTTTCTTTTTCTTTGCAGTCCCTCAACCTTTTTCTTAACATATATAGAGATAGAGTCTAGGGCCGTTGTGCAAGGGTAAGAGGTTGCATATTCATTGGTCATATCAGAATAAAATAATACTACCCCTCTGAGTACAGCTTAAGGCCTCTTGAATTTAGTCATCATTTCACTTGCATACATTTGCTATAGACACCCTTGAGTGATGAACTGAATAAAACCAACTCACTTTTTATTCGGTTTACACATAGCATTGGAACTTGGAAGGTACCTTGTTTTTACGCAATCCGTGCTTCTCGGCCATATCTCTGGTGGTGTGATTAATGGCTTAGCGATAAGCATGGCTGGCCACAAGACGCAGAGAAACCACTCAAATAACACTTGTCTTTCTTTCTCTCTGTCTCTCTATCTAGTCTTTCTCTCTCTCTCTCTCTAGTCATACTCTCTCTAGTCTCTTTCTCTCTACCTCTAGTCTGTCTCTCTAGTCTTTCTCTCTCTCTAGTCTCTGTTTCTCTCTAGTCTCTCTCTCTCTTCCTCTCTCTAGTCTTTCTCTCTCTCTCTCTAGTCATACTCTCTCTCTCTCTCTAGGCTTTTCTTTCTCTCTCTCTCTAGTCTTTCTCTTGCGTCTCCCTGCAGCCCTGTAATCTCTTTCTCCCCAGCTACTTTCATCCCTCTCGTTGATCATCACAGCCCTCGGCATAGTAAACAGCAGAATGTATTGTTGTTTAATTAAGAGCAGGGGAGTCTGTGAGTAATTCTTTCACATTATTCCCAGTCTGGTCAGCGTGACTGAAACCTATCTCGATGTTCCTTAGTCGTTCACTTCAAAGGCAGCCATTATAACTCCCCTCCCCCTAGTAACACACATTACAGACATGCTACCTACAATACATACAATACACTCTACATACTGTACATGCGACACACTGTACATGCATGTACAGTGTGCCGTATGTATAGTATGTACCACGTACAGCATATAGCATGCATGACGGTAGTATACAGAAATGTCGCAGTATGTCGCATCACAATTCTGTATTCTGCTACACACAGACTACATACTGTATTAATATACTGCACATATTACTTACATGCTACCTACTGTATATACACATTGCATATTTTACATGCATGCTGACCACATGCTACATACTGTTCATGCTACTTACATGCTAAATGCTGTATAAACACATGACATACAGACACAGTACATAATACATGCATACTGTTCATGCTACATACAAAGAGCCCTCTTGACCCTCCCCAGACCGTGAATTCCCTGATCGAGGATTTGGTGCAGTGGTCATGGTCTGTCACAGCTAGAGCAAGGTGAATTCATTTACATCTTTTACTTGGGGGCAAATTCAAAATTGCTTCACGCACTGCTGGCGTTGAAGGGTTACAGATGTGCTGTTGTGCCAAGGAATGATTTTCATCAGTTCTATCAGAAATCGACAAATGATAGCGTATTCTGCCTGAGGTTCAATTGTTTATGTTGTTTCTTTCTGGCCTGAATGACTTATTAATCTCAGAACCTCCTAGCACGTATATCCTTTTTCCCCATCCGTTCTCGCTATCTTTTCGTCTATATTAATTATCATATCCCATAAAGAATATAATGTGCATACAATGTATTTAAAATTTAAAAGGACTGTGTGCTGGAGCAAAACGTTCTGACTGTATGAAAATCTTCTCTGTCATCTCTGTCTCTCCATCATTTATGTATTTGGTAGAACCTGCTAGTATCCAAGCTGTAGCTGTCCGTGCAACCTTATTTTTGCATTTGAGTTCTGCTCTGTATTTTGTTTTGTGGCTTCGCTTCAACAAAGAAACATAAAATCAGACGGCAACCTCCAATTTGCATTGGTCCTTTACTTGTATGCCAGGCCAAACAAAGAAGTTCAACATCTTTTCATGAAAACTCAGGAAATATTTTGAAATGACTCTTTTTGCTGAGCTGATTCCACCCATGTCTGTGTCATTGTACCCTAACAAAAGAGCGAGAGTATGCTTGCCAAAAAAAAAATCCTATCTGGAGAGCTTTTGATTCTACTTGAGTGAATCCCGTCAATCTCCCGACCGGCCTGAGGGTGCTTTTAAGCTTTTGTAACTTATAAGAACACATCACATTTAGTCCACTACCAGACAATCCATGTTGTCTAGCTCCCTGGTATTTTAAAGAAGAAGGAGAGAGGAGGGCATGTGCTTTGTACTTTTGTAAGGTCCAAATAACGGCTCTACTCTACTCATTATAGCTTCACAAATGGCCCGTCGCCACCCCAATAATCTTTTCTTCCCTGACCATAGCTATCCACAGTGTTTTTCTATTTAAATATACTTTAATGGACTTTGTGCCTTGATGGACGCGACAGTGAAGATAATTAGGAGAAAGGGTTGGGGCAGAGAGGGAATGACGAATGAGGGACGAGCGAGGGGGGGGGGGGGGGTAGGGAAACGTTCTTTCAGTCCTCCAGCAGGACAGTGTAGTCGTGGTGATAGTGCCAGAAGGTATACGATGCCCCTTATACATGCAACTTACCCCTGAGGCAATCCTAGAGCAAGAAGCCTCTCAGCTCCTCATTGAAATGGAATCTGTGTTCACTGTCACTTTTTTATGAATGCAGCTGATAAAAGCAATGGGTTAATTCGCTATGTTTTTCTTTATCAGGTAGCAGTGGTGATAAGCATAGGCTCACCCAATCGTTTGCAACTTCCTCTCGTGTGTTATGCAGTGTGGAGAATTGAAAATGATAATTTCATTACATGGGTATCATGGCTTGATTACAAATCTGCAATGGCTGACGGGTCATGTTTTGAAATACTTCTCATAACAAATTAAGATAGTCATATCTGTTGCTCAAAGGCTGCTTTGACTAGTCAGACACTGGTGCTCTGCTGAATATTTGCGTATCCGTCTGGATAAAATACAACTGAATTTAAAAAAAAAAACCCTGCTCGACCGAGGGATTGCCTGTAATCACAAGTTAATAACGTTTTACTGTCACTGCTTGTTAAATGGTCCCCAGTCCAATTGAATTCTAACAAATGCCAGGAATACGATCAGCTTGCAAAGGCTTCATCAGCCGACCACGTTTTGTGTCAGTACGGCAGAGGACTATAAAATTAAATGCTCTTTCACAGAGGATGTTACTGCAGGATAAAACCATGGCACTGTTCATTTGACATGTTTTTGTTCTTCCGAGTTATCTAATAGTCTCTCGTCTTGCTTTTAGAGAATAGTGCTGATTCTGTAGAATGAATTCAAAAGAACCGTCCTGTGGGTTTACGGAAATTCACGTCTGGCTGGCCGGCTTGCCTAAAAGGCTGTTGGGGATTGTTCACGCAGACCTGTACCGAGCCTAATCACTGTATTGTACTTGGACGTTACACTCCCCCTTAAAGACCCCGGCCCTCATCTCGGAGGGGAAGGGTGGCAGAAAAGCTGCCGTTTCCTGAGTGATTTTCCTCCGCAGTTTTTTCCCCACTGCTGCTAATCCTCCAAACCAAGACCATTGTTTCTCTCTCTGGCTAAGAGCGTCCCACATGCTATTATAATGAGAGGGGGAGAGAGAGAGAGAGAGAGCGACAGACTGGGGGAGAGATTTAGAAGGGGAGAGAGAGAGAGAGAGAGAGAGAGAGAGAGAGAGAGAGAGAGAGAGAGAGAGAGAGAGAGAGAGAGAGAGAGAGAGAGAGAGAGAGAGAGAGAGAGAGAGAGAGAGAGAGAGAGAGAGAGAGAGAGAGAGAGAGAGAGAGAGAGAGAGAGAGAGAGCAATAGAGATTGACAGGGACTGGGTGAGCGCGGGAGAGAGACATGCAGATAGATGAGGGAAAGAGAGGGTTTGGTCTAACGGGAGTGGATTGTAAGGGATTTGATCCTTTAAATAGAAGCACCTGTTCATCTGGGATTACGGGGGGAGGCGTCGCTCTATTTCAGTTTCGGTGCGTAGGGATTTTCACCCACAATGCAATTGGTTCTGATGAGACGGTCTGTATGGAAGAAGATAAAGGGACAACATTGTGAGCATTAAAAGATCATAGTCAGCGACTCATATGAATGGCACGCAATAAATCAGCCTGCTAACGACCTTGATCGAGGCAATTCTCTAATTAGCTATTACCAAGCAAGCACTCTCTAATCATTAAGTTAACGTGTACATTATCATTAATATGTTAATTGCAATTCCTAAAAAAAACAGTCAATGTTAACTTGCTTGTTTTCTTATATCTAGTGTGTTAAAGTAGGGCATATAGCATATTCTCCCAATATAGACAGGTACCAGTCAATATTGGCCTCCTCATCCCCTCATCGTCATCCGCTTATCCGGGGTCGGGTCGCGGGGGGAGCAGCTCAATATTGGCCATTAGATAAATTAACCCATTAGAAGGAGGGTTACATTTTTTTGCTTCAACCAACTCTTCAACAATTCTCTGGGTAAATTGGTTAGAAGTGTTGATCCGCTAAAAGCATTTATCTAAATAAAGATACTCAGGAACATTCTGGCAAACTGCCTGTCATCATCTTGCCCAGAAATCACATCAGAGTCAAGTAATGAAATGGAAGCCCCCCCCTCGGTAGCACAGACGCTGTTATGAGCCGTGGTGGAGAAAGCCTGCTTCAGGGGCAGAGAAGAGCATCGGACAGCCTCTTATTGAATTAGCACTGAACTGACATCAGCGTTTATCCTGCATATGGCTCTCTGAGCCCCGGGGCACTCTGGTCCAAACAGGGCCTTCTGCTGGGCGCGCCCAGACAGCCTGCTGCTGCACCACCAACACCACCACCCCCAGCTGCATCACCACTAACCGCACCCAGCACCACCACTAGTTCCAGAATTATCCCACTCACAACCACCGCACCCCAAACATTACTAGTGTAAGAAGCCATTTGGGGCTGGATTTATTAATGTTCGGTAGAAGGTGGCATTTCTATTGGACCAGCGTGTTATCATCCAGTGTCAACAACCCTGATATGTTATGAGTATAGACATTGTAGAAGATGGAGTTCCGTGATTGGTGGAGAGGGAGAAAAAACAAAAAGAGGGAGAGGGGTATATGAGAGCGGAGACGCAGGGTTTTTTACGATCTGTTTGCGAGGGCGCCTTTAAATAAGTCAGTTGGACCTTCGATCTATGGCTTCTAGTTTAGTCCACAACCTACACCTCCTCAAGTACCATTCTCAACACCAACACCTCCACAACATTTACCACCACCATCTTCACCAGTACTAACACCAACAGTACCACCAACACTACTACCACCACCTCTAATACTACCACCACCTCTAATACTACCAAGTCCTCTAATACTACCACCACAAGCAGCTCTAGTACAACACTGCCGCCTAATATTATCATCACAATTAGCCTCACCAAGGTCTGCAGCATAATGAGCTGCTCTTGGAACATGGTCCCACATGGTGTCAGCAGGCTTTCACAGTGATACTATCAAAGGGTAACTGGGTTAGCTTTTTGCTAATGAGCATACCAACATCAGTGCACTGGTTTTACCCCTAGTGGCCATCAAGGATTAATAACGGTTAAATCAATTGTATTATGTCCCGTTTATGTCAATATAAATATGTTGAGCCATTGTTATCCTAATTAAATTGCTACAAATTAATATTTTTTAAGCCATAGTAAAAGCATTAAATAACGTTTCAGACAAAGGTTTGGACTCAAACCAGTCCTGAATGGTGAAGTTGGATTCTCTCAGACACACACACACACACACACACACACACACACACACACACACACACACACACACACACACACACACACACACACACACACACACACACACACACACACACACACACACACACCCTTTTTAGCTCGGGCTCCACTCCATGCCATCCACCCCTCTTATGTTTCAGCTGGTAGACCCAGCAGGTTTATAAATGCTCTCGTGGAGAACATCCATGGTCCACTGACTGCACGTGACCGCAGGCTGTTCAGGGTGGGGTTGAAAGCCTTTACGTTAAGTCCCTGGGAATGTATGTCAAATGCCCATTTTGCTTACGACAGCATTGCCAAAGCTCCAGGTCACAGAGTACCTGGTCCCAGGGTCCCTGGTCCCAGAGTCCCTGTTCCGAGGGTCAGCTGACCTTCAAAAACCATCAAGCATTCAAAACATTATTTATTCAGGAAGAGGCAAGACACAAGTGTGTCCAGATTAGTGTTGGTTTTAGTTTTTCCGAAAAGACGAATAAAACCCAAAACGATAATAATGAAATTATATTGACGTAAACCAACAACGACAGAGGATTGACTTAAATAACGAAGGATGGCTAATCAGTATTTGATGTTCCTGAGCTGAAAATGATCAGTGAGCCCATGGCTATGTTCTGTGACTCTGTAAGACAGACCGACAGACAGGCCATGCAGCCTTAATACAGGGCCACTCGGCATTGGGTCGACCCACTTATGTGCCCCAAGACCCTTCTGTCCGTCCTTCTGGTGCTGGCCTGGTTCCCCAGAGAACAGTGGCAGGAGCACATCCACCGCGGGCTGCCGTTCTACTCCCTCTAAAAGGAGTCATTGTTCTGACTGGCTTCCAGGATGGCTGAATCTATGGAGCCCTTTGTTGTGTTGCTGTACCCTCCAACATCCCCCTCCCCTTCCCCACCTCACTCCTCTGCTTTAAACGGGCCGGCCTTTAGGACCACAACGCCCTGCCACTCACATAACGTGACAACTCTGCCCACAATTGAAAAAGCCTCAATGGATGATTTTTTTTTTAAACTGTACCGACTGTAAACGGTGAAACACTGAGTTATTGTCAAATACGCACGTTTGCACGCACACCATCTGATCTGGGGTCAGCTGGAGAAACTCCCTGCTTGGTTAAATTGTAAATTAAGATTTCCACCCCCGTGAAAGAACACTGATGATATCCTCTGGGAGAGAGAGAGAAAGGGGAAGTGGAGAAGCGACAAGGGAGATGGATAGAGAAGCTGATTGGTGGAAAAGTGAGAGTGAGGGAGTGAAAAGAGGGGGAGGGGAGGAGTGTTTGTAGGGAAACGAGGTGGGTTGAACGGCTGAAAAGATTGGCGAGAAATATGTTGACCTTTTTCTCATCGTAATTAGTTTAGAATGAAAAACCCATGCCGTTTACAATACCCCTCCTGATAATGCGATACATGATATTGAACTGCTGGCAATCCTTGTTTTTGATATGCTAAGAGAGATTCTTTGCATATCTAATCTTCTACAAGCAGGTTTTAGTGGTTACAGTGACAACAAATACTTCAACTCTTGGACTCTGGCTGGTAAAAGTGTTAGGAAGATGATGAGGAGTTTGTGAACAAGGCAAGGAAGGAAGGAAGGCAGGTTGGGGTGTGTGTGTGTGTGTGTGTGTGTGTGTGTGTGTGTGTGTGTGTGTGTGTGTGTGTGTGTGTGTGTGTGTGTGTGTGTGTGTGTGTGTGTGTGTGTGTGTGTGTGTGTGTGTGTGTGTGTGAGGAGTTTGTGGAGGTGGTTAGTGGGGACTGCAGGACATTATGTCCTCTTTACAAAGACTGGCCTTTAGCCTCTTCAACACAAATGTTCCCCACAGACAGGAACAACGAGGCAGAATTCTGGAATCCACCATGTAACCATTGAGGAAATAGAGGCCAAGATCTTGGTCCTATAAGCCAGAAACACTGCCTCACAGTAAACAACAAATTACTATTGTACCACAAAGGTAATGGACACACACACACACACACACACACACACACACACACACACACACACACACACTTTCCAAACGCCAGGAGACTGCTGAAACGCTTTCCCCACAGCTTCCTCTTCCCTTGCCCTTTTTATCTTCCATTGAGAACCCGACAACACCATCAGTGACGCGCCAAAAACAATCTCTGCTTCCATTTATCAATCATCTCTGCCGGCTCCAACCAATAAAGAAGGGCCAAATGTTGTCACAAGTGGAAGTAAGAAAGATATTGACAATGTAGTCATTACCCGAACGGGGTTGGTGTTGCAGACTTGCAGCCCAATGTCTTGTCTTGAAATTGAATGTAGAATGACCTCATGTGAAAGCCTTGGGCTCTGAATATCTGTGGTAAAAAAAGGTGGGATCTCCCAGGTCCCACAGATAGGTTGGGCACTCGGTTATTTGTTATGTATGTTATATCAAATCCTTGAAAAGCGCCCTCCAGTAGTCCTTGTGAATTTTTACCGTTATGTTTGATCGCATAGCTTTTTGTGTGACTGTGTGTAGTTTGATTCAGCCGTTTATATGAAATGATGTACACAGCAATGTTAATCAAACCACACACATACTCTCACTCATGCACTCACACATGCACCTACTCACACACTCACTTTTACTAGCAATAGAGATGTGCCAGCCGCACCCAGTTTGTTTGAGGTCTCTGACGGGCGTGCACGGGCACAGTGCACGTCTCCATTACCCTGATTGATGAACCCTTCATTAGGCTGATGGCCTTCCGACTGCAAACAGGAAGTAGACCACGGATCAGGTCGCCATATTTTTAAGTCTTGACGGTGCTCTGTCAGCACTTTGCAGTGAGTGGAGGAGAAAGATTTGTCCGTTTTGTTGGTTTGCTTTTTCCGACCCCTCACCATAGCGAAATGAAAGCTTAATGTCTGGAGGCGGAGCTGAACCTGATGTCTAATTCAATGTTTATGGTTGATAGACTGGAGGTACTACAATAGAGGGTTCAAATGGAGACTAATGAGTAATTGGCTTCTGTGTTATTTTTTTATTACGGTTGGTCCCATATTTTAGTAAAAGAAAACGTGTAATCCTGTGATTTATTTTAAGCAGTCTGTTAAACCGTCAAAATCACTGGAAACAGACCGATTGGCAGAAGCCCAATACACCATCATCTGCCAATTTGTGTGTTGGAGGGGGGGGTTTAGTGCGTGATGTGAGTGAGAGAATGACACTAACAAGAGTGCGTGTCCACTATCATTGAGTCGATGAAAGCAGCTGTGTCTCTCTATCCCTCCCCTTTCTTTCCTCTCTCTCTCCATCTAGATCCTCAAATTTCCCTTCCCTCCCTGACTACCTCCCTGTTTCTGTCCCCCTGGCTTTGGTAGGCTCTGTGGACGGAGATACAGACAGGGCTAAGGTCTAGGAATGCAAGGCGGGGATAAGCCAACACTCGGTGCAGAAATGCACTGGCAGCCACGCATTATGGGTCCTCTTAACATATGGAAAGGGATCGCGATTTGGTGTGTGTGTTAAAATTTGTTGGAGGGATTTTGAAAAGGATTTCACACACCCGCAAACGCACTTTCTTATTGGTTAGGGGTGCGCTGCGTTTTTATATATGTGTGTATGTGATGAACTGTGTGGTTAGTTCCTCTTTGTAATATTTGATATTCATCTTTTATTCTGGTAGGCTCGTGAAGATGACTATATGGCTAAATCCCCCTTCTCTGATGCCGAGATTCTAACCATGTTGTTTCCCCCGAGCTCAGCTTTCCTGTAGATGAAACAGTAGTGAAATGGCAGTAATGAATACATCGGGAGGTGGGGGGGGGGGGGGGTTGAATATATGAATATGAAGGAGAGATGATAATGGCCTACGGGAGTGTGGGGGTCGATTAAATACATTTTAGATCATAGGGTTATGTAATCATGCAAATCCCCCCCCCAACCTTTCCGACGACAAGAAGTCGATCCAGAATCAAAGCAGGTCCCGCGACCGCAGGTTTTTTTTTCTGTCCTCCTACCTTCCGTCGGCATGGAGACCATCGCGTTCTGCCTCCACTCGCTAACACAAGTACATGATTAACATCTCCTATAGGCCTTCTTTCACACAGTGGGATGCTTTGTACCTGCTTAACAGGATTATTTTTAGCCATACAATGCAATCACAGTTTCAGTTACTAGAGTTGCGTGGGATCAATGGAATTCATTGGATGACCTGCATGGGGGCACACCTGCTATCAGTGTCTAGCTGGGGGGATGACCCTCATGAATGAAACTCATTCCAGCCACTGATAGCTTTCCAAATACTGTGGCAGGACTTGCCGTCAAGCATCTCAAACGGGACCCATAAAGTTGGCACCGACTGACAAAGATGTATATCTATGAAAGATAGCCCTTGCCAAAGTTGCCGACAGCTACTGTGAAATATCCCTGTTGTATAAATTTAGCATCGTAGATATAGCCTCTATAATTCGGGTAGCACTACAACTCAGATGCAAGCAACCACACCTCTGGCAGGCCCATAAAGCACCAGTGACGGTAGACTGCTCTTAATCATCAGAAAGTCCTTCTACAAGAACACACGAGTGTAAAGAACTTCTCTATCTCTGTCAGACAGTCTATGTACCAGATGCTTGGGGCTGACTCCCTCCTTCTTTTGCCAGACAAATCCAGGGACCGTCAGCTTAGAGTGGAATTGCTCCAGCATTTTCTTAAAATACTGCCTGCTCATTGAGGATCTGAAGTGATGGACTCTACTAGACTTTGAAGGATTGCACTGTATCCAATTGATTTAAAATGACTTGGTATATATTAGAATGGAGACTTGTATATTCAGCCTTTTATGGAAACTGCAAAGACGGACCCTAAAAGTAAATCTCTTTTTTTGCTTCATGTATATAGACACTCTGAGATAACATGGTTGACACAGCTATGATTAGGGGGTTTATTATTTTGGGGACTATTTTACTGTATTATATTGAGGATTATTTTTGGGACACCCATGAAGAAACGTAGTCAGTCACAGTGCTAAAATGTTAACCAAATTATATATCTGTCTTTCTTTATATACATTAGAACATTGAAAATCCTGCCTTCCCATGAACAGCTTGATAGGGAAAGGCTAGTTGCCGAAATTGAACTCGGTGACCTCTCATCTTTCTTCGACAAGCTGCGTCCCTTCGTCACCAGCTTGCGCCACTACATGATGAATAGCCTCCATGTGTTCTGGATTGGCTCTGGCTGAGGCAGTGCCCCCTACCTGGGCTTCTGGTTGCAGATTGATGAAAGTCCCGCCAAAAGCACTCCATATTGACTGCAGCGTCTCTTTGATGGCGATTCAGAGAGTGTCCTCCTCTCTCACGCCTCCTCCCCTCCTCTCCCATCTCCAATAAGTTCTCAGATAAGAGGGACTTCAAAGACTGAGGCAGCCATTTCCACCCCACTCCAAGGGCAGGGGAGTGAGATGCCCCGGCGTGATTTGAGTCGTGAAATAGCTCGGGGGTTGGAGCACCTGTGCAAGCGTGCCTGCGTACACTGCACACGTGTGCACGGATGCAGAAGGCTTTCTTCCACCATAGCCCCCATACACCTGCAGCTGCCAGCGATTCACCGCCCGCCTCCTCCCAAAGGGTTTGGCCCACTTCACACAATAGGTCTGATTTTGTGATTTTCCTCTAGTTGAAAGCTTCTAATTGCATCCTGAAAAACAAAGGACCCCCACACCCAACCCCCTTTCCTTCCAGATGACAGATCATCTTCATTTCGTAACCTACGGGTTCTATAAACCCAGTCTCTTCTTTTCAAAATGTCCAGCATCGTTTTAATCAACACAAAGAATCCCATGAGCAGAGTTGGCTAGTCTAGTGCTGAATCTCTTGAGACCGGATTTATTATCGCTGCCTTTGTGGCAGCCGTGCATCGGGTCTTTCTCTGCGAGATGGCCACTGAGTGTTCTGTAATCCTAGTACTGGAAAATAAAATAATGCGGTATGTGTGAAGGAGAAGGATATCAGATCTTCAGAACTAATATTGTGTCGCTCCGTGCACTTGTTTTGGATTAAACCCATCTGTGTGTGAGTACATGTGTGCTTTCAGCAGATAAGAAGGGTACAGCACGGCACGCTGTGCGACTTTTCTTGCAGTATTAGTCTGCTACCTTATCTTCCCCCGCAGTAGCTTGCAGGGAAAGACTTTATCATACGACTATATTGTCTCCTCCAGGGCTCCATAGAAAGCCTCGCTTTAATCCATTCCATGTCTTTAAACAGGGTCTGGATTTGATGCAGATTGGCTGTAAATATGAGCAAGTTGGGTGTTTAAACATGAACTAACTTGCACTTAAATGAGTCCACTAGAGCAGGGGTTTTCAAAGTGTTTTTTCTAAATAAATGTGTTTTGAAAGCTATTTTAATTATTTTACACATTTCAAACATCTCCGATCATAATTTTAAAACATTTGGAACATATTTTTGAAACATTTGAAACAATTTTTTTAACATATCTTTTAAAACATTTGAAACAATTTTTTTAACATATCTTTTAAACATATTTCTGGAACATTACAACATCTTTTTGCGTTTTTAAACAACACAATTTAGCAACTTTATCTAAGAATGTTTTAGCTTAACCTTTTTTAAATACATTTGAACATCTTAATCTGTGTAAACTGCCAGTTTACAGATTCATTCAGGGTCCCCGACTCTGAATTTTCTGAGTCGAATCAGATCTGCCTTTTCAGTCCAGAGATTCGACTATTCGGCGGGGTTTGTTTACCGGCGTTGCTATGGTGACCTAAATTATTATAAGCAACTGAAAACGACGCCGGTTTGAAACTAAAACTGTGATTCTGACAAAAGTATAAATGCTATCAAAATTCCGTTTCGATAGTATTGAAGATACAAGTGTGTAGATTTGTTTAATGGTTTGAACGATGGTAAACGGTTGAAAAAGGAATGAGTTACGATGTCTAGAAGTAGGTGTATCAGAATGGGCTGACGTCTTCAATGAAAACAGCTGAAAACGAAGCGGTATGAAACTAAAACTGTGATTCTGAAGACATTTTAAATGATATCGAAATTCTGTTTTGATATTATTGAAGATACAAGTGTGTAGATTTGTTAAATGGTTTGTACGAAGATAAACGGTTGAAAATTGAATTAGTTATGTTACTTCTACAGTTGAAGTACGACTGATGATTTGAATCATCGTCTTTCAGGGTTTTTTTTGGGTTTATTTTTTTCTCAAGTCGCGCCCCCCCTGAAGAACTCTGGCGCCCCCCAGGGGGGGCGCGCCCCACAGTTTGAAAACCACTGCACTAGAGCAAATTGAATTACAAGTGTTTCCACTGACGTCAGACGTCCGAAGTCAAACCATGTGAACGGGTAAATCCTGTTAAAAGACAGGGTGAATGTGGATAATGAGAGACCCGGTACATCCATCTCTTAGCTCAGTGTTGATTGTGTTGCACAAGGTTAGTCACAAGTCAGTGAGTGCCACCGTTGGCCCGGCATGATTTGTGTTTTCCTGTTCTTTTAATCTCTGACTATGATCTCTCCTTAGCAAAGGTAAAAACCAACAGACCTGTATACTAGCATTTTCCTCTATCTTCACCGTTCACACAGTCACACATCTCTGTGTGATATTTGAAACTGAGTGTGAGTGGGTGGGTGTGAGAGGGTTTACAGTGGGTGTGTGTTTGTTTGTTTGGTGTGTGTGTGTGTGTGTGTGTGTGTGTGTGTGTGTGTGTGTGTGTGTGTGTGTGTGTGTGTGTGTGTGTGTGTGTGTGTGTGTGTGTGTGTGTGTGTGTGTCTTGATTGCTGATGGGCTGAAAGGAACGAGGACCTCTTTGTTCGCTTCCCAGGCGATCCTCAGCCTCTTCTAGAAGATCCAGAGCCGCTCTCTCTCTTAAAACCTCTGCTGAAGAGGAAGCCAAACTCATTACATTACTGCACCTATTTTGGCAGGGAACATTTTAAGTAAGAGAACCCCTTTCCGCTTCAATTGACTGTGTCCAGACATCCTGATTTGGGGCTGGACGGTGTTTCGGTAACCCAGAGTGCTGAAAGTGTCTCTGGATGGGGGGGGGGGGGCCTCCGGGGGGGTATTTGATGCCCCTTATGCCTTCAGCCGGAGTCTGTGGCTTTGACCAGGCAGGCTCTTTAGTCACTCTCTCCTCCCACACTGGCTGCTCCCGGACACTCCCAGCATTCCCCACTGAAGGCCCTTTTACTGTTTGGCATTAAGGAGACGTCTTTATCCAAAGCGACTTCCAGTGAATTGAGATTATCGAAAGAGTGATTACGGAGAACGTAGGGGTTTAGGCGTTGTGCCCTACAGGTTAGGATTCAGACATTGGGGGATTGAACCCCTCTTGGTCAGAAGTAAAGGCAGCTAAACTATCTTACTGCCAGGCTGTGATTATTCCTTGCTGCAGTTGCAAAACAGAGCGATCTTTGACAAGTGGCTCAATTTAAACTTTTGAGAATCTGGCTGATGGGCTCTTACAACTGTCTGCATGATTATTATTATGGTAACCATGTCTTCTCTGTATCTTTAGAATTATTGTATTCAATCTTAGACCACAGCTACCCAGAGTTAGCATCACCCCTTCCTCCACCCCTCTTCACCTTCGACCTGTTTGACACTGGCCTCAATTATTTCTGTCACGTTGTTTTTCTTTTCAATGTCTTTTCAATGTTTTCTGCTGTCACCTCAGAGTCTCACCTTCTGTGGATGGGCCATGGGTCTGCTAAACTAATCAATGGGTGCCAAATCCCAGGGGCGTCACTATTCAGACTTTGTCTGTAGTTCACCTTGAAGCGCTGTAATATGGAAGAAGGATGAACTGAAAAACCAATCGCTATTCCTCCAATATATCCAGCAAACCATTATTTTATCGAATCGTTGCACCTAACTGTTTTAATCTGAGGTGCTTTTGGGACAAACTGAGCAAATAAGATGCTGCCACCTAGCCACCCTTCGGCATTAACATGCACCCCATAGTTCACTTGAGGCTGAATAATCCCATTAAGGTCAGACCCAAAGTAAGGTGACAACGTTTTGAATGATCGTGTGTTGCATGAGTTAAAGGGTTTCTCTTAATTGAACATTAAAATGCCATTGGGTCAAGGGCGGGCAGTCATTCAAATTATTTAACCAGGTTTGGCGGACCAATAGTCTGCATTACTGACCACCTTCCCTCCCCTGGACGCTAACGACGGCTGGGTGTTGGCTCGCCTGCCCACTGTGCACTGTTCAGTCCCTCTGAATAATTTAACAAAGCAAAAGAGAGGGTGGTGGCGGTGGGGAGATGGATGAGGTATAGGTCCAAGATTATCTGGGGGACGGTACCAGGAAATAGACGTCATCAAGGGCCACACCAACCCTATCTAATATTCATGTGTGTATGTGATGTGTGCGTGTGTAATAATAAATTAGTTCTTTAAAGCAGCTTTCCAGCACCTAGGGACTCTTTATTAATTCATAAACTCCCCTTTTAATGTTTTCCCCCATCGCCGTCCATCACCCTCCTCTCTCTTATTCAGACCTGTGTGTAACAGAGCTTGGTGCTGGGGACGCTTGCGAACACATGCTGGAGATAGTGGCTCCCTCGGGGGCAATAGAGAGATCGCATCAAGGCTGTCTTACAAGGTCTTACAAGGACGATCTCACACTTGGAAACGCTGCGTTTTCCCTGTAATAAAACTAATAACGGCCGGATGGCTGCGTTAACGTTCATCAAGCGATGACAGCTTTGTCAGATGTTGAACGGTGGAGGGAGAACGCTTGAAGCCACTTGAAATACAGAGGTGATTTCCTGGGAAGCAGCAGGTTCCAGGAAATAACCTGGCCCCATTGTTACCCAGCTGAGTATCGCTGCAGCTGAGTCACTGCTCCTCCAGCGACCTGCGTGTGGCTGTCCTGCCTCAGATGGATATATCGCTTACCAAGCTCCCTATATTTAGTTTAAATATAGTATATAAAATAATGATAATTTGAAGAATTGAGAGGACGGTTTTATACGGTTTCTTTATCAGTGTGACAGTATCACAGGCCCCTATCAGACGAGGGTTTTTAATGGCAAGCCTGGCAGGCTCCTCATCACATGACTGTCTCTTTCTCTGTCTCTCCGTCTGTCTCTCTTGCTCTCCGAGTACAGGAAGTAGACTGTAGGCAGTGTATAATGGCTCACCTCTGGTCATGAGTTCCCATGTTGACGTCTTTCCAACAGAGACACGAGACAAAACCACACACACACACACACGCAGCCATGATCGCAAGGTCGATTACGGACTGATGCCTGGGAATAATGTGCACTGGTGTGTGACGGACTGCAGTCTTTCCTCACATTTGGCCTGGTACTAATGATAGAAAACTCTCTCTGCAGGTGCCCCTGGTTGACCAAGGCTGTTTCGCCCGCTCTTCCTCTCTACAATGGCGTCGTCTTCCTCTTCGTCCTGGCCAACTTCAGCATGGCCACCTTCATGGACCCTGGAGTGTACCCCCGAGGTGTGTGTGTGTGTGTGTGTGTGTGTGTGTGTGTGTGTGTGTGTGTGTGTGTGTGTGTGTGTGTGTGTGTGTGTGTGTGTGTGTGTGTGTGTGTGTGTGTGTGTGTGTGTGTGTGTGTGGGGGGATGGCAGGACACTCCTTTTCTCTGCCATCCGTCCTGTTACATAACTCTCCCCTGCTCTGTGTGGAAGGAACGTGGGAGCAAGCTGTTCCTGGGATTTGATTACAAATTCTTGATTAATAATTAAAAAGTCCACCATTCCTTTTAGATGATAAGTACCTAAGTACTGTTCATGACCGTGCCTGTGTGTGCGCACGTTTGTGAAGGTTTAAAAACAAACAAATATATCCTGATACAAATATGACATTAAAAGAATGTAAGGTTTAAGAAATGAGAGAAAACGATGACACTTAGGTTTTAAATTTACTGCTGGACATACATAGTTAGTTCCTCTTTTCCCTCATTTATATTTAGCCCTTTCTCTCTCATTCTCTCCCCCATTTCCTTTCCTTGTCTCACACACACACACAGACACACACACACACAAACACACACACACACACACACACACACACACACACACACACACACACACACACACACACACACACACACACACACACACACACACACACACACACACACACACACGCATCAAACACACACGCATCAAACACATCAAAATAGCTCTGACTTTCGGTCTCCACATCTCCCCACTGTTCGTGTGTGTGTGTGTGTGTGTGTGTGTGTGTGTGTGTGTGTGTGTGTGTGTGTGTGTGTGTGTGTGTGTGTGTGTGTGTGTGTTTCTAGAAACGGCTCCCTCCCTGCAGGTAGTGTATTCTGTTGAAGAGTGAGGAAGGGTTTTCTCAAGGGACACACCGAGTTCCACTCGATAATTGAACAAGCTCTTTGAGTTATACGAGACATTTTACTTAACATTCTGTCACTCAGCAATGGCTCCTATGCTTCAACTTCACATTGCTCTCTCTTGAACGTGTATAAATACAACCTTGTAGTTTTGAGAGATGAGACATGCACAAGATTTTTAGATTATTAAAAATCTGTCGGTTTTTGTCTTTTCCTCAATTACTTTGCGGCTGAAGAAAGTTTAAAGAAAGATCAAGCATAAAACAACTTAAAGCGGTTGATCTGTAGTTTTTTTTATTTATTCCCTGGATGTAAAGATGTTTTTTTCAGAAACGTTATAGTGTTTATAGATATATGGACAGATTTAGAGTGGCCTATTTTAAACAATGGAAATCAGCCAGAGAACTTGCGAGTTAACCAAAACAAAACAGACAGAACAAAAACATCCATTCTGCCTTCCAGCCTGACATTGATAATAAACAAATATGTAATCCACATCTCGCTCATACATTAACCTAGATACCTCTAACCCCTAACCTTTAAAGTGCATCCAAACCTTTCACTACCTTTTGTAGTGAAATATGATAAATGATAATCTCATTGGCAAGATTCATGGTGCCTGTCGTACATTTCTTGCTAAAAACTTACAATTGTTTATATTCACTACACTACAGAGCATGTAGAAAATAGGTTGTGTTCAATCTCTCTCCACATATCTCAGTGTGAAAACCAAGACGTCTCACTGAAAAGGCATTTCTTTATCAGAGATAATCCACCCGTCATCGTCTGATCTTCGCTAACTGTTTGGAGGCAAGGCTAATCTGAGATGTTCCAAAAATCCAAAATAAATACTGTGCGTTTTGTTGCAAAATCCTATCAGTTTGAGTGAGTGTGTGTCTCTGTCTTTGCAATTATCTCCACTCATTAATCTTGGAGTGTGTTGTGTGTGTGTGTGTGTGCGCACACACATATTAATGAGCCATGTTTGTGTGATAGTGTGTTTGTGCACAAGCTAATGGATGGTGAGGAGTGTGCCAGCATGTGGGTCGACGCGTTGGAGTGCATTTTTGTGTGTACTATCCCTAGTCCTCAACAACCGTTCTGTTGTCGTCTCTCAGCCAATGAGGACGAGGATAAGGACGATGACTTCCGGGCCCCGCTCTATAAGAACGTGGAGGTGAGGGGGGTCCAGGTCCGGATGAAGTGGTGCGCCACCTGCCACTTCTACCGGCCCCCGCGATGCTCCCACTGCAGCGTCTGCGACAACTGTGTGGAGGTGGGACGCACGCACGCACGCACGCACGCACACACGCATGCATACACACACACACGCACGCACACACACACTCACACCCTCGTACACATACACTCACGCACACAGACGTACACACACACACACACACACACACACACACAGACACACACACACACACACACACACACACACACACACACACACACACACACACACACACACACACACACACACACACACACACACACACACCACATACAGTCTTGTAATCTGGTTACAGCTGTAACCAGGTTTTTTAACCGCCATGTAAGCTCGGTTACGTAACCCTGGTTGTGGGCGGGGTTTTGCGCATGCATGAAAAGGTCAGCTATTCAGGTCGCACTCACCCAGAAAGGCACACAAACACACGAACAACACGACCAGGTCTGGTCCAGGAGACGTCCTGTACATGTTGGATTGATTGTATTGAAAAAACGGGATCATCTTCAAAACAAATGCGTACAGGCTGTGCATGTTAACCTAATCCCTGTTCTCTGGCCCTGCTGGTCATCAAAGATCCCCCCCCCCCCCCCCCCCCTTCATGTTGGGTGTCCCCCCCCGGTGCGTGACCCCGTCGCTGGGCGGGCGTGTCCGCAGCAGGCTGGTGGTTCTGCGGCCCTGGCTCTACGCAGCCTGCAGTCCTGGTTCACCCGCCCTGTAATTGGTGATATGAAACGGGATAAAAGGTTGAGGCACCAGAGCATTGAAGACTGTGTGGCAGCTGCAGGGACTGCCACCCACTCCCCCCCCACACACCACCACCACCCCCACCCCCTCCTCCTCCGTCAAGCCCCCTCTACCTCCACCGGCCAACCTCCATGCTGGTTCCTCTGCTGGGGAAAAGAGAGAACCACGAGGCTGTGGGCCCACAGAGCAGCACCTCACCCTCAGGGTTGGGTGACAAAGACACTCTCATGTACAGGGTTGGCATTGTAGGTCTGTGGTCGTAGAAAAGTAAAGCTCATCATGCATTTTAATTTTGTATCTTTCCAATTTAATTTAATTATTCTGTTGAATTAACACCAAGACAAACGGAAGGAACAAAAACGTGAAATGAGAGTAGACGTTGCAGTATCTTTCTCTTCCTCCTCCGTTCACACCTCCCTCTAACTCTCATTCCCACCTCTCCCTCCCTCCTTGTCTTCGCTCGCTCCCCTCCCCCTCTTTTTCTCTCTCTTTTCAATCTCTCTCTCTCTCGCACTTGCTTTCTCTCGCTCTCGCTCTCTC
>NC_082387.1:12171485-12293792 GCF_031168955.1 Gadus macrocephalus
ACAGTTAATGTGGAGCGGGTCAATGGGCTTGTTATGGGCCTATTATGAGTTCCTTCTTTGGTTCTCAACTCTGGCTGGGTGAACTGAATGCAGAATTACACACTAGTGTTAGCTAGTGTTAAGAAACAAGATGGCTGCGAGCTGGATTCCCAGATACTGTTTATACTGACAAGAGTGAATCAATGGGGGTTGTTATCCCCACATACACCACACCACAGACGACGCCTCTGGTCAAGGTGCACCTGTCATTATTCCTTGCCGTGATAACATCCTACATCGCTTGCTGTGAGTAAACAAGGTATTCCCTCAGCCAACCACCTCGTTGCTCCTGCAGATACACGGTGGACCTCAGGAAAAAGCCCCCTGTGAAGATACAGCCCCCCTTCCTCCGGCCTGATCTCTCCGACTGCCAGATCATCATCAAGGTCAGCGACAACGGCCTTCACAGCACGGTGATCAGCTCCAAGGTGAGCCTCCCTCTTCCTCCTTCGCAGTCCTCTCTTATCCGCTGGGCCGGCAGCTCATGAATGGAGTCGTTTAGCAGACGCTTTTAGCCCCCTTGGCTCGCAGGGAATTCAGACGCGTGGCATTAATGAACAGGCCAGTGATGAGGTTACGATGCTCAAGGCTGTGGCGGGGGTTTGAACCCGGAACCTTTGGGCTGGGAGTCCCACTATAGTATACACTACCCTATCCTGTCATTTGCAGCTAAAACAACCCTCCGTCAGCCTCGTAATTGAAAGAATACAGTAGACAGAGATGTATGTCTGTGCTGTAGATGGGTGATACGAAAGGGGTTGATTAAGGGAGAGGGCTTGTGGTCAGGACTTATTGATGTGATGAAAATTGCTACTGCTACCCGATGGAGTTGTAAATCTGACAAAACGTTGACTTTCATAATATTTCTGAAAAACATATCACACCAGCCATATCCATTTATTAATACCGAAAGCAAAATGTAGTGTTTATCCAGTTCCCTCTTATGACATCAAGGGAGCTTGTTCAGTGCAAGACTCTGCAGGAGTTTACCTCCTACGTATATATAGATGGAGCGCTTTGCGCTTCCATTGGCTTTTTAACGTGGTTGGACGAGACTCTAAATCTGGATACCTGCTTCTGCGGTACCTAGATGTTGCTGCCGTTTAAATAACCTTTTATTGATCTAATATAAACAATCTACTTCAAAAAGAACAAAGCACGGCGCCAGACTTTGAATCAAAGTTTCAAAAATGTCCCTTGCAATTATACACACCAGGAGGCAGTAGATGATTAGTTTCAGAATAAACAAAACTGTAGCAGAAATCAATGCGTTGAACTGTATTGTTTATCTGGATCTTAACATTGCTATCCCCCCCCCCCCCCCCAGCAAAAAATGTAATTGTGAACTTTTTCTTCTTCCTCCACTGACTCTTGTTTCACATGTGTAGACGTCATTTTAACTCTGACACTTCTCCCAACCTTCCCCTTTTCCACCTCCACCCCATCCCTCCCTCTCTCTCTGCCCGCCCAACACAGTCCAAAAGCAGCCTAAATGTCCTGGATGAGACTGACACACAGCCCCCTCTGCCCCCCAAGGCTGACAGGTACAACCAGCTGAAAAATCAGATCACCGCCACCGAAGGTAAGCCCCGCCACACACACACACACACACACACACACACACACACACACACACACACACACACACACACACACAGGGTCATATATCAACAGTCCATCCTCTTTCTCCATCTACGCTGCACCAAACTGCCGTCCTGAAGCCACATTGAAGCAGGCCGTGTGTTGGCGTTAAAGCAGGGTATAGTCTGATGAATGTGATGGCCTGCACCGCCGGCACAGCTCTTTAAACTTCGGGCCCGGAAGATTGTATGATTTGCAACCAAGATTGGGCCCTAGTACACACCCAGGTGGCTCCTATTGTTTAGCTCGGAAAGCTAGGCGAGGTAATTGCATCGTGAATCGCTGTCCAGGTTCCCCCCCTGCCAAATAGAACGATAACAGAGAGGGGAATTGGAAGCACTATCCGATCTATGACCTGAGCTACGACTAGCAGCAGGCAAAGTCTTGTGTTAAGGGAAAGGACACTGAAATGATCGCTTAGAGGATGTCGTATTCGTGTCGTACAACAAGTGTAGCGTAATTATGAAACGCATAAATCTCCTGTGGTTCAATTCCGTAGGTAGTTTCCCCATGGTGCAATATGTCAGGGAGTTTAATCGTTTTATCTCGGGTCTTTATCTTTTGCACACAACGCTACTGCCTCCTCCTGGCAGTAACGGATACTGCAGTTGTGACGGTGCTGAATTGTTTGCCACCATGCTGGAAGAATCTTATCAGCCAAAACTTTATCGATAAATTATACAAACCCTCTAGGTCCAGGGGAAAAGTGTGTTGTCATTGACAGGTTCAGAATCTACAGCACGCCTCATGTTTTAGTTTCTTCTTTTCATTTTTTTTTTATCTATGACTGCTGTACTTTAACTAAACAAGTTGCGAGAAAGATGTGCTATTTTTGCTGAACTGGACATACCTTATTGTAGAAGACCATGTTCTATTAAAATGTTGATACACATGATGACGACCAATAATAAACGTATTATCAAAAAAAACTCTTGTTTTCTAGAGAGTTCACTGCCTGGGAAGATCCACCCCTCCACCCCAGCCATGTACAAATTCCGTCCCTCCTTCGGCACCATGCCTAAAGTCCACTACCACGCCACTGGAGAGAAGGTAGGCCACGAACACCACCATAATCCTATATTTGTGACTGTTAATAATACTGTAGAATACCGTATATGTTGGTACATTCATTGAACCCGGGGACTTTAAGATATGTGAGGAATATCAAATTAATTGCGAAAATAGACCGTTTGAGAAAATAGATTTAAACAATAGATGGCTGTTACCTCCACTGGAATATCTCCCTATCTCAACATCTCCTCGTTTTACTCCAGTTACGTCATTTATGTCACGTTTCCTGTTATTTAACCGTCTTCCTTCTTAGATCGTGATGCCCGACGACCCAAAGACGCCCGCCATCTTGGAAGAGGGCGTCCGCGCCCACGACTACCGCTCTGAGCCCAACCTGGACCTCCCCGAGTACGGCAGCGCGCCCCTGCACCGCACCTTCCAGTCCTCCCCCCTCCAGCTAGACGCCTACCCGGCCAGCAGCCACACCCTGTCCCTGAAGCAGGCCCACCACCTCCACCAGAGGGCCACCAAGGGCCAGCTGCCGGCCCTGCAGCCCGAGACGCTCTCATCCAGCCCCTACAAGGGCGTCTTCTCCCCCGGCCCGCTGTCCAACCGCAACGGCAGCCTGTCCTACGACAGCCTGCTCAACCCCAGCGTCTCCCCGGCCGCCATCGCCACCGAGTTGGCCGCCCACCCAGGCCTGCCCTCCATGGGCTTCCACTCACCCTACCTGCCCACCAAAATGTGCCACATCCGGGGCCCCGAACTGAAGAGGCAGCAGCAGCAGCAGCAGCAGCATCAGCCGGTGGTGGCGGCGCCCGGCTACAGCCCGGTGATGCAGGCCCGGGGGATGGGCCGCCACTCGCCCCTCTCCAGGGAGAGGGAGCCGTCGCCGGTGCGCTACGACAACCTCTCCCAGACCATCATGGCCTCCATCCAGGAGCGCAAGGAGCTGGAGGAGAGGGAGAAGCGGCAGGTGCTCCACGGGCGGCCGCAGACCCCCGCCTACGGCCACGACCCGGGCACGTTCGACAGCCCCGGGGGCTACGGGCCCGCCAGCGCCTGCTGCCCGGACGGGCCCCGCGGCTCCTCCGTCTCCAGGGGCCCCACGCCCCCGGCCTACGGGGGCTCCAGGGACAACTTGATGGGGGCGGGGCTGGGGTTGTACGGCCAGCGAACGCCCGTGTCGCGTCACGCGACGCTGGGCCGCGCGCCGAGGACTTCCTCCAGCTCCCTGCACACGGATCACAGCAGCACCAGCAGCAGCCAGGGCCGGCCCGCCTTTCAGGAGGGCCTGTACCGCTCCCCGGGCCACCACCCCCACAGTTCCCCCGCCCTGCCCCGGTCCCCCTCTTACACCAACCAGAAACTCTCCTACATCAGCGCGCTGGAGAGGACGGACTCGCCACGCCTGGGGGGCCCAAGGTATGAATCCTAACGTCTGCCATGTGGGGCTCCGTCGGAAGCCCTGCGCCCTCTGCTGGACAGAGCCAGGCATCGCAGGCACTAGAGTGCATCGTTGTAGTCCTAACTGATGTGTGGTGACATGTAGCATGTAAATAGGTCTGCGTTATGTGATATCTACAATGTTTCGTTAAGTTACTTAAGATCTGTGACGCTCAAATACTGTCTGGTGTGTGAACTCAATGATACAGTGTAATTGGTTTAAATGATTGCCTTCATAGAAGAAAAGAGAACGACATTCTTTTTGTAATAATTTTCTCCATGTTCTGTCTATTGAATAAAGTTGTTGGGTTCCATGTTTCCTTTTGCATGTTCTTTCTTTATTCATCTCACATCTATCATAACATCTCTCATATCATCCATCATATCTTTGATAGATGATGGGTATCCATTGTTACACCAACTGTCACCTCTGTAACCTAAGCCTTTTTCACTTTTTCCTTATGGTCTTCCATAACTTTCATTGTCTCTACGTTCTACTTTACCGTCGCGTTTCCTCCTCCCCTTCCTGTCACGCATGTACAATAACCGCAGCCTGTGCTGACGGCTGCGTCACTAACACGCATGCGACGCATGCAACGCATGCGACTGCCACTCCAGATCTGCAGCTATCCGTTTGTCATCCCATCGGTTGGACGTGGCTTGGTGGAACGCCGTGTGGGACACCTCCATTCGCTGCTCGCTGGCTCCGCTTTGCAACCCACTCTCTCTCCTTTCTCTCCCTGATCCAGGGAGGCCATGATGCAGGGCAAGATGAACGGCCAAATGGACTGCCACGCCATCTCCCAGCCCCCTCCCCCGAGTCCCGGTCGCCACGCACACAAGGGGGTCCGAAAGGTCACCGGGGTCGGCGGGACGACCTACGAGATATCCGTGTGACCGTCGGAGGCCCCTCCCAACGGCAACAACCAAACATTCAGTTTTCATAAGGCAACCCGACTGCCTTACATACACACAAAAACACACACCCACACACCCACACACACCACCAGGGCAGATCCACATCTGGTTGTCCCTTTTTGAACTTCTGGAGATCAACCAATTGTAGGACTGGCTCGGAGGTTTCATCAGATCCGAGGACCTCTGCTGCTCTGCTCTAGCAAATTGCTTGGTTGCGTTTGTACTGCAAGGGCATGGGATTGTTCATGAGTACTGCTGTGTGCTGTATGGAGTACTGTGTCCTTATGTTTTGTGGCTCCTTAACTTGAACATCCAACTCTGTTGCCCTTACATCCCGTCACCGGCCTGGGGTTTGATGCCAAGTTCAAATCCGAGCGCGCGCACACGCACACGCACACACACACACACACACACCCCCACACCATGTTATCTTAACATGGATCATTCATCTCATCTGTGTGAAGACGAATGGTCTTCTATCAAATGAACTGACCTCAAAAAGTCATTGGTGCTTCACATAAAACCCCTTTTCCAATCATTCCTTTACACATTGGATTTTAGAGGCCGTAGAACCGCTGAGTGTTAATTCAGCACCCGGTAGACAGGATATTCACACAGGAAGCTAGGGGGCGCGAGGGGAGGGAATTCAACTAACCATGAAAAAGACTTTACTTCCATGCCAGGAATTGAAAATCATCTAACAATCATGTTTAATGCTTGTTCTTACAGGAAACAATTACAATGTCCATAGCTGACGAAAGATATGTTTCGGTGTGGACTATAATCGCTAGAAATTCCCTTACCAACTTTCTACAATCTACTGTGAGTGTTAAAACCACAGACATAGCCACGACTTCAAGGGCTGCAGAGCTTCGAGGCCTGGACCAGTTTAAAAGAGAGTGGTGCTTGAATATTTTCCTGTGCGTCGATGGTAGAAGCTGTACTTATAGTACGTTCTTTAGTGATAGATTTTGACTTGATTTCAACATTAGCCATACAAGTGCTTAGTTTTAGTCCAAGATCATCTGAATACCTCGT
Organism: Gadus macrocephalus; assembly: GCF_031168955.1. Lineage (NCBI taxonomy): Eukaryota > Metazoa > Chordata > Actinopteri > Gadiformes > Gadidae > Gadus > Gadus macrocephalus. Next base: position 12,177,579 of record NC_082387.1, read on the forward strand.
GGATGAAGGTTCTTTCCATCCTCACACAACATGAGGGCACCTTTTCTAGTGACACCACTCAGTCCCTTTTTCTAGAAACTTCTGTGGAGTGCCATTGAGTTTCTGTTAAAAAAAAAAAAATAGGAGTAAGAATAGTGCAGAGAAAGCAAGAGAGAGAAGCCATTTTCATTATATTGAAATGAAGGTTAATTATTTTAATTATTTTGTAGTTTTATTTGGTGTATTTACTTTTTTTATCTAGCCAACCTCAAATATGTTTGATACATCTTTTATACAGATACTAAAGCTTGGATTGGCTGTTCTTATTTTGAGTGGACAATTTTATTTTGATAATTTATAACTTCACCGAATATACAAGTTACTAAATGAAAAGATAAAAAAATCACATGTAAATAAATACATATATATATATATATATATATATATATATATATATATATATATATATATATATATATATATATACATACATATTTGGATATACATATATGTATTTATATACGTGTCTATATATATACATATATATATAAAGCTTGTTGTATCTTGCAGTGTAAAATATAGTTGTATAATGAAGAAATGTATTCACAGAGAGATAATGTCCAGTTTAGATGTTAACTATTTTCAATAATGAAGCTGCCTTGAGATTTCAGTGCCAAGAGTGGCTCCTCCTCCCAGTCCTCTCACCTTAGGAGGCGTGGCCTGCTAAATCTAAATTTAACTTTAACTTACAGTGGCTGTCTGGTACAGCGAAAAAATTGTATTACAAGCCCCAACCCCTTAAGGGATTGCCAACATGGGATCTTGCTGTGAAGCTGAAGGTATAAAGGATTTGATAGGTACATATTTTATTTTATTTTTCTCTTTGTCAGAAGAAAAAAAAACTGATTAAATCCCGCTTGAAAGTTTTCTCTCTGTGTTGTCTTTTTGTTTTATGACAGAAACTTTAATCCAAAGTAACCATAGCCATTGATATCTTCTCCACGCAAGCTTTGAATGAACATTTAAAGATTATGCCATCATATTTGTAAAGCGTCTTTGGGTACCGAGAAAAGCGCTATATAAAACCAATGTATTATTATTATATTAGAGGAAGTTATTAGGTCTTTAATTAGGTCCTGCTGCAAGCAGTTGCAAGTCCTGCAAGCAGATAGCTGAAGGAATATATATTTTTAAGCCAATCAGATCGCTCTAAATAATATTTATTTGTAAACTGATCGGATCGCTAAGAATTTTTTTAAGTAAATAAGATTACTCGCAATTTTTTTTTTTTTTAAGCAAATCAGATTGCTCGCAAAATAATATTTATTTTTAGGCCAGTCACATCGCTCGAAAAAAAAGAATATTTTTAAGCCAATCAGATCGCTCAAAAAGATATGTTTTAAAGCCAAACAGATCACTCAAAATCAGGGACGCGGGAAGTCAGTCCGAGGGGGGGGTGCTGAGAGAGAATCTATATAATGACGTCATAATAAATGCTGCGCAACATCCGTTGTTTACAGAGACGAGATGAGGGGTGACGTCACATTCAGGGATCCGCTCTGATAAACACTCTACTGGTGTGTAAAAAGAGTTCTGCCAACTAGCCACTGTTATTCACAAACGTTAGCAAATAAACAATGTGGAAATTAGAGTCAACTCGGCTGATACTGGGCTGAATTTCACACACTAACAACATGCCGACAAGCTGTTGCGGTCCGGGATTATACACAGCGTTATAACAAGGATTCAGGAGGTTATTTCTAAAGGTTTACAAAGGAAAGTGACAATAATAGAAAGCCTTAATTTTCATCCAGACTTACGAGTTGTCTGATATGAGGAAGGTGACGATTTCTCCGTCAAGTGAACCGCCCGTCTTTGCTCTTTTTTTGCCAACCAGTTTACGTGCGGGATTCCAGAATCAAAACGATAACATTCAACGTGTCTATTAATATGGCAGCAACATTTTACACCAGTTTTAGAATGTTCACTACAACAGATGTTGAACACCAACATGCTTATGTAAAATCAGCATAGTACCGATAATATGATAAATATCATAAAAAGGGTGGATGTCAATAATTTAATGAAAAATCATGTTGTATGATAAAATTATGCAACAAAAAAAAAGTATTGATTTGTTCAGAAAACTTTCTCACTTGCAGTTACAGCCAGGGGCCGCTGCAGCACCCTAAGCACCCCCACTTCCCGCGTCCCTGGGTAACACTGTTGTTTTTTATTGGTCGTCATGAAAAAAAACATAAGGGGTAACACTGTCGTTTTTTATTGGTCGTCATGAAAAAAACGTAAGGGGTAACATTGTTGTTTTTTATTGGTCGTCATGAAAAAATCATAAAGGGGGTAACACTGTTGTTTTTTTTGGTCATCATGAAAAAAAACATAAGGGGTAACACTGTTGTTTATTATTTGTCGTCTTGAAAAAAAAAATAAGGGAAATAATAGAAATACACACATACATTTTAATGTCATGTATATCCTCTTTAATGATGATTGATTATTGTGTATTGTCATCGCCTCAGTGGTGCAGTGGGGTGCACTCTGCCTAACCCCCTGGAGACCGGGGTTCAATACCGGTTGATGACCTCTGTAGGAAGTTTCTTATCTCTATTTCATGCGAATTATAAATTCAAGTATAACCTTTGTGATGACTTTAACCGGTGTCTTGATGGTGCATTGTTAAGTTCGGAGGTTAACACTCTAAACAGCTTATGTTCCGATCCCTGCAAAAACGTCGACCGGGGTGCCACTGTCGTTTTTTATTGGTCAACATGGAAAAAACATGAGGGGTAACTCTGTCGTTTTTTATCGGCCGTCATGAAATAAATATAAGGGGAAAACACTGTCGATATTTATCAAATAAAACATAGGGGGTGACACTGTTGTTTTTCTTTGGTCGTCATGAAAAAAAACACAAGGGGTAACACTGTTGTTTTTATCAAATGAAACATGAGGGGTAACACTGTCGTTTTTATCAAATGAAACATAAGGGGTAACACTGTCGTTTTTCTTTGGTCATCATGAAAAAAACCATAAGGGGTAACACTGTTGTTTTTTATTGGTCGTCATGAAAGGAAACATAAGGGGTAACACTGTTGTTTTTTATTGGTCGTCATGAAAGAAAACATAAGGGGTAACACTGTTGTTTTTTATTGGTCGTCATGAAAAAAAACATAAGGGGTAACACTGTTGTCTTTGTCAAATAAAATATAAGGGGTAACACTGTCTTTTTTTATCAGTCATCAAGAAAAAAACAAGGGGTAACACTGTCGTTTTTTTTCATGACGACCAATAAAAAACGACACTGTAACACTGTCGTTTTTATCAAATGAAACATGAGGGGTGACACTGTCGTTTTTCTTTGGTAGTCACGAAAAAAACCATAAGGGGTAACAATGTTCCTTTTTTTATTGGTCGTCATGAAAAAAAACATAAGGGGTAACACGGTTCCTTTTTTTATTGGTCGTCATGAAAAAAAACATAAGGGGTAACACTGTTGTTTTTTATTGGTCGTCATGAAAAAAAACATAAGGGGGTAACACTGTTGTTTTTTATTGGTCAACATGGAAAAAACATGAGGGGTAACTCTGTCGTTTTTTATCGGCCGTCATGAAATAAATATAAGGGGAAAACACTGTTGATATTTATCAAATAAAACATAGGGGGTGACACTGTTGTTTTTCTTTGGTCGTCATGAAAAAAAACACAAGGGGTAACACTGTCGTTTTTATCAAATGAAACATGAGGGGTAACACTGTCGTTTTTATCAAATGAAACATAAGGGGTAACACTGTCGTTTTTCTTTGGTCGTCATGAAAAAAACCATAAGGGGTAACACTGTTGTTTTTTATTGGTCGTCATGAAAAAAAACATAAGGGGTAACACTGTTGTTTTTTATTGGTCGTCATGAATAAAACCATAAGGGGTAACACTGTTGTTTTTTATTGGTCGTCATGAATAAAAACATAAAGGGGGTAACACTGTTGTTTTTTATTGGTCGTCATGAATAAAAACATAAGGGGTAACACTGTCGTTTTTATCAAATGAAACGTAAAAAAAACTGTCGTTTTTTATCTGTGGTCATGAAAAACCCATAAGGGGTAACACTGTTGAAAAGTATCGAATAAAACATAGGGGGTAACACCAGGGACGCGGGAAGTCAGTCCAAGGGGGGGGGGGGGGGGTGCTGAGAGAGAGTCTATATAATGACGTCATAATAAATGCTGCGCAACATTCAGGGCTCCGCTCTGATAAACACTCTACTGGTGTGTAAAAAGAGTTCTGCCAACTAGCCACTGTTATTCACAAACGTCAGCAAGTAAACAATGTGGAAATTAGAGTCAACTCGGCTGATACTGTGCTGAATTTCACACTATAACAACATGCCGACAAGCTGTTGCGGTCCGGGATTATACACAGCGTTATAACAAGGATTTAGGAGGTTATTTCTAAAGGTTTAAAAGCAGAGTGACAATAAAAGAAAGCCTTTATTTTCATCCAGAGTTACGAGTTGTCTGATATGAGGAAAGTGACGGTTTCTCCGTCAAGTGAACCGTCCGTCTTTGCTCTTTTTTTGCCAACCAGTTTACGTGCAGGATTCCAGAATCATAACGATAACATTCAACGTGTCTATTAATATGGCAGCAACATTTTACACCAGTTTTAGAATGTTCACTACAACAGATGTTGAACACCAACATGCTTATGTAAAATCAGCGTAGTACGATATTCAGCTATCGACAGTTCTGCGTTGTGCGTCATAGCCTACGTTAGCCTACTCAGACAATGTTCTAAATAAATTGAAATGATAATATGATCAATATCATAAAAAGGGTGGATGTCAATAATTAAATGAAAAATCATGTTGCATGATAAAATTATATAAAAAAAAGAAGTATTGATTTGTTCATAAAACCTTCTCACTTGCAGTTACAGCCAGAGGCCGCCAAGGGGGGGGGGGGGGTGCTGCAGCACCCTAAGCACCCCCACTTCTCGCGTCCCTGCTCAAAATATATATTTTTTTAAGCCAATCAGATCGCTAAAAATAATATTTATTTTTAAGCCAATCAAATTGCTTAGATATAATATTTTTAAGGCAAATCAGAACGCACAAAAATAAATATTTAAACCAATCAGATCAGATAAATCACATAAAATCATTTTGTAAGCTAATCAAATTGCTCGAAAAATATATATTTTTAACCCAATAGGGCAGTGGCTTCTAACTTTTTATTGAAAGGGATAAATATCTTATGAACTTTTGAATATTTTTTTTCTATTGGCAGAAAAAAGCCCTGCACTCAGCAACTTACAAGGTGTTTATTCTGAATTTTAAAGTCTTTGAATAAAATATTCCCCATCCCATTGATTAGTATTTTTATTGTAACTCTAATCAGCTCAATGAGAAAAACACAATTGAGTATGGGGTCGCAGAGATTTTTCACCTTAATTATATACATACATATTTATTTTGATTGTTTGATATTTTGGGGATAGTGCGATTTTAGAGCCAGGTTTGGGTTCAGGATATGTGCTGTTTGACTATTCTCTAACATTTCTCAAAATCATACATTGGCATACCTTGCAAAAGTGGCAGTATTTTCAGTTAACCACACCTCCAATGTTGTTGATGCAGCTCAACTGCTTTATTTATCAGGTGTTTATGAATGATCTCGTCCCTTTGTTATACTTGTCATTTTGATGCTGTTATCTTTAATTAACTTGAGCAGCAAAAAATGTATGCGTACACTTTTGACTTGAAAAAGTTGTATATTTCAAGTAAATGTAATATAATTTAAAATGTGTCCCATACAATTTAAGTTGTGCCTGAGCCTTATTCAATTAAACCCCATTAAATAAATTTGTGAAGCCATAACTGCTGAAAACTCCAATGCCTTACGGACTCATTTATCTCTTACCTACTCTAATTAACATACTGCAGCCTTGCTTTTTGATCAATTACATCCATCCTTAATATGGGTTATTTTTAGATCGTGGAAATGTTGATCCTAACAGTTTGAGCAGTGGACTGTTACATAGTGCAGCCGTTTCACTTCTGCAGCCATAACCAAAACATCAAGAAAATCTGAGGACAGAGTTCATAATTTACCCAAAGAAAATTATGAAATAAAACAGCTAGTGGTGAAGATTACAAGGCCAATTGAGTTACTACCGCTGTACCCAAAAAACAAACACAGTTGGGTACTCTTCAAGTAGACTTAATGGTTTTTAACAGTTTTAATAACCATACATCCATGTCATCTTACATTACAACCTCTCAGTACTTAAGATGGTGGGAGATTTTCACTACAGCAAGCATGGTCTTAGAGATTTTATTTGAAGGTGGAGGAAATATTTCAAACCATTTGAGTGCAACTGAACAGCAACATTCCATCCATATACACAGGTATTTACAGATGCACTGGCAATTAGATGCACTTCGAGGCAAGGGGTGTAATAAAAAAAAATAAACACAATTACCAGGTTACTGATATGGTAATGAGCACACACATCTGATAGGGCATAGTCCCACTCTTCTATTTTACATAATCTACATGCTTTAAATCTGAGGGAATGTTATGGACTACACACACAGACTACTGGCCCCCGCTTAGGATGTTCAGCAGACAACAAAATTCGGAATAACCGTTGGCTTTTGATTCTGTAAATGTAACAAATTAATTAGGCGTGCGATTAAGTTTTGTGTGATAAACTGGTCAACCATGTCAGTGGAGGGACTGCTTTTCACAGCATACATCCTGAATCGCAACCCTTGGGAGTGGATCCTTTCTGCTCTATCCAGAGTAACCCACTGGCGTGGGCTAACCCTAGGAAGATACAGACTTCCTACAAGGCAATTCTGTTGGCTAAACGGTGGAGTTTCAGACAGACACGATCCGAGTCCGTTTCGACCTCTTCCAACCGAGCAGGCCGTCAACCTCACTTCCTGCAAAAACTAACTGCTTCCGAATGACAAAATTAAAACAAAAAAAACGATACCCCAATGTGGGAATACTAGACATCACAAGCCTCAAATCAGTTTGTCTGAAGAGATCATTGGTGATGAATAGAATGGAAGATGGAGACGTTCCATGGTGCAAGAAAAACTGAACTGGGAGCAAAAGAGATGATTACATTTTGCCGCTTTTAGTTTAGGATGAGTCGCTCCGACCTCCATTTTAGGAGGCCCCGAGAAGGAGGGAAAAAACCCACTTAAAAATAATTCAAAAATGCAAGTGTCCAAATTCAGTTCAATACAGTCTATTGTAGAAAAAAGGGGGTGGGGGGGAAACTGAAAAATAGGATCTGCAAAGCAAGTTCGTAATTCTCTCATTTCTTTTCCTCCGCCTTCACGTCTTCCTTCTTCTCCTCTACTTTGTCCTTCTCCTCCACCGTCTTGTCTTCCTTTACAGAGAGCTCCTCCAGTTTCTCTGCAACTTTCTTTGTGGTCTCATCATCTGTGGTAGAGAAGGACCAGAAGAAGTTGTCATGTTGAATTTGAGACATGATATTCTAAGCCCACAGTAGGGCTGAGCATCTCGCTCAAGGAAGCCTTCAGGTAAGGCTGTGGACATTGGAGATCGAACCCAGAACCGTGGCTTGTAGTTTATCGCACTCGCAAGCTTGCATCGTCCATTACGTAATGCTATCATTGAATGCATTCTTTAGAAATGGTATTGTGTGAGAGAAATGTCTTGCCCAATCTATGTAGACTGCGGTAGGGAATGACTTCAAAAACATGTGGCAGAACATAGCCGATCCAGCTTTTCAGAAAAAGCCAGTAGTGGATATATTCTGACATTTATCTAGCAGACACAAAAAGTTCCAGACTGGAGTGACAGTAAAGAACAGAGTATTGTCTGCATGTTCATTGAGTTCTGGCAACACCCCTTAAATATACATCACAGGTATGGCAGCAAAGATGGCTCTCACTACAAGTGCACAAACGGCATCTTAGCAGTTTGTTATTAGTATCAATTTCTTGCATTACGACCGATATTTGTAGAGATGCCTCTGGAACAATTCATTATGACCGTAGAGACTTAGCGAGAGACCAAGCCATGTTTATCGGGCTATAGTCAAACCACCTAATTGTATATTTTTGTTACATACCTGAATCCTCCTCAGTCGATTTTCTGACCTCCTCCTTGCACTCGTCAAACTTCACCTTAAATTTCTGGGCATCTGAGAAAAGAATCAGGGTTACTCAAAATGTACGAGTTAATTAAGTTAAATATGCATAATGAAACATTATTCGGACATATCTGAATTCTGAGACTTTTTGTTTCAAAATACAATTTATTTGAGATAAAAGCCATCTGTATTTTTTTTATACACTATTGTTTAACTTAAGTGAGGGCTGCAGCTGTATGGTAGATAGTGCATCTTATACCACAGTTTCCCTTCAGCAGAACAGTTCTGAGGTCAACTATTGTTTACGATTAGATAGATATAATTTTGACACTGCAGCGCACTACATCAACCACGTCACACAGGGAATAGGATGAGCAGCAACACCAATGCCCGCGGAACTGAGATGTTCGCTTGCAGCCAGTGAACGGAGCCTTGAGGTTCACAACTACATGTTTATGGGCACTAATCAGACAGCAGTAAATGCTAACTCGTGGCCGGTATGGAGAGGGGGGTCTGTGTGATTTTGTGTTGCAGAACATATCAGCACCTGCTTTTCAGAAAAAGCCAGTAGTTGATATATTCTGACGATAATATAGCAGACATAAAAAGTTCTAGACTGGAGTAACAGTAAAGAACAGAGTATTGTCTGCATGTTAAGCTTTGACAGAGGTTCAACTATAACTGCACCATTCATCTGTATAGTTTGAAAATTTATTTTTTATCTGAAAAAGAAAATGTTAGCCAACAATTACTCCAATATTTAGCCAGTTAAAACTAGCACGTTTGCTACATATTAAACTAGATGCCATTGCTATATCTTCCAATTTGACCATAAATCGTTCTGTGGTTTTTAATTAAATCCAGACACCAGCACTTGGAGCTGAGAAAATAGACAAAAGAAGCCAGAATGCACCAATACTCACTTTCTGCATTGAGAAAACGTATCGCCAAAAGTTCAGGCTTTGGGCTTTCGTCTGCAAAGTCTGCTAGTGTGTTCCATACCCAGGCTCTGTCACTGCCAGCGTTGGGCTTCAGCTCCATCATCGTAGTAACTGAGACGCAGAGGAGAGGGGTCTGGTTAATGCCGAGCATGCTACAGAGAGATGTACAACAACCATTATATTCGATCAATTATAGATTACCTTCCGAGAGTACCAATGTAACAGTGAAAAATAACTGCTCAACAAAGAAAGCTACTTACCCAAAGCTTAATATACTCATTTAAATTGATTTAGTCTTATATGGGTTAAGTGTTGCACAGGAATTTATGTCTTTATTAAACCGTTACGGAGCCTCCTATTCTGTTCATAGTTAGCACACGAAACCTACAACAAGCATCAGCGACCACTTGGGCTCTTATTATTGATCAATGGAATTGCTCACTCTGGTGATTAGCGCAGATTTTCAAGGTCCGGTCTCTCCTCATGAGCAAGCGAATGGTGCCCTTCTCTTTGTGTTTCAGCAGCTTCACGTCCCCGGTTCCCCTCTCCTTCCACTCTGGGGGGTCGTTGTCAGAGGAGAAGCGGTAGAGCTTGGCCCGCCTGGAGGGGGAGAAGGAAACAGGCAAGAGAGACGTTTCAATGGTTTCCTTCCACCGAGCATGCATTTGATAGTCTGTGCTCTTGTCTAGTTCTTTACAAACATGCCTTAGCAGTGTTACTCCAATTTCGATTCAGCACTTAACTTGTTTTGCAGTCTCACTTGTCACTTTGGATGAACTTGTAGTAGTTACTTTTTATGCATAAATGCAAGGCCATATACTTACTTTATTGATTATGAATTATGCCAAATTACATTTTGTCCTCATCAATTATGTGACATCAGAAGACTACTAGTACAAATATATTATATATAATACAGCTGAAAGTAGGTTGGGTGAGATATAAGTATAAAACCCTGCCACCAGCAGATCACTTCTAAAATTGGAATGATTTGGTACAAAGAATATCCAACTCTTTAGCTCTTGGATACACTTTTAACGACTACGTTTGTATGTAAAGGATTTTTTGGGGATGCTTACATTTTGAAAAGCTCCTCCTCATCCTCCTCTAGTGTCTTCACCTCCTGCTCAGGGAGGGAGACGATGGGCTCAAATTGGGGGTCATGGTTGGAGTCTTCTGCAGTGTCTGGATCATGTTCTTCTTGTGCGTCCTGTAAAGATAATCATCATCATCACGTGATCATGTACATAAAAGTCTGGGAACGTTGGTCGAAATAGAGGGCGTGTCATCTAAACGCTGGCAAATGGAGGGATTTAAGAGCTCATGCTTGTTAGTTTGGGCTTTTGTTATGGGAACCTGTTGAACATTGCTGCTGCTGAGCCAAGCAACTTCATGTGCGGAAAGATTTTGCGATTGCAAATGCACAACAAGCATACACTTGAAAAAACGAAAAAAAAAAATTGATATCATGGTATGGAAATAATTTATTTAGAAAACTATATTGGTTTAGTTGGTTTCTGTCTTTATGGGCGAGATCAGTTTAATGTATCCGTTTAATGTATCCGTTCTCTACATTCACTTGCAGTGAATGTAGAGAAATTGTGTTATCTTTGAGTTAACTGGAAACAAAAGGGTGGGCTTTGAGTTTCCCCAAATACTTATGAATCCGCTAACGTTAGAGCAATGAGTAGATGTAAATATGTCGCTAGTTTGCTACCTACAATTGCGTATTCGGGCCAATCACGATCTAGATAAGCCCACGGGATGTACCAGGATGGTTATTTGTCTAAAATAAAAAGGTTCCTGCAAACTTGCGACGGATTATATCAACTTCAGTGGCATACTAGCAAAATGCCATTGGGCCCCTCACGGCTAGCATTAGCCATCTAGTAGCAAATGTTGCAATTCAGTTCAACTAAGCGAGCCTGCCTATGACAACCATTTCTTAGCCATATTTGTCAAGATTGTCATATTCACTTCAGCTATACTGAAATGCCACTTAGGTTGCTGGCACATCTCTCTTCATTCTTAGCTCACCATGACTGAATGCATTTGAGGAAAGTAGCCAGTTAAGCTAGCGTTAGCAATCCATGTAGCAACTACTAACAGGGTGGGGAGACAAAGGCAAAGCACCTGGCAAGCGTTTACTTCTGCATTACTTCGGTTAAATGCTAATACCATAGCATGGATAGAATCGACTCAGTCGATCATCTCATTAATGTTACGCCTTTCGACGTTTAACGGGAGATGGTAACTCTTCAATGGCTATTGCAAGCATGCAGTCTACCGTGTTCATTTATAAGATGCCCAACTCTATAACGGGCGGCAAACCTCTTAACAGTCTGCATTTATGCACGTAACGATAATATATATATCTTTGAAATACGATGTCCTGCTTGAAATCCTTCCACATGATTCAATTGATGTTGTTTATTACGACACGGCAAATCTTTGCCGGGATTTTTGGTTGTAGCCTCCCTTTCAAACTTTGACGAACGAGGCTAAACACACATTTGTCCATAAAAAATGCTAATGTATATATTGCCATAACACTTAACACTATCTAGGAGACGCAAACTCACCTTGGGATCTGCCATATTAATGTAGATGTTTGTCGATTATGGATTAAGTTAGATAGACTCGGTGCTTACGTCGCCGTCGAGTCCTGTGTGTTCCTTCCTGCTGTCGGTTTCGCGCGCCGAATTTCCTATGCTTGCCCGCGCCCACATTCCGGCAGGCGATAAGTTTAGTCAATAATAGTTTATATTAAATAAAATGTATATGAAGTAATACATATTCGATATTAAAAACAACATTAATATTTAAAACAAAATCTGGATGATGGATTCTAAACATGTCTTTATCGATCTTATTTATGAACATTATTTGCTGATTTATGTAAATATATGAACTTGTGGTAAGTAAAAAATAATGCCAGCAGAATTGTGTAGTCGCAGGGTTTTTTATTTCTAAATACATAATAATTAATTATTGGTGTCCTGTTTGTTATTTCATGTTTGTGTTTTGATTTTATTATGATATATGTTTCTATGTCTTTTACAAGTGTTGCAATATAATCAACGCCACGATTGTTTATTTTATTGAACTATTACAACATTTGTGACAAAGATTATACAACTGTATCTCTTTATTTATTTATTCTCTTTATTTGCGACAACGGCAACAAAGGGGAGTGGTTACAGAAGATAGATCCACGTCTGCGTCAGAGTCCACTGCTGCACGTGGATAAAGTAACATGGCAGCGCCCTGTGGTCGCTATTGAAAAGGTAGGCAACATGGGTTTATAAATCAAACCATTTCTGCAGAAGGCTTGCATGCCTCCTCACGTGAAATCCGTCTGTTGGGACCATTTGAATAGTTTGTGTTAACTACAGACACTTTAGCCAGAACTTGTCTAGTAGTTATTGGGCTTAGCCTACTGTTAAGATAAATTACACAAATATAGGTACTTACCTCTATTTCTAGACCATAGCTGACCAATAAAAATGCTGTTGCACTCCTGTAACTATAAATTAAATAATACTTCGTAAAAAAGTGTCCCTATTTTCCTCCGAAGATTTTTGGCTCTTGTTTCTATGCATTTGATATAACGTTAGGGATGGGAATCATTGTAACTTTCCAACGTTATCATTTGGTCAATACGTCCCGAACTCATTAATTCCGTCGCTGTTATTTATAGTTGGCGATGTCATATACGAGATATGATGGCGGTATATTTGTTTTATATATCTCGCTTATGGCAACACAGATCACTTCGGATGAAATATTCTGATGTAATTGCCACCACCCCTAAATCTAAAAACGTAGTTATACGGTTGAAAATCTGTTAAGATACACATCAGAACTGAGGCTAACTGGCTACTCTGCCCTTTACAGATCCAAATAGCGGTTTTTGATAGAACCCCATGGTTGAGCCACCACCAGCAGCACCAAAAATCATGGAACCATCTGATGACCCCACAGAAGACTCCGCGACCACCATCGAAAACCCAGAGACCAAACAAGCAGAGGTTGGCAAGTCTGACTCAGAACCCAGCTTGTACAACTACATCAAAGATGAGCTCTTCACCTCCGAGATCTACAAGGTGGAGATCCAGAACCTGCCTAAGTTTGTGGGCTTCAACGACCTCAAGAAGTTCCTGTCAAGGCACGGCCTCAGCCCACACAAGATCAAGCTGTTTGGCAGGCAGACGTTTGCCTTCGTCACCTTCATGAACGAGGAGGAGCGCGACAAGGCCATGAAGATGGTCCACGGCATGCTCTGGAAGGGCCAGGTGCTCAGTGTCCGACTGGCCAAGCCCAAGGCCGACCCCATCCAAAGGAAGAGGAAGCAGCAACAGGAGGAGGGCGATGGAGAGGAGGGCGGGCAGAGCTCCAGAGGTGGACCAGCCGCCAAGAGACAGGACGTGGAGGAGGACAGCGAGCCCTTCAGTGTCCAGATAGCCAACGTGGTGACTCCTTTGTGGAAGGTGCCCTATGAGGAGCAGCTACAGCGCAAACAGCAGGAGGTGGAGGGCGTTCTGCAGAGGCTGGCCAAGTAAGACCTGCTGAGTGGTAGCTTGGGAACAAAGAGACTAGCGCTACAAGGGTGCACATGATATTGTCCCAGTTTTAAAAGTTCTTGGTTTGATTGCCAATGACTTTGCATCCTTGAGCAAGAAGTTTACACAATGCCTGCTTTTTGTTTTTGTTACGGTCATGGAAGATCATTTAAAGTACCTAACGTAAGCCATGTTGTTTAATCGTGGTTATAGAAATTGTAAACTAACTTGTAGCATTGGACGATTCAGGAGCTTAACTAGAATTTTAATGAGGTGTCAGACTTCTTCTTGCGTTATGGCTCCTGATGTCATCGGGTTAACTTTGCACTTGTTTCTTTTAGAGAGATCGGCAACACCAACAAAGCCATGGCGCCCTGGCTTTTTGCTCAGAAAGGAAAATATAACAACATGTGTTGCCCACTGGAAGACATTCAACCATCTCCTTCACTGGTATGTTCACTACCCTGAGCACCAAGTCATTTAGAGGCATCTTGGATCATTTTTATTATAAAATCGTGGAGTAGTGGTTAAAGGGTTTCCCTCCCAGACAAACATTTCTTGGCTCAAATCCCACTGTATGCTGTCTACCAATGGGCAACCTGACTAAATATGGATTACAATTATGGAAATTATAATTTTAAATTGTTTCTGAACGTTTTCTGTCTGCTATAAATGTTATTAAATTTTTTACATGGCGTTGATGAATACTCTATTCTGAACCCTTCAATCACGGCATTCATCACTATTTCCAAATATATATATTTTTTAGCGGCAGCAATACATTCAGGTAAAAGGAAACACATTTCCTTTTGACATCGTGTCAAATGATGGAAATCTTTAGTAAGTATCCGTGTAATAAGTGGGATAACGTACAGTGAGCCGGTCATTACACCTCTTCAGGGTGACTCAGTACACCAACACGAGGCGGAGGGGTCGGTCACGGTTCATTCTCGCAATGATGACCGCCATTGCTCCAGTACTACAGCGACGCAGCGTACTACTACACTACAGCATACTATTGTAGTATAATCCCTTGCATATTTATGTTTATTTCCGCTATGAATCCCTTCTTCATCTCAAGCCCCACATAAATCCCATCCAAAGCCGTGTTCTGCTTTCTGTGCGCTTGCAGACGGAATACAGAAACAAGTGCGAGTTCCTGATCTCGATGGGTGCAGACGGCGAGGACAAAACTGTCGGGTTCCGCCTGGGGAAGTACAAGGGGGGCTCCTGCGCCGTGGTGGGGCCAGCCGAGACCACCCACGTCTCTGCCGAGGCCAAGAGAGTGGTTGCTGCCTTCCAGAAGTTCATCAGGTAGCCATGGTTTACGCGCAATGTTGTCCTCTGTTATTATCAATAAAATAAGATCAGTAATGGATTAATCCAAGATGGGAAATTTTGGTGTCACCGCAGAAGATTATGTGTTGTATGTAAATGTGACGTGCGATGTGCCTTGTCCCTGTATGTTATATGTGCTGCAGAACAGGAACCTGCTGGAAATCAGTGGTTTTTCTGAGACAGGCCCGTTTTATATTGTAACTTTGTTACTTCTAATACTTTCCTGTATAATAAATAAAAAGAAAGAAGAAAGAAAAGAAGAACGGTACAGTTATAACATTAAAACAGCGTAGTGGTATGAGAATATGCATAAATCTATAAATAATGGATGTTGATGAGTAGAAAGGTAAAAGTAAACCATAGCGAGTAAACATTATTGTCCGCACATGCTACATTCTACACATGGTGTGTTCTGGAATTGTGTCTAAAGTAGTATAGATCGAAATAATAAAAATGTCATCACTAGACCTACTGCCCGTTATGTTCAGACTTGAATGCAAATCTTTGAAAAATATGAGTACGAACGTACGTTTTGATGCGTGATACGTTTTCCCGCACAGGACCACCGAGTACTCTACGTACAGTCCTGAGACGTACGACGGCCACTGGAAGCAGCTCACAGTGCGCACCAGCAGGACCAAGCAGGCTATGGCCATGATCTACTTCAACCCACAGGTGCTCAAACTACCCCTTTTTGGTTTAGAAACCAAATGCAAAACCATCAATTTAAATATGAGATTTGTGGTGAGGTCTCGTCTGTTCAGTTAGACGTGGTTTCAAGTAAATGTGATGCTTAAACCAAAAATGCCAAAAATATTGGCAGCTGTTTTTTTTCTCGATCTCTCCCCTCTTTGTGGATTTCTACAGAAACTTGCAGAGGAGGAGCTGGATGCCCTGAAAAACTCATTGAAGAAGTTCTTCACAGAAGGAGAGGGGGCAGACAGCGGGGTGACCTCCCTTTACTTTGTCAGAGAAGGTCAAAGGTCAGAAATTAACCACTGTACCAATATTATTACTGTATGAGTACTTGTCATTAAGTAAGTGTGTGTAAAGCAAGGAAGGGAGCTGGGACATTATTTGTTAAGACATTGCCAGGCCTTGTGTGTTGTCCATTGCACTTTTCTTACTATTGGGATGCTTTTGTAGCAGTCTCCATCAGTGCACAAAGAATAATTTAACAGATTAATAATTAAACTAATTGCCTACCTGTGTCAATCAGATTTCCCACATAGGATTAAGATTCTCCCTTTTCAGATCTTCATCACACATTCACAGATCTAAGAATAACATTACAACATTTTCATGATTAGTGTTATCAGCGTATTGACTTTCACGGGCCGATGCCTTTTTATTAACATGTAAAGGGAAGCTCACAGTTGGGGCGTTCAGTTCTCATCATCCAGCCTCCCATGACCCCTTCTCTGTCGAAAGGACCGCCCCCAAACCAGAGGACAGCCCCTGTGAGCTGGTGGACGGAGAGAGTTCCATCCAGGAAGAACTCCTAGGGCTGAAGTTCAGGATATCTCCTCAATCCTTCTTCCAGGTAGCTCGCCACACCAACAGACAAAATATAGTCTTCAAACCAATCACCGACGAGGGTTGGGTCAGTGTTCATGATCATTTTTACTGGCCGCACGAAACACGGAAGGGAGCGAGCTGGGAGAGCTGGCTCTGTTTGTTTGGGACCTCGCGTCAAATACCAACAGAAGTGACGTTACTCAACATCGCTGATACCTTTTAATGATACCAAAGGTTTTGGTTGCTTTGTTTAAATCGACATGTAAATCAGTGAGAAATAAAGAAGAAAGAAAAAAGCCTTTAAAGTTGGGCCCGGCCAGGAGGGCTAGTGTGTAAGAGTGTGTGTGTGTGTGTGTGTGTGTGTGTGTGTGTGTGTGTGTGTGTGTGTGTGTGCCAGGTTAACACAGCAGGGGCGGAGGTGCTCTACTCAAAAGTGGGGGAGTGGGCACAGCTGGACCAGGACAGCACAGTGCTGGATGTCTGCTGCGGCACCGGGACCATCGGCCTATCCCTGGCAAAGGTACCCTTTAACATTGTTCATTAACACCAAACCATTGGACGGGTGATCTACATTTGACCGTGTACATTTGAATCATGTCTTTAACGTCTCCAGAGGGTCAAGAAGGTGATTGGTATCGAGATGTGCAAAGAGGCTGTGGAAGACGCTAAACACAACGCTAAGCTCAATGGTACGGACACTGGCTTGAAGACATTGCTTCAAATGTGGTTGAGGTTTACGCTATGGTTATTTGTGTAACAAGCCTTTGCTATACCTTATAACCACAAGGTTATTTATTATTTTTTTGTTTTGTAGTTATCCTTTTGCCAGAGCTGTATATTTTCATTGATAACGACGCAGCATATTAAGCCTACTTTAATTTAGCTCTAACATGAGGATTGTTTTTTGACTCCTGGATGATTTGGTTTCTGTGGTTCTCTGTTTGTCTCAGGTCTGACCAATGTGGAGTTCCACTGTGGAAAGGCAGAGGACTTGTTCCCCAAAATCCTCAATGCTCTGGTGTCGCCCAACGTTACCGCCATCGTCGACCCGCCCAGAGCCGGCTTGCGTATGTGGCATGAGTTGAACCCACTTAAACATATCTTTTCACCTAATGAAAAATGTTCCTTTCATTTTTAGTGGGTTATTTGAGTGGATCAAATTGTCACCTATTGGGTCAAGACTAGTAATGTTATTTTTTTCCTGAAGACTCTAAAGTTGTGCTGGCCATCCGGAGAGCCGAACACCTCAAGAGGCTGGTGTATGTGTCCTGCAATGCCAAGGCCGCCATGGCAAACTTCATTGAGTGAGTTTGACCCTCTCACGGTCCCATTCATAAAAAATAATATAAAACTGCTTACATAAAAAGGTCTCTTACCCAATCTCAGAACTATCTGTAATCCAATAACATCAATTTTTGACAACATTTCTACACGGATGCCATTATAACCACTGCTTCTCCAGTCTGTGCAGAGCACCATCCAACCGGGTGCGCGGAGCACCTTTCAGGCCTGTGCGCTGCATGGCCGTGGACCTCTTCCCTCAGACCGTCCACATGGAGATGGTTCTGCTGCTGGAGAGGCTGGACTACAGCTCCCAGAATGCTGCAGACAAGCAGGAAGAGGCTGTGGCCAAGGCCCAATAGCATAAGTGGATGGCATCGACACGGCTTTCTAGATAACCAATGCACACTGCTAATACTGTAATCATACGGCTATAGATACTTGCAGGACACATACCTACTCTTCTTAATTCGTCTTTATTTGTTTTGATGAAGAAATTTACGTTTGTTGGAAATGTTTTTTTATTTTAATTAAAAACAACCTGGTTTTGTCAAGGTGTTTGGTTGATTAATAAAAGACAGAACCACAAGTTAGTCAAGACAATTTATTTGCATATCGAATACCCCTATAGTCATAGCGCTCAAGTTGTAATCATTACTTCATTTAGGCAGCGACATATCAAGCAGACAATCTGGAGGTACAACTCCATCGCAACAAGTGTAAACTTCTTTCCACAAACACTTGGCAAGACAGAACAGAAGGGAGGAAAGCACACACATTCAAGCCATCTACTCCTACCAGCAAAGCCTTGTTCAAGAAATGTCGCTATGCCATTAACATTCAAGAAAATAAATGCACAAGCCAACTACTTAAACACATACAAAGCAGTTTTTCCAGTTTTTGCAAACCACTGGTAATATACTCTTAGTTTGCAACATTAAGTGTTTCTGTAAGAGACTATTTAAGCTTTGGTATGTACCGTTTATTTTGTGTAAAACTTATTTCTGTAGGAGGTAAGTTATCTAATTGTTTAGAAAAATCGGACTAGGATACGTGATTAACAGTCACAACATGACTATGGCAGATTGATGTGAGCATGATGGACCACCCATCTATCAAAAATATGCACATGCTTTAGGCATTTCTATTCTTTGTTGTAATATAGGCGTCACCAATAAAATTGGCTAAATAAATGCTTTATTTTTTAGGTCCAATTTACACATTCAGAGCCCTTCATGAAATGAGTCAACTAAGGCAACATGAAGCTTAATTCAACAGGGGCACAAAACAAATGTTCGCAAAGCAACAACCACATCGAGCTAAATGGTTCAAAAATACACGGCATTGGCTGTTTGCCATAAAAAGCTAAGCATGTTTAAATCTAACACCTAAAGAAAAACAAAAATGAACTCACACCATGTGTGTCTCCCCTTACAGTACTTTTTGGCCCTGTGCTTCGGTTTCTGCACTGCTAGTGTAAAGAGCAAGACACTAGCTTGACGGAGCAGCGTCAACGGCTCTCTGCTGATATGTTTCCAAAAGGCAACAAGTCTCGTAACACAAAGAAAAACTCAATACTCCCATCCTGTTTGAATGCAGCACTTGTTGTCTTAACAGCATGTTTAGACGCCCTTTGAAAAGGCCATGAGTGCATAAGCAGTTTGTTGAATAGGTCACACCACAAAACAAAATCTCATGGTGGAACCCACTGCCTTACCTTCAGAAGAGCAACACAAAACAAAAACAAAGAAACATCCGTAGTGGCCTAAAATACTAAACACCAAGAATAAAAATACCAAACAAACACTTCATTAACTTTTTTCCTATTAAAAACACGTGGTAGAAGTATACAAGTGTGTAATGTGTCAATCCCTTTCAAAACATCTGGAGAACAAACAAGCCAGACACGGTAGATCGTGGCTTCCCGATCGGAAAACCACAAACAAAATGGTGCCGTTGAGGGGAGGACGCACAACATCGTTGCATCGTGTCCCATGATGTTTTTGTCAAGTGCTGTTGGTGCCGTGCATCGAGAGGTAGAGGACACCTGCTCTAGGACCCTGGAAGTGACCCTTCACAGCGACCACATAGCCAACGAAAAACTAACAAACACGGCAGGTGGGTACAAGCGGAGCGGCTACTCAGGTGCGTTGCGGTATTGCCATTGTGTCTCCGGGGCGTGGTCTAAGACGGTGAAGATGGTGTGTGTATGTGTGGATGTTTGTGTTACAGTGTCGGGCTTCAGTGCTTGCTGGACTTAGACGTCCACCGTGCAGAGGGGCTGGCTGCCTGGCTGGGCGGACTCCATGATGGTCATCTTGGGCTTCTTCCTGGTCTCCTCCTGAAAAGACAAGCACATTGAGTCATTATAACCAGTACGTTTTTAAAAAGCGATAAAAAATACGACACGAGTTCAATACGGGTGTGCCACCTTGGAGATTGAGTGGTTCACCAAATTGAATGTGAAATAAAAATCCCCATGATGATGTTTAATATGACCTCCAGACGGCAAGTCATACAGTTCTTCTGTAATTGAGAGATGCCGTTTCCTACCCTCTCCTTGGCCAGCTTCGTCATTTCTTCTTGCAGTTTGTTGAGGATGTGAAGGTTTGGCTTGTTTTTTCTGGCATACTGCTGGAGCTCAATCACACTCTTGTCCGAATTCTCCTGGAAGGGATTAAACATGTGGATTCAGAACACAAATCAGGGAAGTCATTAAAAGAAAATTAGGACATTGTGGACTTTAAATGGCACAGAGTTAAAAATAGCTTTTTGTTAAGGAAGCGCGTGATGCGTCCGTACCTTCTTCACCATCTTGTTGCTCTCCCGGCCGTACATGCGGAGTAGGGAGCCCCAGTTCTTCACGTGGGGGTGCAGCATCTGGAGGATCTTCTGGGACGCCAGCTGCTTGCCCACACGCTTGTTCTTACCTGCAGGAAGGGCCCACAACAAGTGCACACTTTAGAGACACTTTTGCACATTATAGATACGGTTTATAACGACGGATACTCAATGAGCCCCAGAGCCCAAAGGTAGTATTAAAAACGGCTTGCTTTGTCTGAGTAATAATAATAATTAAAAAAAACAAAAACAAATCCAATATTGGTTTCATCATTACGGATGAGCGAGTGAGTGTGAGCGTGTGTGCGTGTGTACTCACACCAGCCACGCACGGTGTGCTTCCCACAGGTCATCACATACTCGCTCTTCTGGTTCTTCCCGGGGATCACCTCAAACTTGATGCTGGTGTCCCCCATCCCGTGGTTTCTGTTGCAACAAGACGACAATTCAACCGATGTCCAATGCAACAATAAAAAGAAAATCTGCCTCTCCACCAACAACCAATATTTGACTTATTTTATTTATTTTATCTAATCTTATTGCATCTTGAGCACACAGTTTTGCGAACATGGATTTTGATCACTTTCTTGATCACTTTAAAAGCATATAAAACACGACCTAAAAACATACCTTTTAAGGCACTCGTGTAGAATCTGATACGGGGAGAGGAGTCCTGCTTTGTTGGTCAGCTCGTACACCCGCGAGTCTTCAATACTAATATGATTAAAATACTGTGGGGAACAAAACATAGCACTCCTTTAACATCAACCGCAGAGGAATGGAATGAGAGAGCAAGCCAGGTCAAAGTTAGAAAAACAAAGCAAAAGAAAACGAGAAAGTGTCTAGTTCTGAGGCAACTGCCCTGGTGATCATAGTGACTATAACATTACCATCTACCATCATTCAGCAGACATTTATATCTAAATGGACTTATAGTGAATGTCACTAAGTAGACGGGACCTTCCGGTAGAATGCAGACATTGGCGTTTGAACCCAGTACCCTTTGGCTGGAAATCAATGCTATAGCTCAACATGATCTAACTTGACCGTCATTCAGAACCAAGATGACCCTACCTCCAGCTCGTCCCCCTCGACAGGCTTCTCCTCCGAGGTCTGTTTCACAAAGTCTGGGATGAGGATTTCCAGTGTGGCTCGAGCTGCAATGGCCCAGGAACCAGTTAATAAAAAGCAAATAACCTCAATGGACATTCGATTCAATGATTCGCATCATCTTTGAAAAGGTTTCTATGCATAGGCGTGGATCCAGGGTGTAGTAACTGGTTACCATTAGACAATGGCTGGAGAAAAGTGTGTGAGAATATATATATATAAGAAACTCTATTTAAGAGAATTATATGATCAGAATTACATTGGTATGCGTAATTGACATACACCATGTACTGGCCCCACCACGCCATAATTCACAATGGAACCCACCAGCTTTATTCTTGGCAAGTTTTTTACTGCTTGCAGTGCCGGTGCCGTAGGTCACTCCATCGATGATGACCGACGCGCCGAAGGGTTCACTTGGGTTCTCTGTGAGTCACACATGACAACAGTCAAAACATGTATGAAGCCAAATGCAATGGGTTTACATTAAAAGGTTAATGTTTACTTTATGAAAGTCATTAGGGCTACTTGTTGGCATCTACCCTTATTAACACAAGAAGCCCGTGTGTGTCTGTAGAGGTGTGCGACGTGTAGGAGTGCGCGCGTGTGCTCTGAGCAGACTTACCACATTCAAAGAAGTTGTAAACGGGTCGGACCTTGAGGACACGCTGCATGTACTCGTGGAGAATGCAGACCTCCGATTTACCATTGGGGTTGATCACAAACTCTGAAGGAACCAGGAAATCATTCGACCAGAAAGAAAAAGAGAAAGAATAGTGTTAACATGGTGAACGGACCAGCCTACGCAGACCGTGTTAGAGGAAGACATGATGCATGTCGCAGAAAAAAAACAGCACCTGCCTTTCAGAAAAAGCAAGTAGTTGATGTACTCTGACTTTTATGTAGCAGACACAAAAAGTTCCAGACTGGAGAGAACAGCAAAGAACAGAGTATAACAGTATAACAGAGTCTGCATGTTCAGTGAGCATTAAAACATTATAAAAATATGTCTTATTATGTTTTATCTGGTTTACCAATTCAAGATAATTCTGAAACAGCGGTTTTGACACACATCTTTCTCTGTGTTGAAATGGTTTGTCATTTTCAAAAGACGAGATGAATGGTGAGAACCCCTCCGGGCATGGTACCTTTCTTGGTGGGCGTGTCCTGTACGGACAGCGTGATTAACTTCTGGTTGGCGGGGAGGATTGGCCTCTCCGACTCTGCCTGCTTGCGCTTCATGTCCCGGTTGAACTGTCGCCGCTCGGCCCAGGTGCGGAACTTCTTCACGGTCACCTGCTCGAAGTCGAAGCACTTCCCCAGGTAAACGCGGAAGTCCTCCAGACCTGCGACCATGGGGGTAACGGAAAAAAACAAGCCGGCCGTTAGTTCAACGTCAAAAGCGGCTTTATTTGAAAAAAGAGCAGACGTCGTACTACCCTGGTCAGTCCCCCGTTATCTTCTAAACCCTGTGTCAATTGAAACCAAAATGACAGCAGGCTATAGTCTCATGCTAACGTTAGCAGGAACTACTCCACAGCAGAATCCTCACAGAACACTCATTCATTCACGAGTAAAGAGGGGAAGGGGTTGTACCTATCGACTCGTCCTTGCACACCTCCACCTTGGCCGTGACCTGCCCCAGGGCCCCCTGGCCTCCCTCAAACATCGGGAACCCCTTGGGGCGTGGGAAGGCGATGGGGACAACCTTGACCTGTTCTCCTTCCTCCTCCTGCTGCTGATCCGGAGCCGTGTCCTCCTGGGCTGTTGAGTCCGGCTCCTCCATAGCCTCGACGCCGCCGCCGTTGTTAACGACGACAGCAGCGTCATCCGTGGCCTCGTCGTTGGTCATGGCGGGGGACACCTCTGCGTTGGAGGACACCTCTGCGTTGGAGGACACCTCTGCGTTGGAGGACACCTCTGCGTTGGAGGACACCTCTGCGTTGGAGGACACCTCTGCGTTGGAGGACACCTCTGCGTTGGAGGACACCTCTGCGTTGGAGGACACCTCTGCGTTGGAGGACCCCTTTTCGTTGGGGGACACCTCTGCGATGGGGGACATCTCTGCGATGGGGGACACCTCTGCATCGTGCGTCACATTGCCATTGAGCTCCTTCTCCTCATGTATTTTCATCTTCTTGTAGTGCAGACAGGGGATGCTGCTGGTCGGGGGGTCGTGTTTCTGCACCGCCGGGGGGAGAAGGATTAGAGGGGGATCTTGAATGGGGGCAAATGTGACCTTCATTACAATGCGTAGGGAGAGCATCGAAGCATCCCTAGTCAAGAGAGCTACATCAGTACTAGTTACAAAAGGTGGTCAGGATGAAGTGGTAGCAATCAAGAAGTTTAAGACGTTTTTTATAATCCATGCCTATGTACTTTACCCTCGTTTACTAAAGGTAAGTGTCCTTATGTTTCATGAAAGGCCCACTTACTTAAAAGTCCATAATACTATATCACTAATACTTGGTTTTTAAAACGTGACACATTCTCTGCGTTTTTAAAAATGTATCCATGGAGACCTGCATAGGAAGTAGTCGTGACGCCCCCTGTCCACCTTACCCGGATGCTGCCAGTGCCTAGGAAGTAAGGCCGGGACCACGTGACCACCCTGGTCTCCCGGTGCAGGTACACTGGAATGCCCGAGTTGTGGAATGTCATGATCCACCCGTCCGGAAGGGGCTCGGTGGGAGGTCGCCCCCGACCTGAGAGGGGGGGTGGCGGAGAACACACGCATTACAACCAGTCTATGGTGCTTCTGTGACGGACAGGGGACCACAACTCTGAATCAAACAATGGGTTGATTCAGGTTATGCAATGATAAACAGCCACACTGCCTTGATCGTGTGCGTACACACAATGTGCATACAATGTGCATACACACACCAGGCCAAATAAACGTATTATAGGAGGACCCACTCCGTGGTTCGGTTAAAACGTACCAAACATAAGAGATAAAAGAAAACATCCTTACCATTTGAGTCCCAGAGACCACAACTTGGGAGAATTTCAATAGTATCACGTTAAAACCATTTATAAAAGCACTACAACACAAATCTATACCGTTTTATTTATTTTACCTCTCTCTTAAACTCTTTAGCACTTTGAGAATTTCAGAATCTATGCTCTACAAATTAAATATATTATTATTATTATTATAACTTCACTATGGGTGGAGTTCATCATGGCAGCATGGAACTAAATGCGAAGATAGTGGTGCTTTTCCAGAGATTCCTGGAGAACCCAGAGCCCAGCCTCCACTCACTCTTGAGCACGGTCTTGATTTTGGTCATCATGGGCTGGACGCCGCCCTCCTCGCCGTCCGAGGCATGGTCGCTGTCCCCGGCAAACTTGTCCTCGGTTAGGCGCCTCTTCTTGGCCACGGGCAGGCCCTCCTCCAGCAGAGCATCCACGTCCTGGTCAAACTCCTCCTGAAAGAGAGTGAGGTTAGGGGAAGGGGTAACACCAGGGGGGAGCGCTCACACACACACACACACACACACACACACACACACACACACACACACACACACACACACACACACACACACACACACACACACACACACACACACACACACACACACACACACACACACACACACAATGAGAAAACACTCAAGGCATTTTTGTAATTGATCAAAATGAAAGGTGAAACAACTGATTAACTTCGCTTCCTAGTGTAAATGACCACAAGAAGCAACACTATAGATGGACACAAGGGAAGAAATTCAATGTATGATGAATATTCGAAAAACCCGTTTATAACGATGTTATAACTTCACACACCCCCACCCACCAATCCACCCACACCGCAAAAATATATTTGTAAAAAAAAAAGAAAGGAACCGACATGAAATCAATATCACCACAATAACCAGAAAACAAATGTGTCCTGTTCAAAAGGCAACAGCAACATGATTCATGGACGAAGTCAGTAGTCACACATTTAATCAAAGTCAGGAGTAAGGAGTAATGTTATAAAGAGAATAGTGACACATTTCACTGTAATCATATTTTCAACCAAACATACTGGTGTAAAACCGTGTTCAACGTTCAAAGAGGCACTGTGTAACTCTCATGGTACAAACGAGATAGCTTTAATATCAAGGGTTGGTTTCAAAGCTGTTATAACAGATTATCTAGATTATCAAAGAAGAAACTCTGTAGTCTGGCAACAAGGGACTAGCTCAGACAAAATGCAATACCAACACAAGCAAAACAGGCGAGGGCACAAACCTCGTAGGAGTAGCCCAGGGCCTCTTGTTCGCCCCGGTCCTGCTGAGCTATGACATCAGACGTGAAGCCCATATCTTCACGCTCGTCCGGGTCCAGGAAGTTGTCGCAGAAGTCGTCCAGTTCGTCGAGAACCGCAAACTCTACCTTGTTCTCCTGGTCTAACTCGGCTTCATCATCTTGTCGCCCATTCCCTAAACTTGCCTCACTTGAGTCATGCAACTCACCATTCATGGGGCAGGAGCCAGGTGTCTCCAGGCCTGTGAATAGCACCTTCCTGTCCTTGCTAGTGCTGTTACTACTGCTAGTGCTGCTGCTGTTGTTGTTATTGCTCTCCGTGAAGCTCACCCTGATCTTAACATCTCGGAGCAGCTTGAGGTCGGGAAGGAAGTTGGTGACCGGCGGCGCGTGCCTAGCTGTTCTGGGGCATGTGCTGCCGCTGGCGCTGGCCTCGTCTGAGAGCTGGCTACAAAAAGTAAGAGAGCCTTTGGACAGAAGTTGCAGCTGATGTGGTTGTTGATGAGGGCATTTGTCTTCCCCGGGCCCTGCTGGGGTGTGTGTGTATCCATCACCACCAGAGCTAACGTCCATTACGTCTGCGTCACTGGACGTTTGCAGGGGAGGTGGTGGAGGGGCTCTATCCTCGTCAGGGAGGGCAGGTGGCTCCAAGGGGAGGGGGGGTAAAATATCATCTATCTCCATTTCTTTCTGAGTTAGAACCTACAGGCTACGACCAAAAAGCAGATTGTTTCTTAATCGGGCTGACTTGGGAGGCTGGTTTACACTAGATTGGTTTCAGAACACATGCAGAGACGTCCCTGTATAGACCGGTGTTGAATATGCTAAGCTGACTACATTGTTCTTTTCATTAATGTAGACAGCTTTCAGAATCACTGTCTCAATTATTGGAAATCACAATGCATTCGGCTTAATGTTGGGGTCTAGCAGGCACTGATCATCCTCCAATGCCGAGAGCTAGAAAAGAGAATACAATTTAAATCAATTCAAAAACAGCGGCCCCTATGCAAAACGACACACAAATTGGACGGAATGTATGGCCGTGCGTGGTCTTACAGATGGGATGGTAGATATGCTTGAGCAAAAGGTTAGTAGTTATTAGGCTAAATGTGGCCAACACACAGGCCCTACTAATACTCACAATAATTAACCGTAACAGTTACCTCTATGAAATAAAATAACACGATAAATTAACCAGTCAAATTCTCACCAAAATTGTATCCAATTGTTGAGGATTCACTTTACTTTCTAACTAACTTAAATACATTTATAAAATCATTTTATTCTAGAGGCATCGCCATTCTGCTTTACGACGAGCTCCGCCATCTTGCAGTTGTGCTACTAACGCAAACCGAGACGGGAGACCCACCCTCGCGCCGGATCTTCGATACCTGATTGGTCGACGTTTGTCTGTTTTATTGAATGGAACGTATTAGCAGAGAAGGAAATTGCCGGCAGGAAATACAGCTGTAGAGATCCAGCCAATCACATACTACGTTCGGCCAATGAGAAACGTGTGGTTTTGAGTGCAATGCAGCGCATTTCCAAAGGGTGGCAGTTTCGCCATTAGGAACCAAGTTTATGGATATGATTATTACACTGTATATCCCTGGATTGGTCACGGTATTTTGCCCATACATCAAATGTCCACATCTTTAGATTCCCATAATTATAGCTTACACAAATCGAAATCTTTATGATCTATATCTATAATAGGCCTAATAGTAATCTATACATTCTCAACAATCCAAACATAGGTAACAATAATTGTGAAATAAAATCGTTTTAATACTTCGTGTTTGAATAAACACGCCAACCAGGAGACTGCATGCAAATGCATTTCTGCACGCAAATTGATTCCCAAGTAAGTGCACACGTCATCAGCAAAAAAGTAAGTGCACAGGATATACGCCCAAAACTCCTGTAATATGCCCCCAGTAGACACGGCTCTGAGGGACCTACCACCTCGGTTTAGAAACTGGGTTACATCAGGCTCCATAATCTTTACTCTCAATATATGCTCTTATTTTTCTTAGATAACCTATTATTTTTGCCTGGCTATGCCAGGCAAAAAAACTTATTTTAAGATTGTCCTAAAACATTGTATTCTAGACCGTATTTTGGATTGTTCATTAGGGTCCGAGCAGCGAAGCTGCTTGGCCCCTATTGTTTCTGTAACGTTTTTTTTTCCCCTCAAATTCTTTAAAAGTCCTACTGCAGCCTATACCGTAGGTCGAAAACTCTTGATATTTTCAGGTATGGTTACCAATAACCCCCTCTACCCATGAACCCAAATTTGTGGTACTGCACCCAAAGGTGGCGCTATTGTAAAAAGATCATGAATTAGGCTTATTTCTCCTCACCAGATTGACCTGGACTCAAAATTCTCTCAGGATATTAATCTATAGAATCAATCCATACAATCAATACAAAAAGAATCAAAAATTCACCAAAATCGCCACATAAAATCTTTAGTCAAAGCCTCACAAAAATCATCGAACAGAATTTGTTTTACTTGATTCCATTTGAGAAATATTGGCCAATAAAGTTGGAGCAGTTAGCCCATTTTTCTTATATGACCATTTTGTTATTGTATAAAAAAACATACGACTATTATTGGGTTGATACCAATACCCCCCACTAAACCCAAATTGTGGTACTGCACCCAAAGGTGGCGCTATTTAAAAAAAACTACGAACTAGCCTTATTTCTCCTTACGAGATTGACCTGGACTCAAAATCCTTTCATCATATTAATCTCTAAAATCAGATGCTTCTTTTTCACCCTATTGTTCTGCTCTAAAAATGTTTACTTTTCCCACCATTTCATATTAAAGCTAAACATGATAAAAAGAATCACAGGCTACAAAAATAATCAAAAATTCACCAGAATTTCAAAGATTTTTCAGGTATTTGCTTTTAAGAAAGCCCATAATTCATTTGAGAAATGTTGTGTGGAGTTTTCTGGATTTTGTGTGCTTATAAATAGATATTTTGATCATGTGAATGAGGCTACATTTCAGGTTTGTCAGTGGCTCAATGGGATAATGACTTGAACTGGTGATCCTTAGTTTGAGAGTTCGAATCCCGATTAGACAATGCTGAACATGACATTCGGCCATTGGTCTGCAGGCCAGTCACTTGAAAGGCGACGCACAGTATGGCATTAAGGGGAACATCAACATCTTTCCTTCATAATTATATGTCATATTTATATATCTTCCATTAGTGTGTTCTTGACTTTTCATTTTGCTCAGACTTGGTAAATCCCCGCTTGCGGTTATATTTATCATTAATTTTGTACTTAATAATTTTAGCCAGTCGGTTCTATAGCAGTTCTTAGCAGATGTCATCAGAAGAGGAAGATGAGTTTGGCCAGGTCATAAATAAAGAGTTTCAGATCCAATTCAGAAACTGATCAGTCCCTCCATGTATTTTTTTGTCCAAGTCTACATATTTAGATGGAACCTCGTCTAGTTTCAACACCCTCCCTGTTTGAGAGCTGCATTCTGTTTCAAGGAAGACATGGAAACACAATTCAGAATTTATTCAAAAAAGGTGTTTCAAGGGTACCAGAGTTTAGTTGCCTTCAACTCTGATTTCAGATTATCTTTAGGAGAATCACAGGTCCCATTCCTTCTACACAAAACCCAGACACCAAGGATGCTTCTTCAGAAAATCCTCTCAGTATTACACGTGGCAAGCGAGTCAACTGATAAATTGATGAAGGAAGGTATAAAACTCATACACAATGCCTGGGATTCCGATATGAGCTATAACATTAATCTATCAAAGCCAACTTCATTCCTCAAGATTCAATTTGATACATTTTATTTTTACAAATAGGCTCCACTGGTGAAACATTATTGCATTATACCAAAAGCAGCTACAATCAACAGTACTGGTAAAACAGTAATTAATAAAAGTAGCATGCAGACTCAAATGAATTACCCTTAAATAAGGATGCAATGCAATTGTAGCCTGAAAGGTATTGCAATGTGTGTAGATAGAATATTAGCTGCTAATATGCTATCCTAGTGCTGTGCCAGGCAAAGAAGTAAAGTTTAACAAATTACGTTTGGCATGAATCCTGCTACCTGTTGGTAATTCAAATCCATAAATAAAATCATGGGATTATTGAGACAATGTTTTTCATTGTGTTCTTTTATGTGTGCATTGTTTAGAGATTAAATCATAGAGTAATAAAAACCGAGGTATGGTCTAGTTGCAAGAAGACAATGTTTAACATAATTGAAGAGTAAAGCAGTCATGAAAGAATCATGACATTGTCACATGAGGTGGTCTAGTTGACCAATGACGATCTGAAAGCATAACACATCTGCATTGGATAACATTGTCAACATAAAAACACCAACAATTATATTTTGCCCATATGGACAAAAATTACATTTCCCTACATCTTTGGCAATGTTTCAATCCACAGAAATAATCAATGATCAAATCAACCAATCAACAGCCTCCCCCCTTCCTTATCCCAACAACATTACTCTATTCCAAGCACCATCATTCAACAAGTCCAAAATCAAAACCCATATTAATAGTGCAACAATAAGCAAAGTAATTCTTTCACAGCTTTTAAAAATCCAAACAAAAAATACCCCTGAAGCATTCCCGGGTCACGTAGCGGCAGAAACAGTGGGACTATGGAGGAAGTGGTGGTGGTGGTGGGGAGAGGCAATGCTGTAAGGCAGAGTCTGGCGGGTGGCGAGGGAGCGTCTGACCGCGCGGCGCGGTGGTCACGCCTGCAGCTGGAACTGGAAGCTCTGGTTGCTCCACTGGCTGGTGTCGCAGTTGAGCATGGTGCGTTCCACGAAGGTCACGGCCCCTGCAGTGTCTATCAGGACCACCGTGTTGGTCCTGGGAGAGAGAGGGAGAAGCAGAGGGGGACAGAGAATAATATAAACTGTTAACCTGACTACGTCCCCAAACCGTTAGCCTTAACTGGTTCAACTGGAGTGCTAGCATTAAGTAAACAGTGAGCCTACCCGCCAGCATTTCAGAGCGTGAGCCAAGTGTAACATTCTTCTTTCCCTACAGAACTCCACAAACATCCTCATAACGTGTCTTCCACTGTGTGAGGCCACGTGAGGCCTCCTTGGAGATCGTGACCTGCACTGTGTGCTTACAGAGGTGAAATAAGACTCCGGTCCTGCAACAATATGATAACCAAAAAGGGGGGAAATAGAAAGAAAGGCGGAGGAGCAAAGGCAACCATGGAGAGGGGAAGCTGGAGGACACTGACCTTGTGCCGTAATGAGGAGTGCGAACACACACCGATGAGAGGGCCGGCAGTATCCCATTATCGAAGCCCTGACCCTGTCTCTGTATGGCTGGGTCTGTGGTCCTTTAGGGCAGAGACACATACAACGATTATACCAATGCATAATGCCCACACAATCAAAATACAAGCCAAAAAGGCCTGGAAGTAGATACCGCCTTGGTTCTTTTGAAAAAAGAAAGGCATGTTTGGTTCTTTAAAAGTTGAACGCAAAGGGGTGCTTGCAGGGGCAGAAGGCTCAGGTGTTCCATTGGTAGCAGTGAGCAAGAGGCCTAGAGACCTACCTGCTCCCTATTGATCTGAATGCAGTCACTTTGGATAAATGTGTCTACAGCTCCAAAAGTTACACAAATACCACTAAACAGCTCTTACAGCTCCTGGTTGTTGAGGACAGTGATGAGGTCCTGCACCAGTCTGTCCCCGGACAGCTGTTGCTCCACCACGCTGGTGAACAGGCACTTGCCGTGATCCAGTTTCCTCCACGGTGTCTCCAACAGAGAGTTGCTCAAGCCATAGATGCCTAGCAGAGAGATGGGGCACAGGTAAGGGAGGGGCCGTACACCACGTGCACAGGAAGACATGATTGACAGGCGTCGAATAAATATAGTCACATATTAAACGACAAATCCACATTGATTGTGACATTATTCCTAATAAAATCCATAGACCTCCACGACCAGGGTTATCATGGAGGGCAACAGGGGGACCGGCAGGGGAGGCAAGTATCAATTTTAACCGTTACTAGAGCAACCGTTAATACACAGACCTGATTTCAGACGGATCGGCTGGGTGCTCCCTCTGTTTCCATAGTAACACACAATGTCTTCTTTGGCACTGGGTGGGAGACAGTCAAATGGAAAATTAGAGTGGCTGTTTGAGTCGGAACGTAATTCCCTTCATGTCTGCTTATCGCTGCAGTTCAAAAGGATCAGCTCTGCTTCGAGGGCCCAGAAAGGGACTTAAAAAGTCCTGACAGCAGGATTGTTTAAGGAATCTGGTCCTCCTGCTGAAAGACAGCCCCTTTGTCAGCCTATATGGTATAAAATCCTTAGACTAGCATAAAAAGTTACATAATAGCGTTCCTCCACAGTGTGTTCCTCCATGATCTTTGTAATACAACCCTTACAAGCAATAATTTACTATGAAGACAGAACCGGCTTTCAAGCCGCCTATATATATAGACAATGCAAGCCGGTATGTATTAATGAGCATACAAAAAAAATATACCAGAATTGCATCTAAATATTGGACAAACAGAACCGTGCATTCATTCCATTTCATGGAAGTTGAGTTTACCTTTTTTAGTTCACTTATTCAGTTGACCTGTTTTACATACTTTTATTTATGGATTTTCAGTGCCTTTCTCGACAGATACACAACACAGGAAAGTTGAAACAGAGAGGGAACGACATGCAGCACAGGACTGCAAGGTTGAATTCTCGGCAAACAGTTTGGCACCGTGGAGAGAGCGAGAGTGAGAGAGAGAAAGCTCTTTTTATGATAGCCGAGGCTGCGAGAACAGAGAGATCCCTGAATGTTGACATGTGCTCTGCGGGGTGTTTGGGCCCTGGATAAGGTGCCAGTGGGAGGTAGAGCCCCATGATTCAGAGCCAGTAGGAGGAGGACAGAGGGGTAATCAACACACTGGCTGGGAGACCGGCCCTAATGAACAGTGTTGGACCAGTGCTGTGCATATCCTCTCCTTCCAGCTGTTGTGTTGTTGCAGTGGAGCTGGCAAGACAAGCGGGGCTTCAAAGAGTTGACATTAACTCTGACACTCTCATCATCTACACAAACACAGAGTCGGTTAGGAATCCTTGGGGAAATGAACAGCTTTACTTTGCACTACGGTTTCATGAAGGCGTAAACTGTTTTTTTTTTAGGGAGCTTCACATTTAGTGTGGAGCATTGATTTAGTCATTAGAAAACCATGATGGGCTGTTTCATGAAGAATGAGAATATCTCGGTACGGTCAGAGATATTGATTATCCCTGATGTGTTTGGGTTTGAATTTCTTAAAAAAAATAGAGAAAACAATCTCTGGTTGGATGCCGTCTGCCTCTGCTGTGGGAACAGCTGAATATGTTTGGAAGAATATAAGGTTAAGGCTCTCATTCATAACGTAATGTCATCAACTGGAAACATGTTGAACCCGATTAGCTTCCCGTCGGTTTTCTATACGAGACTATCAGGATTTTCTAAAAACAAATTATTTTCACAGGCTGACAGATTTGGACTCAAAATAGACCGCCAACATCCCCTGAGGTTGGTGTTCATTACCAAAGCCTTTATTAAAGGGCGGCAGACAGGTGTTAATAGAAAAAGGATCTTCTCTTGTCTAGTATCTGACACCAGGACAATGGCCCCCTACTATTACATACATTTTTTGATACTAAAGAGTTATGTAAAAATAATAACTTGTAAAATAAATAATAAATTGTTTTTGTGAGATTCTGTGCTTCTATTCAAAAGTTGATTGCTCTGAAAACGTTGAACGGCTATTACTTTAGTACATGAGGAGCTCCAGGTCAGACACAAGATATACAAGAGAAGATATACACACATGACATTTTCCATTATACAATGGGGAATGCGTTAAATAACAAAAAAGTCTCAGAAATGAAATCCCATCCATGTTTGTTTTGCTGGTTTAATCCTCTTGGAAGCATGACAGTGAATAATATATGGCCTAACTTGACCAAAAGTGTAATTTTCACATTCTTCCTCGAAAGAGTGAAGGCCTTTCAGAAATATGAGTGGATGAGCAAAATGTATGACCCAAGTTCAAACCTCCAAGCACAATGTATGTTTCATCTTCAAATCTCATGCACAATTTCTAAGTTAAGATTTTACCTGCCATGGAGCAATGTGCATGATTACATACTGAGTCATAGGGTAACTTGACACCACTTTAGCATACACACACGTGAATAATTAGTGTCAGTGTAGGGAACGTGACTATAGTTGTTAGATGCCCCAATGCATCCTCAAATATTCCAGACAGATTACAGCTCTCTAATTGTCTGTTGGGGTTGGTTTGGTTAAAAAAATACATACAGTGGGGTTGAAACACATCTGGAAGGGACCCGAGTGACTTCATACCAAAAACAGAAAAATAGGGTAATGCGACGCATCAGTGTTCACATTTGAATAATAAACATAAAAAATATGACTCCATATTAACAACGTTGAAGCCAAAATTAACAGAACCGTTTCGAGCACATCTGGAATCCATCGTTGGGTTTTTCTGCGCGATCACATGACCTCCATGCATTCCATACATTCCATTTAACCCAACCAGCCTTGGCAAAGTATGGCAGTTTCAATAATATGTCATTAAACATAAACAATAATTAATCGTTTTTACTTGTTAGATGGTATCTGATCATATCACTATACATCTATTTAGAACCGACGAACCTTCGATTCTTTCACTCAAAGATCTGTTTTCCTTGAAGGAACATTTCTCAGAAGACATTGGGGAGAGGGAAGACAATTTCTTGGATGATATGGTTTGGCTTCAAAGACACACACGCCCGCGGTATAAGTACGGTATGATCAACATTAGAGCCAGTTGTGATGACCGGCCTGAACGCATCAAAGCATGAACTTGGCAACCCCTGCTGCGGCCCACAAGCCCATCACAGAGCCTTTGACCAGCAACTGATGCCTTTACAGAGAGCCCCCCACCAAAAGAGAGACAGCCCCTCCCCTATCCACCACTAACCCCCATCTTACAAACAAAATAAGAACAGTTTGGGGTGGTCTACAGCCGTGAAAATATGCCAGAGAGCACACAGCCAGTCACCCGTAGCAAACATAACAATATCAAAAAAGACAGGCTGACTGACAGTCTGCCCTACTGACTGTGTGTGTGGAGCGAGGTAAGAGTGTGTAGTGGATTGGCTGGGAAAGCCCCCAGTGTGGGGATCCTGCAAGAGTTCACATCACCAGGATATGATAATCATCACAACACCCAGGTCCACTGGAGGAGTGGGGGCATGATCCCTCCCCGGGCCCCCTGCCTCCAAAGGTTATGGACCACATCCTCCCAGACGGCTGAACAACAACCCCAGAGACTCGTTGCCATGCCGATAGAATGTCCACGGAGAGGCCTCCTGGATGGTGGCTGTCTGTTGGGGCCCACTTTGAGATCCCTCCCCCTCTCCCTTTCTCGCCCTCTCCCTCCCTCCATCTCTCTCTCTCTCTCTCTCTCTCTCTCTCTCTCTCTCTCTCTCTCTCTCTCTCTCTCTCTCTCTCTCTCTCTCTCTCTCTCTCTCTCTCTCTCTCTCTCTCTCTCTCTCTCTCTCTTTCTCTCTCTCTCTCTCTCTCCTTCTCCCTGTCTCTCTCTCCCTCTCCCTGTCTCTCTCTCCCTCTCTCCCTTCCTCTTGGCCTCTCTCTCTCTTGGCCTCTCTCTCTCTCTCTTCCTTGGCCTCTCTCTCTCTTCCTTGGCCTCTCTCCACTAGGTCAGGAAATGTAATCACAGCAGGCTTCTGGAGAGAAGGATCGCAGAGTGATGGAGCAGAGAAGATGACAAACACCCCTCTGCTGTTCACCCTAAACACCTGATTAATGTTTAAGGGTGGGGGGGGGGGGAATTATCCTGTCATGCTTTGCTAAGCTTTGTTGCCCTGTAAGGAGTCCACTGCCATTTACCAGTGTTAAATGAATTTCTTCCACATCTACAGCATATTCAATGACAGCAAATGAGGCCATTAGCCAAAGAAAAGGGGCACTTATAATGACTTCGAAGGAAATGCTTGAAAAAGTAAATTCCCCGCTAATTAAAAAATGTCCGCTTGTTGGTTTTCCAAAGACTAACTGATCAAAGGGTGTGATAAGGATACAGCATGTTCCTTGCATTAAAAATAGAGAAGTAACCATTTCGATGCTAGTACTCACTCCACCTTCCACTTACTTGAATTCGGCAGTGAGCAGGTTGAAGCCGTTGTACAGGTGACCTTCTGTCGACAACTTTTTCAAGTAGGAGAAGCTGTCCAGGTCTCTGTCTATTAAGTAGTTGGCCACCAGGAAGCCTGATTGGGGAGGGATGGGGGAAGAAGACACAGCGTAGTGAAGAGCTATGTTATTGGCTGGATCAGGTTAACGATTGAATGGGATCACATGTCAATGTTTTGATCCAATTTCACAATATGACCGGCTCGTTTTCCATTAGACATAAAGACATCTATATCTTCACACACACACACACACACACACACACACACACACACACACACACACACACACACACACACACACACACACACACACACACACACACACACACACACACACACACACACACACAGTACTGAGAGCAGAGAGAGAAAAGGACAGAGGTTCAGTACTGAGAAGAGGGAGGGAGAGGGACACAGAGAGTCAGTACTGAGAGGAAAGAGAGACTCATAGTCAGTACTGAGAGGAGAGAGAGTGAGATTTGTTGGACAAATGCAGTGTAACTTATCAAGAACTGCAATTGAAGTGAGTAGGCATAACCCTTTAATAACCCTTCATAAAAGCAGGGTTTGGACATGATGAAAACCTTCATGATTTGCTGGTTTGACTTGGTTCCCTCACCTCTTCCTTTGGCGTCAGGGTTGAGCTTTGGTTCCAGGTAGTTTGTGATGGTGGCCAGCCTGCCCGTCTTGGTGACTCCCAGCCATGTTCCACCTTCCTTGCCATTTTCAAGGTCTAGGCCTGGGAAACATAGTGTAACCGATGAGAAATTTGAAACAGTATCCAACCAGTCCCAGTGTCTGATTGAGATTATCCCCAATTCCATACTTTATTCACGAGTTTATTTACAAGCGCAGTAATAATACAAGGAATATAATGAGTAATGATTACCCAGTACTTAATTACAAAACAAAACAATATTTAGCTTGTTTTGCCAATCATCCTGTTGATTATCAAACAATTCAAGCAGTACATAAAAATGAAGCGTAACATATAATCATAGCAGCCTATTATTATCAGACCCGATCTATTTTGGTTTGACATGCATGACGTTTGACTCGCACAAGCCAACACTAAGGGTATCGTAAAGAGGGTTCAGAATAGTTACGACAATCAGTTGCATGGCTTGGCCGGACCCTCGTCCACGTGAAGGCATTAAAAGTGTTTTATTGCTTGCTTTTCTGTAGATTACATAACCCCCTATGTATACATCACTATAATACAGGCATATTACATATTGCCGGCCATAGTTTGCATCATAATCACAAGTGGCCGCCTTGAATGTAATTGGATGGGGTAAGAATCAGTCAATAGCTAGACTAGGTGTGTCCGCCATGGATTCCGCTGGATCAATATCAGAGAGGTCCACTTAGTCCTGCCACTGATCTAAAGTGGAAGAGGAGGTTCTCCTCTGGGAGCGGGCAGGAGCACTAAACTGGGTCCCTCAGAGGGGGTTGCGGGGGAGAGAGGGGGAGAGAGGGGGAGAGAGGGGGGAAGTACAGCTCACTACCTCCCTCTGTCACACTATTCCTCCAGCAGGACAGAGCCTTGGACCATGTATACGCGTCGCACCGTATAAAGGCAGCCATCAATTAAGGCTTCCACTTCAGGAGTCCGGACTGCTCCATTATAGAGGGGGGGGCAGGGCTCTGTGTTTCCTCCCTCAGTCGAAGAAGGCTATGATTGATTTCTCTTGCCAGTAGCACAGTAGTGTATTGGAGGGGGAACGTGGGTCAATTAAAGATTGTATACCGAGGGCAGGGGACCCACAGCGACTGAAACAGGAAGACGTGACTTGATTCTATAGGGGTAAAGAAGGCCGATAGTTAGTTTGTTGTTGAGAAAAACTAACTAGACGACCACAGATGAATAAATATTCAATGGTTCTTGGTGTTTTTCTTCCTCTTTCCAGAAACCTCTTGGTCTGGATACAAGAACAACACTTGGTTGGTGCTGGCAACATGGACAGGCATGCTACTAACCCCGCTACCAGTTCATCAGAGCTGCAGTGCAGACTCACCACTGAGGATATCGCCGTTGGACGCCCAGTAGTCTGCCGCCTTGGTCGGCCTGCTGTAGTACTCATCTCTGTTTGCAGCCAAAATCAGCCTGAAGAGACGAGGAGAGATGAGAGGGAGACAGAGTCGAGTGATAGAAAGAGAAAGAATAACATTGGATCTTACTATTTTTGCTCCATCCCAGACCCTTGTTGGAACATTTTGGGTGAGGAGCTGGAGAGGCTCCACAAGGGTCACATGGGGGAATCAATCATTTTGGATCCCCAACTGTCTCTGCGCAGAGGACGCTCTCACATACCACCACTTCTTATCACTTCTCCCCTTATCTTTGTTCCTCCCCCCCACATTGTTTGTCGAAACCCATGAACGTGCATATATCCTCACACTTTGAACAGAGCCTTAGATGAACTCAATTTGAAATAATAGTAACCTCTCTCTGTCATCTGAGAACTAAGTGTTGTGTCCTCCCAATCCATCTCCCAAATCCATTTCTGGGGGTCTGGGGGTTTATAATTATGGTAATGAGCTGGCGGAAGGCCTTGGGTTGATTGATTGTAGATGCCAGAATCTCTGCAGTGACTGTCCCTGGGAGTCACTGCGGAGCTGTCGGCTGCTGCCCCCCCCTCTCCCTCTCCCTCTCCCTCTCCCTCTCTCCCAGCCGTTCAGTTATTTCCACCGACCGGTGCGGTTCGGTTCGGTGCGCCACGGTTCGCTTATATTGGCGTTTCCGCCGTCAAAAGTTGCACAGGGTCCCAAAACAAGCGTGCTGTGCTGCTCCTTTTATCGGTACTCCGCCGTTGGAGTACCGATTACCTTTTATCGGTACTCCGCCGTCTGAAAGGGTGGAGGCATTAGAGCCACACTGTTCTGCTAGGGGCCTCAAAGTACAGAATTTCGGTATTCATTTTTGCAATAGGCGGAGTGGGCTCCAGCGGATTGGAGGAGGGAGGTGGAGGGCTGGCAGGAGGACCCCCTTTGATGATGCCCACAGAGAAGAGCATCAAAGGCTGGATACGGCTAGGAAACAGGGGCACTGAAAGCAGCTCTAGACCTCCGGACAAAGCTCACAAAGCAGAACGTGTCCGGTGAGCTTGTGGTTTACCTAGATAAGTCTGCAGGTCAATTCGGTTGGTGGTTGATCAAGAAAAGACTGAGACCACTTTTTACATAATCGGTATTGAGAGAAAAGGCTTTTGCAGTTGCAGTGCAGGTGCTCACAAACACAAACAATCAAAGGCTAAGAACTAACCCTAAGGCCCTCCTGGCCAAATGTTTTAATAATCCTTAACATGGCAGAAGTCTGGTTACGGTGTTAGGCAGGAACCACAGCAGACACAAAACCATTTGAAATATTAATAATTGTTTGCCATCTTTCTGCCGTATAAGTTAAAAGGTCATCCCCATGAGTCTCTAGAAGGTTAATCGAGCTACCAGAGAAGCAATAACAAACATCCTGTGTTTTTCTTACAATATCCTCATTCATCTTGTGGTGAGGGCACAGACCGGTCATGTCTGGAGCATAGACTCAATAAGAGATCACAGGACTAACGGCAGATTTGCACAGCATTCTAACGTCCCCAAAGCACACAAGGAAACGACTGTGGCAAACGCTTACGCATGGAAAGGTTGAATGATAATTAGGGGATGTAGAGGCAAGCTCATCTATGGTAGGATCACCAACAGCTGGCTAGAGGCCACTTGGAGGAGGGATTGAATGAAATTTAGAAATACATTATTAAGTTTAGAACACTTAAAAAGTTGCTTCTTATTTAAGAACTAAGAAAGATGATTCCAACGCATTAGTGAGCTAGGTCAATTTTTTGATTACAGTGGTTTGCAAATGTTGTTTTTTGCTAGCCCTCAGTGCTGATGTCAACACCAATGAGGGACTCAGACTCTCCCAACAAGTCTTTCCTTGTTATCAGACAGCGATATCCGCCTTGCCTACATTTCATCTCTCCTGAGCTTTGAGTTAGGTGGTGCGGTCCTCTGAACTCCTGATAGCCAACCCGACGCTCAGAGGACACGGCACAGAGAGAGACGAACTGAGGCTAACCACAGAACTGCCTCCAGGAGCTGACCTTACACCTCACCGTGAACACAGTGAATGTTTCTTTGTCAACTAGTCTGCAACGCCTGCTGTAGGAAAGTTATCGCTTACGGCAGAGCGCAGATAAAATAGGCGGAACTAGGATGCTGACCCCGATTTTTATTAAAGGGCTACATTAGCTAGGCTACTGTGACTCTACAAGGCAATGTAAGTGGCTAACGGACAGAAAGGCTAATCCAGCCATCTCCCCTTCTGGAAACACAATTTACGAATTGGAATTTAACTCGTCTGATTCTAGGCAACAGCTAAATGACATTAGATATATCTTGTGTTTCCCTTCAAAGTTCATCCGATTAAATTCTTCCCTTTTTTCATTTACCCAGTACCAGGTAAAGCCTCTCCCTCCTAATTGCAAATACGTCATAAGGCAGTTAAACATATGGGAAAGCAGTCAACCCCAATAAGCATGTAACAATTTACCAAAAGTCCAAGCAATATCACTCTGACTAAGACTCGCTGATCAACAAAAAAAGATGTCATACCCTCGTTGCTTTGTGAAAGTTGTGTAAGATCGCATAAAACACAAAAAATAAATAAATGTGAACACTTTCTACTCCTTGGAATAAACAAAAAATTGTACCTTAATTTTAATGCATTTGAGGGGAATTATCAATTATTTTTGTATCTTGCATCATTGCACACCTTCCCCACATCAAGACTGATTTCAACCTAAATGGACAGGACCAATTACACATAATGAAGACGTTCCCTTGGTGAAGCCATCGGTGCATATCACACATGATATGTTGCTGACATTGAAAACGGATTTGCACATTGGCGTTAAGTTAATGTTCATTATTTTCCATTTATTTTATTTGAAGTTATAATGGTTTAACTTTAACACTCTCCGAATTATATCAATATGACGTGACGGTCAGTTAGCTTTGCACAGAAACAGCCAGTAGAAAGGTCAGTGGGCTAATACTTTAGACTTTATCAGAGCTGTATATCAGAGCTTGTACCTTTTTTTTCTCTCACTTTTACTTAAGTAAAGAAGTTGAATCAGTACTTTTACCAGAGTCTAGTACATGTACTTCTACTTGGGTAAAGCATGTGTGTACCTTTGCCACCACTGCTCTATTTACTTTGGGTATGTTATAAAACCTTAGAAACAGACCTAGTTATGAAGAGGTTAGGAAAACACAGTAGCAGACAAATACACCACCTGATGCAGGAGATACAGATGTTTCAGGAGCCAAAGGGTAGCCTCGTGAGAAAATCCAAATAGCAAGATTGCGTTCCTCTAATTTAAAGGAGTATGGCTTGTCTGGGGATCAATTTAATTCCCAATTGAGTTTTGAATTGCTACCCTTTATCGGTAGGACGATTTTTTAATTCGGGAGAACGCAGCCCTCCTGGTTCATGATGAACTGAAACCATCCCCGCTCACTCCTAAGGCTTACAACGGCCCGAAGCCAGAATGTTCTGATGAGGAAAACGGAATGTGAACTCAAAAGTTCAGGATGGTCACACAAAAGGTTAGCACAAGTTGAAAGAATAGCGTAGGATAAGACAAAGTACGATAAAATAAATACAGAACGGATGGCTCTCTCAGTATTTACAATAATATGCAATACAATATCCCACTCTGAGCTGTGCTCGCTATACCTCCAGCCTGAGGGTGCACTGGTTGAAATGTTTGTATATTAACTGACTTTTTATATTTTTGTATTGTATTTGTATTGTACTATTTATGGACTTGAGTCTGAAATAAAGTTTTCATATCATATCATATCAATATGTGCAGTTAAGAATAGCGTCTATGTAAAATTACATAAGATAGGCAAAGTGTGCATAAATAACAGTTGGTGAAGTCCTACCTGTAGGCATTTTTGGATGCTGGCCGCGGGTC
The DNA here is from genome assembly GCF_031168955.1 of Gadus macrocephalus. Lineage (NCBI taxonomy): Eukaryota > Metazoa > Chordata > Actinopteri > Gadiformes > Gadidae > Gadus > Gadus macrocephalus. The sequence goes on from NC_082387.1 coordinate 12,219,788, forward strand.
AAACTTGAAAAAGAGTATGCACATGAGGGATGATGAAGGAGCGACGGCTTGTACAGTCCAGAGTTACTTTCAAGGCGTGCTCATGTTCACATCTAAGAAATCAGACAAACATGACAGGTATGATTGAGTGTTGCATGGATAAATTAGTATTAGTCTGTGTGTTTTAGGAGGGCCACATGATTAAAGGTATGGTGGAAGTTCATGCCAGTCATCATCACAGAAAGCATAGCTTGGCTGCGTGTGCAAAAAGTGGATTGACCATCCGTTAGTAGATAAGACTGGTATCACGATGTGCCTGGACCAAGGAGATGTACAATGCGAATCATGGGTCGCACATGACATGAGGCTAAACTAAATAGGGAACTCGGACAAATGAGTAAGTTACAAACTGAAACACGAGTAAGGCAAGAGTTGTCCGAGCGTGACTTACTTAGTCATCCAAGTGCATTACCATGACATAACGAAAGCACTTCAGAAACGTATGATCTTACAGGTAAGAAGTTGTGAACGAGTGGCAACTGACCGACACGTTGACGTAACCACTGATAAATACATCTTCGCAAAATAGAAATAAGATGCAATTATTTTTGGAAAAACAACTCGCTTGCTAGCAGATTGTTGTATCAACAGTATGCTGTCGCGTAGCCAAAGGATCGCACATACCCCCCCCCCCCCTCCTCCACAAAGCACACTGTTATTAAAACATTGTAAGGACAACAAAGTTTGGTGTTTTGCTTTGTTTAAAAATACTTCTACTTTCCTTACACGTATTGCAACTACGAAGATGTTACAGTCCCCGCAAGCCTTAACTTGCTGTTGAAACCTTGAATGTCTGACGAGTGCAATTAAATAGTAACAACAACTCGAGCAGTCAGTCCGGTCCTGACAGATCTATACTACGCATGCGCCATGGCGGTCGCTTTACGGCACCTGTAAAGGCAAGGCTGTCAAACAAAACGTGAAACGATCAAAACAACAAACACCCTTTCGACGTGGATTATGAAATTCTGAAATGTTGATGCCTAATATCACTGAATTTTGATAAAATGTATAATTGCCATCTGTGAGATTATTATTTAAAGTTGTTATTTTCTGATTTCTGATATCTAAAGCTGAACCACAGCGAGATTAATTGATTTATTTAATTGATCTGTTCTGCAAAGTAAAAGTATTCAATCTAGTCCAGTGGTTCCCAACATTTGTCATCGAGACCTTTCGCTGGTCAGACTCAAAAGGTAAAAACTAGATAAATACACATGCAGTAACTAAGCAAAGGGTGCAAACGCCCCCTTTATACAAAATTATAACTGCAAGAAGGCCATGGCCATTCGGAAATAGCGGAAAGAAAAAGAGTTGAAGGATGTATTGCTCCCATACAGTGTGTTTATTTAGCAATGATAAAGAATAAAAACATAATGTAAGCAAATGATGAACTAAGCAAAACTATTTTGAAATAATAACAAGCTATAATACTATATTGACTGAACAATATGCATTAGGTATTCACAGAGAATCTGTGGATACCTATTGTAATGATATAATTGTTTTCAATTATCTTTTATTTTTTTATATTATTGTAAAATTATCTCTGAATAATAATATCCAACGAATAAAATCACTTGGTCAAACCTGCGTGGAAAATATTGATGAGAAAGTTTTTTTTTTTACAACCATCTAATCGGATTAATGAGTAGAACAAGTAGGCAAAGATAAGATACTGATGATTATGATGCTCCAATTAATTAAAGTGTGAATCCTTTTTCTCCGCACTGGCATCTGCTGGCAGAAGCTGATATTGCATTAAACAGATAAAGCCAAAGTCATTTAATAATTTTCATGTTTACATAATCAGTTGTCTTGGATGAAGATTATTCAGACTCAGATAACTTCATTAATCCCGGGGGAAATTTCTTAAAAAAGTCTGCAGCTCAAGAAAATATTATTTAACAGACACTTTCATCCAAATCGAATGAGAAGGAATATAGACTCATCTCATTAATAAGCAGGTAGGGGGTAGGCATCTTTCTCAATGGGCCTATAAATTAGGATGTGAATATAAGGGAAGAAATACACCACCTCTGGCTGCAAACCGTAACCACTACACTGATAATAATGATGAATGATGCTGACAGATTCCCAGTTCCCCTCGGTAGACAGAGTTGAGAGTCTTGACTCTTTAAATATGGAAGTTTGTATTGTTAGACTACCTAAAAATCCTGACCCGCCTGCCCAATTCAGACTGATAGTAGGCCTAAAGACTACTCAGTCACCGACTGTAACGTAAAGTCTAATTGAATGTTTAATGCTAACCAAATGCACTTTTGGTTAGCATTTTTTTGTTTCATGCTAAAATGGTGTGGTCGTTTTCATGGCCGCTCTGTCTACATAATATCCTTTCCATTATCTTAGAAAACGTTTAAATTAGCCTCTATTAGTGCCTGGTTGCTTTATTGTGAAAATGCAATTAATTTCCGTGATGACGCACTTTACTTTGAAAAAAACAGCCGGATGTATACATTTAATATCTGCTAGCCTGTCATTGCATTGTTGAGATGGTCGAGTTTCTGAAACGTGCATGTTTAAATAAGCGGTTATATCCACTTCACACAAACTGCCATTTATATAAAAATCATTTACCATTTATATAAGAGTCATTTACAAAATTATATTTATATCATATCTCCTCGTATTATGCATTGACTATTTTCATTAGGCTACAGAAGTCATCCATAGGAATAGAAACCAACATATCCAATAATCAACACATAATCAATGATAAAACATTTCTATCATAGGCCTAACGTCACCAATAGTTATTCTCTCTTTCAAACTCAGAGATGGGTGATGGGGCGGGCATATTTACTCGTCAGCGTCGCATCAACCACTGTCTTGGGAAGAGGTGATGAATAGTAGCCTTCCAATACCGGGCTACACAATCTTGCAGTTGGAAATAAGTGAAGTGAGTAACTTTTATTCAGATGTTTTGACACTGAGAAACGCTATTGATAAGGAGCCAGTAGAAGCAAATAGCCGAGCAGATCTTGAAGGTTGTAATAGTCGCTTACAGTAACGTTAAGCCAACTTGCCTGCACCGCGTTCAGCGTATCGCTGTCCACCTGCCTGTCTGATTACAACGAGGAAAGCGACGTGCACCATGAAAGGGATGCATTGAGGTATGTATATTTAAATATATATATATTGTATTGGGAAAATCTCGACGAATATACAATTGCACGAAACATTCTTATTATCTTGCGACCTGCAAGTTGCAGGTCGTAGGCTATTGCGTGTGTGCGCAGGGTTTTAACTGCCATATCGTTTAAATTCAAGTGGTTGCACGACAATGTACATTATTTTGTATGTTACCTCAAAATTGCTTAAAATGAAAATATACCTTGAGGGAGGCGAGCCTGAGGACCGACGAGCTGTCAATCAGTTGAGCTTACTACGCTATTGTTTAACTCATCATGTGGGAGCCTGTTTACGAAGGAGGAGAACCCTGTGATTTTTATTTCAATTATACCTAGTGTACTCTTTGATATTTGTTTCACGGTTTGCCTGGATGTTGAGCACCCAATGTACCTTTAAAAATCTTGTACTTTCTGGTTCATCTGTCTAATTCAGCGGTTTTTTTTCTATAAGGCGTGCTTTAAAGCCAGACGTGAATAAGAATTACGAGGTCCATCATTTCCTAGTTTTATTCACGAGAGGCCGACGTTTTTATCCAGATGGTAATTTATACTAAAGGGATTTTCGTGCCATTATGAGATGTCATTATTATTCTTTTTTTTAATCGTTCTATTGCCCTGGATTTCACTCGGGTTTTGTCCTGCAGCATATTCTGCATAGTATTTCTGTGAAAAGGTTGTGGAATGACTTTTAAGAAGTTCAGTCGACATAGTGTGTGTGTGTGTGTGTGTGTGTGTGTGTGTGTGTGTGTGTGTGTGTGTGTGTGTGTGTGTGTGTGTGTGTGTGTGTGTGTGTGTGTGTGTGTGTGTCTGCACACACGGTTGCATGGTTGTTAAGATTGTGCACAGGTAATCTTCCAAAGATTTTTCATCAGTGCATAGTGAGTATAGAGAAATTACAATTCTCCTCTGTTGCAACCCTTTGGTTGGATAGCAATTGGAAGGCAACTTGCCTATTGCAGAGGGTACTCTGCAAATCGCCTAAATGTCACCAGATATGAATGTAACTAATAAATCATATTCATATCATAAGCCAAACTGCTTCACAACAGCAATGATTTGGTCAAAATAAAACTGTTTCACTAGAGAGCAATGATTTTGGCAAAATAAAACGTCACTTTTTTGTACAGAAGGAGGAGAGGAAAGGCCCAATGCTTCCCTGTTTGGAGTGATGCATGGCTCTTAAAAAACTACAACTCACCCCGTGCAGTATTTGATACAGATAAAGGAAAAATAAATAAAAAACAACAAACAAACAACAGGTAAAGCAGTGTGCAGACAATCAACCCTTGTTATGTTGGTGCTGCCAGATTATTATATCCCAAGTGTATGTCCATACCTGCAAGATCCCTGTGACCATCACTATGTTTATGATGAAGGGACATGTTGTCTAGTCATGAATACTGTTACCAAAATCTTGTTGACAGCCACAATGTATCTGGAAAAAGCAACGCCTTCCTCCATGGAGATTCAAGAAACTCTCTTGCAAACGAACCCACCGGAGAAATGCTGGACATTCTCAGAGGAACAGAGTGCCACCCATGCCATGTAGAACAAGTTCTCATGACCTAAATACGCTCAAGTTACAAGCCGGGGATTAAGACGAATGACATTTCAGTGTAAATCCAACTGGATTCAGGCTGGGCCTTTTCTTAAACAAAGGGGGGAGATCCAAATCTAGAGGAATGGTATGCTGAAGCATAAAAGTAGCTTATCTGAATGAGCACCCATCCATTCATTTTATCAATGTAATTAAGAAGTTTAAAGGAGAACAATGTGAGAATTAATCGAGTAGTGTGCTTACCAGTGGCCGGTGATAAGTAAGTACAGCATTCATATGTCATTACCAATATAGCACATTCTCTCAATTTTAACCACCAGTATTATGAATTAATGATGGAATTTCAATGAGATAAGCTAAATATTTAGCGAAGAATATTGTGGGAGCATATGAAGGGCACTCCCATCTCTTTATACACTACTACCACTATTACTAAGATAAGATGTTCTGCATACTATTCTGCATACTATTACAGTTATTAGTTGTTAGCGCAGAATAGATGCTTTTGTCCAAAGCGACTTACATTGAATTAAGTAGTGATTAAGGATCAGGTGGGGGTTAGGCAGCGTGCTCATTACAGAACGTATTGGGGATCGAACCTAGTTCACATTGACAGGGAGGGAAAGACCCTAGCAACTAGACTTTCCTGCACCCATTTATCAAAAATTCTTTCAAAAAGTGTGTATTTGGGAGCAGGAGGTTGGGTGGGGGGGGGGGTTATCTATCCTCTCCCCATCTCACAAAATATACTCTTGCATCCTCCTCCCACCTCTTTCCCCCATACATCCTCTTCAACGTTTATATCCACTCTTACCTCTGGCGGATAGAGACCCGCTGTCCGTATCATCTCTTCACTGTCACTGCAGCAATCACAGTAAAACAGGCTTGCAAGCTCCAAACTGTCAAGCTACAGCCAATTCTATATTGTGTTGAATGAGTTATGCCAGATCTTTCTTTATATAGTCTTTCCCTGTGCTATACATGTTGAATTGAAACAATGAGTGCATTGAGTCACTCGTAGAATGTAGGGGGACCCTTACTGTGAAAGACTTGTGTTAGAGGCCTGTGAGGTAGAAAATAATTAGTGAGTTGTTAGAAGAAAGTGATAGCCTATTGCTTGAGTGATCTGGGGTGTGTGTGATTGGCACAATAGACTATATTACACAGATGGCTGGTTTTATGACTGTTCCTCATTCCATATACAGAAAAGGGACAAAAGTGATGTTGGAAATTCTAGTTAATTGTTAATTCACAACATACCATGCAATTTTGAGTTTCACGAGGTGATTGAATTAGAACATTTGTGACACCATTGTTGCATTGAAATATAGTATTTAGTTCTTCAACACAGTGTTATTTATAGAGTGACAGACTACCCAATAATACCTGGCATTCCCTAAATGATACGTATAGCCTGAATTACATATAATATAATGCAAGTCTTTGTACTTTAAATACAGCCAAATGTCAGAAACCTGAAACATTGGTTAGTCTCACAAATCAAAATTTAGGGTTAATATATCATGCCTGGTGGCAGGCAAGCTCAAATCTGTGTGAATGTTGCACTTACATTTCTTTGGCTTCAAATTGGTTTGACCAATCATGTTGCTAGGGGCGGCGATCTACAGACGTTCGTAGCACGAGACAAATTACGACTAGGCAAAAACTTGGGCATAAAACCAGGCTACACTCACAGTCACACAAGATTTAACAGGACCTGTTGGCATAAGTGACGATGCTAAGACGGTGTGCATCGATTCCAAGACCATTCTACAGTGCTATCGCCGTAGTGCTGCCAGTCCTGATCGTATTGGAGGTCTAATTAAAGATGTGGCCTCCAAAGTGCACACACTTTATCCATAGCCTGTGGGAAGACAAGGAGAAACGTCTTGTCGGGCACTAACATCCTTAGGCCATGTGTCAATGAAGGTTTAAAATCAAACTTGGTTAGTAGAGTTGCCACTGTATAAATACATTTGTTAAAATCGTCTCATGAATACTCCATCCTTCCACTTTCCAATAAGCGTCTCTCTGATGAACATCTCCATAACAAAAAAGGAAACCTTGCTGGTTTCCGGCACAGGCGTTGTGCAGTCTCCCCCCAAGAAGTTTGGCTATAGCATTGTCAAACTTCTGGATCCGAGATTAGTGAAATACAGACTATCACCAGGCAAAGCTGGACCTAGGGTGAATGGCTCTTTGTGGGGCTGGCACCTGCAAATCCTTCCCCGGTCTCACTTACACCCAACCCTGACTCTATTGATATGCTCCTCCAACCCCCACTAGGCCCTGCCTTGGCATAGTGCTGGTGAGCTGGCATCTGTTCTTCGTCAGCCCTTCTGCAGAGGAAATAGCTGCCTAACTCGGGTCTTTGTCTGGGGGAGCAGGAGCAGGCTTACAGGTGGTTAACCTTAAATATAACATTTGTCTAATTTTGGGAAAGGTTGGTGGTCATTGTTGCCGGCAAACATTGTTGCCGGCAAACATAGTGAATACAGAAAAAGTCTTTAGACCACTCTTTATCAGGCACTGGCTTTTGTCACCTTTCTGATGGAGTATGGAAACCAATTATCTATCCAGTTGGTATTAATTATTATAAAATCAAATCAACAATAAAATAAAATACAAAATCATTCCCTAGGCCACCCGTACGGACAAAGCAGTTTGCCTCTGTGATGCTCTGCAACTTGTCCCCCGTGTCAAAATTAGTTTTGAATCGGATAGTGGTGAAATCATTTCCCTAAGCCAATCTGTTTTGGGAACCCGGGTAGGATTGTTATTAGATTGTAGGTGCTGGCCTGCGGTCCCATAACATGTTGACTCGGCAGATAAACAGCCCCTTCTTGGCCGGCCTCCTTCCTTCTCTGCTCCTGTCATGATGCCAGGGTCAGCATTAACATACAGCTTCTAGAGTGAATCCCTCTATAAGTCCCCCAAACTCAACCCTTTCCAAACGTTCCCTCTGGAGACAGGGCCATTGGAGAGACTGCATTCAGTTGACTTGCACTCAATTTGATATCATTCATAACTTACCGCAACAACCTTTTATTTCAAAAAATAATATATATATTTCGACTATACTACTGACCCCAAGCTGAACCAATCATATGACAACCTTCACTGTCGGTCATCATTTCAAGAGATTAGTGAAATATTAATAGTTTCCCTATGACCCCACGGATAGTGGATCAAAATAGCCCCACACATCCTTTGTCTTCCCATTGCATTCACATGCTTGTAGTGTGTGTAGTGTCAACTGTTTTGAAACAGACAGGGCAAGTGTATGGTCGTGTGGTCTGGGATTGCTTTTGGGCATGCAGCACTGGACCAGAGCTCCGCGGGTAGGTGGATATCTATATTTCTGCCTGTTTATCTCCTGTGTCACAACACTCCCCCCAGAACAAGAGGATTAACCCTAGCAGGCAGAGCCTTGATTTGGCCAGAGATAAGAGCTGCTTAATTGTAATCACTTGGACTGCGGCCGAGGAAACACAGGAACAATGACCCGACATAGGGCACGGCAGCTTGAACCTATACTTTCCCTAATTGCAGAAAGCATCATTGGTTCTATGTCAGTACTATTCTTGTTGTGTTTATTCCATTTCCATTGAGTCATTTAGTGGAGCAGACACTTTATTCAAGGCGACCCACAGGTGAGGCTGAGGACAATCAAATCAATATTGAAGCAACAACAACGTTTGTGCTACACAGCCAAGTTGCTGAAAAACAAACTGGGCTATTGAAATAAAGAAATAATAGTCTGCAGGTTATTTTTAATTAGAATTATTTGTGAAGTTCATAGAAGTTAGTGCAACACAACAAACAAATTAAGATGCGTTCCAAATGCTACAGTACTATAATACATTATAATACACATTTATTGTAATGTAAAAAAAGTCAGTAGTATCACATAAAAAGTACCCAAGTGGGTTGATGTTGTTCCGGTAGAGACGGGCTACATGTGTTATTTGAAGATGGACTCTGCTGATCGTCTGGAGCTGGGTAGCTCTTTCCACCTGGGGACTGCAAAAGAGTTCACACAGTGCCATTTGCATCGGTTAGTGGACCATTGTCATTGCTCCATGTGGCTTCTGATGCTTTGCAACGTCTTTCAGCATCATATGCAGAGGTTCCCTATACAAAGAGCATTCTGCTGTTGCAGCTGTTTGTTTTATGTTCTGGTTTGTTAATTTAATTTGTAATATTTTAGTTCTGGTTAGTTTTGCTAACCCTTTTTGTGGGGAGTTGTTATTGTGGGGGGGTAATAATAATAATAATAAGATACATTGAGCCTGTTTTCTCTCCTCGACCCGAAGTCTCCCTCACATTCAAGAAATAAATAAATATAATAATAATATTATGCTGATGAATGAATGTATTCAGTATTGAATATACAGTCAGTCTACACTTCCTGGGAAGGAATAGGAAATGTATTTTTGATTGTATTGGATTCTGTTTCGCGTAATGGATGTGTGTGAGCTACAGTACATCTAATGCAATAGCTACTGCAATTCTTTCTGTACTTGTGCATAACAAATCCACTCCCCCTAAAGAGACTCACACATGAATAGGGTACAGGATATTCTAGTTGTTTGGTTATTGGATTCCCGCCTGAAGGTTTGGGGTTTGCATCCTAATGTCCACAGTCTACCTCTAGACATCTTTGAGCAAGATGCTGAATCACATTAATGACAAATGATACAGTTCACTATACATCACATCCGGCCAATTAGACATACACGAAATAGACATACACAACTAGTCTTTAAAGAAGTAGTCTATATGTGGCAATATGGATCCTCTTCCATGGACCACTCATCAAACATAGGCTATTATCTTCCCTTGCATAATTTGTGATTCAATCTCCCTGTCGTTATTCTGAGATGGCAGAGCTCCTGTTGTGTTGGAGAAAGCGTATGGTATCGCTAGGAGATCAATTGTCCCTACGAGGTTTAAGAACAAAATGGATGCCCGGGCTGTATTTGGAGAACCAATCAGAAAGTTCTTGATTACAAAGGATTTATAATGTTAGCCTATTTCTCATTGCTTTCTCACTACTTGCTGCTGCAGGGTTTTTTCTGCTTTAAGAGTCTTCAAACAGATGCCCATGACTGCAATTATGGTTATGTGATAAGTAATTTCAACTGTTTCAGATTATGTTGACCCCCCCCCCCCCCCCCATCCAAAATAAATCCTTGTAATCAATGAATTATGTCCAACGATGAGGAGTTGATATAGTTGTTAGTTGGTTCAGCGGCCGATTCACATAGAGAGGTGAAACGCTGCTGCCTCGCTGAGATCTAATAGAGGCAAGTTCAAAATGTCCTTTCTCCTGCTACTTAAGACTTGGCGACCAATACAAAGGGATGCTGTCAGGTTTGTGAATGTGGCAGGACGACATGCCAACGCATTCATCAATTCCGGACCCTGAAAATGTGTAAGAAGAGGTCTAGATGTTCACGGCCCAGGCAGCAATGGTCCTCTCTGTGCCGAGTGGCTGAGAGAGGTCCTGACCAGCTGGGACTGAAATGTTCTGGGGGAGCTTTGTGCAGAATATTCCTCCACATAGCTTGTGAGGGACGAACATACAGCACCATCTGTGTGTATACATTCAGGTTTCGTTTTGCAGGTCAGTATAGTGGGTCTGAAATCTAATCTTTGACAGCCTAATGGAGAACTTATGGATGGTTTTAGACAGTGAGTTATTGATGACGTCTATCCCTCCCTGTCGTCAGTACGCAACCTTTCCCCATCTCGTCGTTCCTGTGTACGATGTATCCTTGGCAACCCTCTGGAAGTCAAAATCTTGGGGTTGTCCGGAGTGCCATTTGTAATAAGATCAATGCAGGGCTGCTGCAGAGCAAAGCTGCTGTTAAGGCTTGGGAACTGCTGCAGTCTGCATCAGGCTCCTTCTAGTACAACAACAGCATACATGTTACATATGCCCCATTAACCTAGATCCAAGACTAAACACATTGGAGGTATTAACTATTATTTACTATGTATTCATTAAGCAGACACTTTTATCCAATGGCACTTATTGGCTATATATTTAACATTATTCACGGAGCCTGAGGTGAATAATTGTTTTAGTATATATACTACACGTGAACACTCCACAACCCCACAACCATTTGACTATTCTCCATCCTGCCAAAGGTATTTCCCCTGTTAATTTGTGTTTTAAGACGCTTGATTGGACGATATAATGCTTGATAAGATGAAGTTTGCAAGGCCTTTCCCCTACCCTAATTTAATGATTGTGCCAGGTACAGGTGATCTATCAGTACATCACCTGCTGAGATTCTACAAGAACACTTGATTCTCAGTGCTATGTATTCCAACAGAAACATTTCCCCAAAACATAAGAACATTGCATTTACCAAGTGAAGATATTAAAACACTTTGTTATTCCTGGGAGGGAAATTGAGGTGAGTTCCTCTACTAATGTCGCTGTGTCTCCCTCGCTCCGGTGCCTCTCCAGCGAGCGAGCCTGTGACAGAAGCACAAGAACATCTCCGAGACCCTGCGGGGCTGAGGTGCTTCCTGGGAACTTGTGGTCAAAATTGAAAAAATAAACACCACCGTGTCGGCAAATGTTGTGGCTTGACGTGTGTGTGTGTGTGTGTGTGTGCATGTGTGTGTGTCTGTGCGTGATTGGAATGATGAATAGATAGTGTCTCTGCGTGTGTGTGTACACCAACATGATATCCAGCCACCAAAGAGGCAGAAGAAAGACACACAGCGCCTGGCGTCCCCACTAGCTGCTGGATGTGAAGCGCTTGATTGTGCTGCATAGCCTGCAGGCGGCGGTCGGGAGGGGATGGTGGGTGGGTGAGAGGGAGGGAGGGAGGGAGGGCAGGGCGGCAGTGGAAGGATGTGTGGGCTGCAGTTGGCGGGGAAAGCCAGCTGCACAAGCCCAGCAGGAGGCCTCGTCTATGGCAGGTCCACAGAGAGCAAGGAAGGAAGGGAGAGAGGGATGGGGATGGAGAGTGAGTGAGAAAGGGAGCAGAGAGCTAGGAAGGGAGAGAAGAGAGAGAGAGAGAGAGAGTGAGAGAGAGGGAGAACATAAAGGTGAGTGTTGGGGAGGGAGAGAATGAAGAAAGAGAGCAAGGGAAAGCAAGTGAGGGGGGGAAAGAGACGGATGAAACAAGTGAAATAAGAGCGAGGGAGGGAGAGGTAAAAAAGAGGGAGGGATGAAGCAAGTGAAGTCAGAGAGCGAGTGAGGGAGAGTAAAGGAAGAGAGCAAGGCAGACAGCGGATGGAAGAGGGACACAGGATGAGATGAAGGAAGCTGAAGGGGAAAGAAGCTGAAAGAAGCAACATTTGGCATCAAGAGCTTTGGATGGATTTCATCTCTGTGTGATATGTCTGTAATGTGTATGTTTGTATGTGTGTCCTTGTGTTTTGTGTGTGTGTGTGTGTTGGGGATGGTTCTAGTGTGGGTGGAAAGGCTGCTTTTTGCGAAATACTCAATAATAACGATGAGATGAGGGGGTCTTGGCAGTCTTGGCATTATTGAGAAAGATGACCCTAACCCCATCCCTCTGCTGTGTCCTGACCTGTACATGAGATCATGTTTCCGTTGAATCTGGAAAATGCATTCCCACATCCATGCCTGTACTGCAAGTACTGAACAGTGCCCTTATTCACACGCCATTGCGATACACTCACAGGATGTGTTAAAGTGAAGTAAAGTGGTAAAGATTTCATGAAATGCCTGCCCATTTTGATACTGCTTTGGAATTAAATGTTAATTTAAAACAATATGGAAAACAATACATACAGACAACAAACATAGTGCCTTTCAGAGAGGTTACTAACAGCATACTATCAGCGATGACTTTCGATGCGAGGCATGCTGATGATACATCCCCCTCCCACCAACACAGACAAGTGATCAGCCGTGCCAAATTTCAGCTAAATATCTAATACAAGCTAATTAACAATACAATCTGCCAAACACTCACCCAACCCGCGACAACAACCCTCTCTTAAATTAACATTGGTAGTAGGCTACTCTAGAATCTGTTCAATCACAGTGCGTGTCTGTTCTAGTAGCAGTGCATGCATTGGATTTTTCCAATCCTTCTGCAATGCCTGATAGATGTTTAATTAGGGAGTTGGTTGGCGTGTTGGGTAGTGGAGCATGAAACAATAGTTTATTAGGAAATGTGTAGCTTAGCTGAGTCACTAGGGGCCTAGTTGTGATGTGTCTCCTTGCTTTGATTAAAGGAATGACATCATAATATGCTCTCTCCATGTATCCAAGAAAGGCCAAGAGCTGCCACTCCAGATGCATGGGTTTTAACATTGTATTGCTCCACACCCGTTAGTTGGCAATGTGTAAAATGTCTACACAGTAATTAACAGATAAAAGTGAACACTCTTTTAAATGTAACAATATGTCCCAATGGAGTACATTTTTCTGCCAAACAAATATTGTGCTTAAAAAATTAATTACACTAAGTTTTGGCCCTCCCTAGTATTGGATAATCTCTTAAACTCATGATGACATTTACAAAACCTTGCCAAGTGCTAGATCAAAATAAAACCCATGGATCGTGATTTTAATACAAATACGCTCTTGTCTGTCCTTGGGGCCATTCATTCACATTTCAAAGCTCCATTGTATTAACGCTGCACTATATGCTTGGATCTTGGTCAGTTCCATTTCCACCACAAACACACACATCACCCCGTGGCCCTTTCACCTACAAACGATCCTCAGCTGGTTCTGTTTAATATGCAGGGAAAACTCTGAAAATAATTAAACTCCACTACCAAGGATACGACCCCAATTACCTCACATACCTAGTCGGTGTGGAGGGAGGAATAAGAGGAAAAGGGACAGTTTGCCATCATGGATAGCAAACTTGGGGCCTTGGACCTTTTAAGCACTGATTTCTATTTTTGGCTTGGCTCTTGTCTATATACCAGCAATTCTTTCTTATGGCAAGTACAATTCAATTGATTCACAAGGCATTTGATTGCTTTCTTCATTGCCCTGCACTCTATTCTGACGTCCCTGCCAGTTCATTCCTTTTAATGTGTCAGTCATTGTAAGTCTGCGAGTATACCTTCAAACCACAATAAACACACCATAAACCAGCTGTAGCCGGATTTTAGCTGTAGCCTATTCATTGCAAAGTGTGTATAAACAAGTCATTATACTTGATTTGAGTTATTCCAAGATGCTCTCTGTGACTGTTGAAACTAATCTAACAAGAGCAACAAGCAACATCCTGCTTGACCAAAGTGGTTTGGATTGTATAATATATTGCACGTTGCCTTGGTTACCTCAAAATGCAGAGGCATAACAGTAGCATCCTGTTTAACGTCTCTTTGTTTTCAAGCTTTTCATATTGTATTTTGACATCCAGCTGCCTGTGACAGGGGCATACATATTCTAAACAACAAGCTCACGTAGATCATAGAAAGCCCAACAAAGAATTTAGCTAATTGCATAATTACCAGACGATGCTTATAGGTAAACGGCTATGCACAAGCCCTCTGCAAAATAGACTCAACTGATGGGCCTTGTTGTTACTAACTCCTTCCTGGGAAACACATATCAGCATGATGTGTGAATGATTGACAGCTCCTTCGCAGTGCCACAGCCCAAACCCAGCCTTTGACTTGTTCCCTATTTGTGATGAAATTCTCCATCGCCCCTCCTCCATCAATCCTAATCTGTTGTAATGGGTCTCAGTCTGTGGTGTCTTAACCCCCCTCCCAACCCAAGCAGCTGCTGAGTTCAGGGAGCTATGGAGAGATTAAAGGAGCATCTTCGACCACCGCCACCCACCACTAGGGACTCACTCGACACATGCCTCTAACTTCTGCTAGCGTTCTTCTTTCATCAACTGTGTATCCAAATTCCTCCCTGGACCTATAGGAATGACAGGGGGTCGTTGAGTGGACGCCAAATTCCATGCGGGCAACATTGGAGTTCCTATGGGACTTCCTCTGCTTATCAGTGTGGCTCATTAGAGGCAGATGAAACAATCTCTAGTGCCTGTGACTCTGGGCACATTAGGCAGTAGTATGCATTTGTCAGTGCGCCTGCTGCCTTTTTGCAGCAGTGCTGCTCCATTTCCTTGGCTTTGGAGATGAACCGAGTGCGCTACACAGAAGGCCACATGGTTGAGTCCCACACAACGTATCTGACAGATGCGAAAGCCATTCCTGTCCATCCCTGCTGATGAGCCCTTGAGCAAGACATTGAACCCGTTTTGCCAGCTGTAAGGCTGCTGCTCAGTGGCCCACCCATGTTTTTGTGTGCCAGATGTGTGAATGTCATGCATTCAGGGGTAAAGGGCTACGCATGGGCAGAGCATTCACAGCACAAATGGCCTCACCCAATGACCTTTGGATGCAGTTCCAGCCAGGCTGAGATTCAAAGGAAATGGCAAGGAGGTCATTAGGAAAGTAACACAACAATTTACAGAAACCCCCTGAATTCTTAGCAAGGCAATTTAGATACTGGTTTAAAGCATGTCATGATCAACGTAAAATGTGCACGTGTGCCATACAGGACAGCAGTTTGTCTTTTAAATTAAAAATGCATGAGTAGAACATGTATCATGTACACACACCAAATGGGTGCTCAAAATCCCGAAACATGGCAATGGCCTACTCCAGTCTAGATTTTCAGCTTTATAAATATCAAGGCAGTATCTGAACAAACAGGACATATTCCTTGTGATCAGGCAGCGGTGAGCTGTTTGAGGGACTTGCCTCTGGGGGCAGGCCTGCCGCCTCCTGTTAGACCTCCATAATGAATGGCTTTGATGGGACTTTAGGGAATGAAGCCCATGTTTACTTGCAGAAAGTGGGTGTCCCGTGCCTGACCTTGTCGAACATGGCAGGAGACAGCCAGTGTAATTCTCCCTTTGCTGGCCTTCATTGGGCTGCTTGTCTCTCAGTTTCAGCTGTCGCAAACCCTTTTGAGTGGGGTCGATCTTCCACACCTCTCAGCCACACTGACACGCTCACAAACCATTGCATGTAGTTCAAGTGATGGCATGAACGTTTTCACTTGCTCTTTGCATTTGTTGTAGATTAAGTTTTTTCTTTAACATCATATGAGTATGGTAACGTTGGTTGCTACTTCTACACAAGGCAGGAAGAATTTGAGTAATAACAATAAAGTATTCTTCTTACTGTTAGACATGTGTCCTTACACAAGTACCTTCCCTAAAAAAAGAAAGAATAACCAATTAATCCAGAAACGTATCAGCAGTACAAGGTAAAGGCATCTGCTGTGGCTCAACCAGTTTCCATTTTAAGGAACTTGATATATCACCCAATTTAACTTTAATTTGCTACTACAAATTCTGACTTTGAGACCAAGGACACATGGCTTAATCAGTTGAGAACTCACCTCTGAAGAATAAAATTAGACAAGCAACCCCTCCAAATCTATATTCGTAATATGTTACTTTATCTCAGATATTGTATAGTTGTTCGAAGGTTACTTGAAATGTTATTCAAATTCAAGGACTGAAAGAAATTATTCACTGTATTATCCAGTTATTTCCAAATATTAGCTATAATGTACAGAACGTTCTAGTCCAGTTTCATTTCACTGGGCTAAGGTCTCTGTTGCGTGTGTCCTCATAAGTCCTCATAAAGATTATTCGTTGTAACGACGCGTCTTTATGGCTGTTGCCAATTCCTGTACATAGTAATTAAAGTGATTGGGGTTGAGTAATGAAATCCTCAAGGGGTTGTAATTAGTGTTGGTTACGGTGGGATTTTTTTTATGTTCCTTAAATGGCATTTGGAAAAACCTCAACGTCAACTGAGAAAAGTTTTTGAAGATGCAAATGGTTCACCATTTTAGTTGGTTTGTTATCGCCAACAGATTCTCCAGAGGTTCGTAAGACACGTTTGGCTCCTTCCACATTTTCTTTTGGGTCAACCTTGTGATTGTACTTTTATCTTTTCCTTTCTTTACGCTGTGTCATGACTCTAAATCCTTACGCCTCGTTTCCACATACGTATGTTTTTCGTATCCGTGCTTTCGTAAATTTACGGAAGGAGTCGCTAGTGTTTTACGTACGGACATGAATTTATTTACGGACAAAAGATGGGGGATAAAAACAAAACCAACCAGGCTTGGAAAGAGATCGGCGAGGAGTTTGGCCTGCCAGGTACTTACATGTTTCGTGAAAAACATAAAAACTTCCATACGGTATCTCCGTAAAACGACGGCGAAAGTTACATTTTTTGAACGTATATTACGGACATACCGGACAGAAATTTTACGGAGGGGAGGAGTCTCGGAGGAAAAACAGACATTACGGAGAATCACATAGGAATGAATGGACTTTCGGTCGGAGACGGTTGGATCGCATACGAGAATGTACGTATGTGGAAACGAGGCGTTCGACCTCATTGGCTTCTCTGACGTTCTCTGTTGCCCGAGCCGGGCCTTACCAATGCCCTGACAGCAGAATTACATTAGCTCTTATTAGAGTTTTCCACTGGCTGGAAACACAACCGGAATTAATTAAACAACATTATACGTGCTCTTACCTGGTTATGGCTCTTATGGTAAAGGATGGGCAAGATGCACGAAGGAAATGGCAAGGAAATGGCTCTCTGATATTGTTATCAATATTATTGTGTCAGTTTACAGTTCATTCAATATCCCCAACTATTATGTGGTGTTCTTTCACCTGGGAACCGACAAGAATAACAAGCAGGAGGCCTTTATTGTAGCAGAGAATGTTTGATTTATGAGGTGCGGTCCGTTTATTGTATAATTTTCTGCATTGCGAGTTCTCATTGTGTCCCTGGTTGCTCTGGTTGTGGTATTTTTCCTATTGCTCGCTGTGTGTGCTATCACTATAACTTTTCAGATAGTACTCATTGAAATACAATTTTGTTGCTCTGAAATATTCCTTCCTAAAGACTGGCCATTTTGGAGACTTATACTTATACTACATATGCTAATTTTAGTAGCAGTAGAATTCCGGAACACTAAATATTAAGTCACCTCTTATTAAATACATGTTCTTCATATTTCTCCCCTTTTCAAAATGTCCTAGTACTTTTCCCCACCGAGTCCCATTCTAACATGTTTCAGACTGTTCATCCAGCATTTAATAATATACATAATTGAAGATATTCATAATTAACTGCAAATCTTTTTGTTTCTACCCCTCATCATCTTATTTTAGGATCATACACACCGTGAAATACAGATAGAAATACACCTACTCCAAGATAACCAGGAAGAAAATGAGACAAAATGGTTGTTGTTGTTTTTTTTGTCTGAGTTTTAACCACTTCCACTTTCAGCATTATGCAATGATTTGAAATGACTTCCCAAGTACCGTGCTAAAAGAAGAATAAGAAATAAATCAAGCCGAATCCGTTTTATCAATGCAAAGTAAAGGCATTTTCTCTGGCTCAATGTAATCAACCATTATTTTCAGGAAGCAATTTTTGGAATAAATTCAAAATGTGCATCCAAACGTCCATCCTTGTCCTCAATAGATGTGAGGAGGGAATGAATCCACTTCTTTAAATTTACTAACATCGGCCGCTTCTCCCCTGTGCTCTAAATGGATGCTCCGGCTGGCTGACATTATGAATTTTTTTTCAATGGAAACTATATATAATTATGTGGGGATTCATTTTGTATTTATTGCATTAAATGCGCTCATGTCCTAGAACTGTAAAGGCAGCGGTCATAAGATAAGTAATAGTACTCGCTTCCTGAATCTTAATAAAATGTATAAGAAAATCCATAACCATGTTTTATTTGATATTCATGGAGTGGTGCAGGGACAGGATTTTTCAGTGGCTGAAGTCAGAATTTCGATCTGCGACTTCCAAATGCGACCATGCAATTCTAATTGGAACATCATTGGATTCTCCTTCCTTTAGAAGTTTCACATTTCCCTGCTGAGCAAGGGATATGAGCGATCCTCTCTGTGCGCAAGTCGGACCAAGTCCTCTCTCCCATTGAACATTGAAAATAACTCTTTATCTTACATGATGAAATTATATAAATCTTAGAGAATCCATCCATCCATGCATCTGGTTTCTTTACCTAATATTCATTGTTTGGTTAAGCTCATACATTTCTGGTTAATTTGAATGTGTGTAATCTTCTGATCAATCAATGCGGTCAGCAGTAGTAAACCACATCCAAACTCAATTCAAAAATGTCCCATTATAAATCCCTTAACTGATTGATATTTAGGATCGCCCTTTAAATCACAAACCCACTACAAACATATTAGTCCGAAAGTTTCTTTATTGGTAATGTGGTCACATTCTCATGCCTTTGTGTGTGTGCTTGTGTGTGTGCTTGTGTGTGTGCGTGTGCGTGTGTGTGTGTGTGTGTGTGTGTGTGTGTGTGTGTGTGTGTGTGTGTGTGTGTGTGTGTGTGTGTGTGTGTGTGTGTGTGTGTGTGTGTGTGTGTGTGTGTGTGTGTGTGTGTGTGCGCGCGCGCGTGGTATGTCACCGTCCGAGAGTTAATCGGTTTAGTGAAAAAAGCTAATTATAGCAGTCAGAGTTCTGCACTCAGCGCACACACACACACACACACACACACACACACACAGACTACCTATAGTATAGTACTATATATTGAATGATATATGTATACGTTTTATTTATTAATGTAAATATAATTATTAGCAGTCAGTCCATTCGAGATAGTGTGACGGTAGCAAAGTAAGATATGTCCTAACAACCCAACTGCTATCACAGAGCTGACTCTTGATTTTCCCCAGTTCAGTTGGCCTACCTGAGCAGATTCAGGTCAGACTCCAGCACTTTCTAGGTCTTCCAACAGTTGTTGCCGGTTGCATATACTTAAGACGAAATTGAAGATAGTGTGTCCTCATACAAGATAGCTGGTTTGCGACCAAAACTAAGAACTGCAGGGTACTGGGTCGATACAGCAGTGCTTTTCCCCGAAAACACCACTAATTGGTTAGCGTGCACGTGTACAATTATGCTGGTATCTGTCAATACTAAATACTGCCGCTGTAAATGATGGACCCTTGATTCCCGCTGTCTATTCATTTCAAGATTAACCAATTGAAACAAGATTTGCTGAGATTGTGAAGGATTACACGCATCTGTATGGCCGCTCAAGCAGGGACTACAAGAACATGGAGATGATAGGAGACCTGTGGTGTCCTCTAACAAACAGAGAAGGCCTAGCAGAGACTGTATTGTACCCTTTCAAAATCGCTGTATTTGACAACAGTTCAACAGCCTACGCAAACGTCCATTTTTTGTAAGGATTTTGGGGCCTTAGCCGTGATGTTCTGGTTTCATTCAGAACCCCCTTTGAATCAGGTATTGTGAAGAAGGAACAGGTGACTGGGTTTTCTGGTGTGTATATCAAACGCACACACCGGAGTTTGCACACAGTTTAAATGGCTGAAGAGACCTGTGTGGCTGAAGCTTTTACAGCCAGCGCACATATGGATATTCTGATGAAAGTGTACAGTGAGCAGCGCTCTTTAAACCGCAAAATACCGCATGGATGAGCTCTGCCTACTAGGCTTAAAGGGACTCTCAAAGCCCCATATTCCTGGCCGGAATATTTTTTTCTCAATGAGATAATGGGAAAAGGGTTGATTCAAAGTGCCTACCCAAGACAATCATGGTGACGAAAGGCAGAGCTTTTACTCTTACATGTAATTCATTTATTTTTTATTATTATAAAAGAATACCCAAGTTGAAGTTGACTTTGTGTACACTCCGTTCCAAAACGTTACTCGCCAGCAGCAGCAAAAAATATTACTTGTCTTTGCTTCTCCTCTTTCCTCTTTTCCTGTCTATGCGCAACGGGACAGTAGATCAGGGCTTATTATCTTCAAGTGAAAGGTTACAAATCAATACTGGCCATGACAGCAAATGTTGGCTTTTTACCAAAAGCAGGGAGCGGCTATGAAATATAAATCTGTAATCCCACAACTCCGACCACCTTGACCCCCCCAGTCCTTAGCAAATCTCTGGATACTATAATCAAACTGAACTGAGAGCAGTACTTCTCCTCTCACCTGCTGCGAGCAAAAACATTAAATTCTCCCATATATCAGTGGTGTGTTGCAACAAAGAACAAGGGTAATCACTGACTTCTCTACCTACCCTGCCTCCCTCACCCGTTTGTTCTCTGATTGTTGCCATGGCCACAAAATCCATTTAGGAAGATGGTTTCACTCAGAGGGTTGGGACTGGTTTATGCCATGTCTACTGCTGTAGCTATTTTGTTACATTTGCTGTCTGGATAGATGGATGCCTTCCTGCTCCACAGGGCATTTCGCTAAAGTAGCTATGGATGTCAGGTTTGTTTGCTAGTGGTCTACAAATGCCAAAAATGCTAATCTTTTTGTGTTCATCACGTCAGTTGGCTGGGGCCCATGAGCAAATTAGCCTTTAACTATAGGTTGGATACAAAATATGTCTACTCCTCTGAGGCCATGTCCAGACTATGCCATCTAAATCTTTATTTCTGTTCAGACCTCGAAGGTGGATGTATCTGACAGGGCTGTCTCATCGTATAATTGTGACGTACAAACCGAAACGCAGTTTAAGTGTGGCTGTACAACATGGCCATTTCAATTCCGTGTCTAAAGTGATGGGCTGTTCAGCATCCTCTATTGTGATACATGTAGCGTCCTGAGTAATCAACCTATAGTTAAAGCCTAATTTGCTCATGGGCCCCAGCCAACTGACGCCAGAGAGTAGAAATGACTTGGCTTGGAAACAAACCCTGTGCCTCTTGGGCTTTTCTTCCCCAAATTGAAACGGATCACACAGGGATCACATGGTTGTTATCGATCAGAAGTGAATAAACATGGCGTGATTTGCACGCCGTGTCAAGGCTTATGAAGCGAGTTGGCGGGCCTTCTTAATTAACACCTCTTCCCAACGAGCGGTCTGCACCTGTGTCTCTTCTCCCTGATAAAGGGACTTGTTTTGTCTCCTCCTTGGCGCTCAAAGGTTTATCAGGTAATAAATCCGGAGCTTCCCTGGACGTTGCAGGCACACTCAGAAATGGCTATTGACTTGAAATCCAGATAAAATCCTACATTGGCATTCCTTACAAAAAGCCAGGATGCAATCAGCATGTGTTGATAAATGGTATCTGTGGCGATCTTTCAGTGGCGTCAATGAACATCAAGAAACTTGATGTTCCTTGAAAGCAGTCACCAGCTTTATTGTTTATATTGTTCCCTGCTGGCTTATAATAATCCGGTAGAAGTGGCTCCAATAGTGGGTTCTGCAATTGGTTCGATCCCCGGTGTCTTCAGTCTAACTGTACTACCTGCTCTTTATTGAACTTAACAATAACAATGTAGGTGGCTATGGATAACCAAGATAATATCTAGTATACTTAACAATTGTACTATACTATGCTGCAATATACAATACTATACTGTTTTAAACTACACCATAGTATCCTATATGATCCTGTACTATATACTACTGCTTGACCACTGCATGAAACATGAGGAATGAATTAAATGAAACAGGCTTTCTATTAAAGACTGTGTATACAGTCTATAATACTGAAGGAAACATGAGATTAATGAAATGAAACAGGCTTTCCATCGTGATCATATTTCTTGTCTACAACACTGCTTTTGTAAGTTCTTCCTGGCTGCTGCTCTGTGGTTGTAAGGAGGTTGAGAAAGTTGAACTTAGATGTCCAAAAGATAAAAATGAGAGACAGAGAAAGAGGAAGCACTTAATGTGTTTCATAATGTTTGTCTTTGTTATCTAATATCCATCTCATCTTGTTTTTATACATTTGTGAGTGACTAAAAGCAGGGCAAGGAAGTCCACATATTTTGTTGACTCAAGGTTTGTCTAAAATGGACTATATCCCATGAATTAATTGCACTGACCTTTCATGCCTGATGGAAAGTACACCGCCTGGGCATTTCAGATTCGTGTTAGATAATTATTCTTAATTTTTTTGCTGTGGTCGGTGAAATATGTCCACGAGCTTGGAAATGTTTATTTAGTTTGAGTAGACATAACTAAGGTCAGCTTTTTTTAAAGGTCAGAACTTTACCATGCAATAAAACCTTTTTTACGTATGGTAAAATGCATGCTTTTAGAAGCTCCTATGCCAAACCACATATTGTAGCTATTGTTTATTTTGCCCCTGCCTTCTGAGCAGTATTGAACTTGGACTACGGCAAGGCGGTTCTTTGGATTTGAGCCTAAATCCAATGCCTGTTTTTTTCCATTATCTTTTCATTCATTTCCATTACTCCCAACACAACCATAGCATTCCCGTCCATTTGGTTTGTTAGTTGAAGATTGTAACAGTACGCGTGTTTGTTTAGTAGGAAGAACCCTCCATCAATAGACCTCAATCATACTCCGGGAGAGTTTGATTGTTTCATAGCTGTATGTGTTTTTAAAAAGCATCATCTGAGACTTGCTGTATTTTATTTTTTTGATTTTGGGATAATTACAAGAATTACACAAAGAAGTAATGTAGGGCCCTTGGGCTGTTGTGACCCATATTTAACAATAGCAGAAGAACCCCAAAATATGCTGCTTTTAATACTTATAATGAATGGAATAATAGTCCATTCAGCTGCAACCCTCTGTGAAAGAATGTAAGATGTTCACTGAAAGTGTGAGAGACAGATAGAGAGAGATGGAGATAACCATGAACGCACATGCGCCCGCTCGCACACAGAAGCCACACACATACACACCCATGCACGCTTATACATACACACACATACGCAAGCACACATATGCACGCAGGCACACACACACACACACACACACACACACACACACACACACACACACACACACACACACACACACACACACACACACACACACACACACACACACACACACACACACACACACACACTAGCACTTTAACTTCATGCTAGAGTGATCATCCATTAATGTGGCATCGGCAGAACAATCTGCAGAAGAACTTTGGTCTCTTACCTAACCCAACTGTAAGGGTTGAGTTTACGCCCCCAGTGTACTGAAATAGTGGGAAATTTGCTCTGTTGCTCTTCTCTATTTGCATTATTCAATACACGATGCTCTCACTGACCTGCCATTTTGAAATTTTTGGTTTAGTCAGGTTAAATGCATTATTCAACCTTCCTTCACCACTGCATTCAACCTTTCCTTGAATCAGTTGCAGAACAGTGTTGTGGCTAGGGCTTGGTTTGCCTCGCTGCCATTTGATTCCCCTTGACATGCATCCTAACATACTGCTCGGATAAAAGTGTCGTAAAGGCTAAACGGGCGCCATATAAAAACCACCAACAAGAATGTTATGTGCACGTTGTACCAAATCATTGAATTACACTCAGACAGCTCTTCCGAGTAACGCAAAGTCCTCCCCTCCTCTCACCCTCACTCCCTTTGGCCGGTCTGTCGAGCAGCTCGCCCGGGGGGAGGGAGGGCCGGTGGAGGGGTCGGGCTGGGAGGACAGACGTACGTATGATTTGTTTATTAAGGCATCGACCCCTGACAGGATTCTCCACCGCTCGCTGTCTTGCATCACAATTAGTCGGCGAACATCCTCTTGCTGCTGGACTCCTGTTCCTCTCAACGCACCGTCGGCCACACTAGACATAAAAAAACAACCACAGTCGACTCACTCTGTGTTTCTGGTTCCTACAGCTACTTTCCACTCGGATCCAGTTTATTTTTCAAACTTTTTGAAGAAACTTTATTCGTATGCTTAGACTTTTCTGTAAATGGGTTATGCTAATTTGCTAAGTGTAATGTGAACGTAACGATCGGCATGTTCGCCAAAGCACTTCATTATCCAGTGCAATCGAAGTGGCCTCCATTTGTATGCTTATTGCTTACTGTTCAATGCGTACTTATTCTATTCCAATTCAGTCATTTTCACTGTTATCCAAAGCGATAAAGTGAATTGATGCGTGTCGTAGGTAGGGTTTTGGAACCTTGCCCAAGGTAAACAGAGAAAGTACGGGATTCAATCCAGTACCTTTCTGCTTGGGGGTCAAGCAGCCTCGCCACCACACTATCCTGCACCCCCCTATACCTAAGCCCTATGTGTCCTTGTAATGCATCGATGGTGATGCTGTCGGTTGCTTTTTAGGCCTGTTTGGGTCGAGGCTTGCTGCGTCCCGCCGTCGTACACAGTGTCTCATCTCTCCAGTCCGATCACAGCACACAGCGGGCTCCTCGGCAATGTGTGACCGGCAGTCGGTAGCGGCACTAGAACACAGCCCCTGAAAAGAAATGATTTATTAAAGACAAAGCACTGCAGCAAGCTGCGGAAAAACCTCCTGTCTCGTATATGATTACTCAACAAGAAAGAAATATTACTTTGGGATTTTATTTTGGAGCGCTTTCTATTATTTTGGAGTCTATTTTTGTTTTCATGCAGTCTATTCCCAGGGGAGTAGGAAGTTTGCTGTGTAGAGGGGGAATATTTAGTTGTTTGTGACTGTGTGTGTGTGTGTGTGTGTGCGTGTGTGTGCGTGTGTGTGTGTGTGTGTGTGTGTGTGCGTGTGCGTGTATGTGTGTGTGCTCTCTGGATTGTTAAATTAGCCCTACACAATCGAACGCACCGCTGGTACCCACTCACCTCACCTCATACATCCTGCATGTCGCCGCCTTGTAGTTTATGGTTTGTTTCCCTGGATGGCGAGAGCGAGGAGAGGAGAAAAAATAGCCAAACAGTGCCTTTCTTTTCTTAGCCTTATTGAACTTGGCACCGACAGACGCTGGGGTGCGGAGAACCGCCAGCTCCATGCAGCTGTGGCGAGCATCGGTTCAGCTCAGAGTCAATTCTCCACAAACTCAAAATGTGAACGCAAATTATTTTTCCTTCTCTTTGTCCTCCCCTTCCCCAAGCCCCACACACATGCCTTGAATTCCATCAAGGAAATGCATCGTGGTTGATGGACTGCACGCTCGTATTTCACGATGCGGTGACTAGCCTGCACAGAAATGAAGGGGATTTCGCAACATTAGCGAGATAAGCTGGCTAATTAGTGCTAAACACCTGAGATCCAACAATAGCACGTCTCCCTCGCTGCTAGCGATCAACCAGCAGCAGCAGCAGCAGCCCGAAACCAGTGTGAGCCGCTCTGGCTCTGCCGCTGTGATTGATTTCTCCCTTCACACCCATAGAGGGCAGCTGTGTTCTCCACAACTTCTCCCCTTGCTGACAGAGAGAGAGAGCGAGAGAGAGAGCGAGAGCGAGAGAGAGAGAGAGAGAGTAGGGGCCAGTCAGAGTGGGAAGATGTAAAGTGGCAGAAGTGCAAAACGAAAGACTTGAAAGCAGGTTACCTGGGGACTCAACTGAATCTTCCCATCTGACCAATCTGATAGACGCTGATGCAAGTCTTAAAAAAAAAAAGGGGGCTCCTCTTTTCATGTTCCTCTTTATAGTGCACGCAAGCATGGCTATGAGTACAACGATGTGCTGTGGTGCGTCCAGCATCTGCCGGAGACAACGAAGATTTTATGTTTGGAACTATACTCTTAAGTATGCATCTATTTCTCACTCTTCTGCCACATCCCTCCATCTCTCTCTCTTTCTGCCCTTCTCCCTACCTCTGCATCTCTTGCTTGATCTGTCTGAATCACTATGTCTCTGTCTGCATCTAAGTCCCCCCTCCCCTCTGTGCCTATCCTTCTCCGTCCCTCCCTGCCATTCTTTCTCTCACTGTCTTTGTCTCTCTCTCTCTCCCTGCCTGCCTTTCTCTCTATCTGAGTCTGGCTCTCCCTGCCTGTCTCTCTCTCTATCTGCGTCTGGCTCTCCCTGCCTGCCTCTCTCTCTATCTGCTTCTGGCTCTCCCTGCCAGTCTCTCTCTCTATCTGCATCTGTCTTTCTTCCTGCCTGTCTCTCAATCTCTGTCTGTTGTCCTTTCCCTGTCTGTCTCTCTGGGTATGTCTCTCCTTGCCTGCCTTCCTCTCTATCTGTGTCTGGCTCTCCCTGCCTGTCTCTCTCTCTATCTGCGTCTGTCTTTCTTCCTGCCTGCCTTTAGATCTCGTCCTTTCCCTGTCTGTCTCTCTCTGGGTATGTCTCTCTCTCTCTGCCTCTGTGCTCCACGTGACCACACACAGCTCAATGTAAGCAGTGGTAGCGCAGGTTGGGTGGCGTCACAGCAGGATAAACACTGATTACACGTTTCTTTAATGACGGCATCTAATGAATCACAGCACAGTAAATGAACGGCCATAGTGAGGCGGCTTCATGAAAGGGAAGGCTGGGGCGCTACTAGGTGCCGCCATGGTTGTCTGCTGAACCCAGGCGGATTGAAGAGGGAGGCAAGACTTCTGATGTCAAAATATATCTAGAAGAGGGAGAGACGGATAAAGGGGAGGTAGAGAATGCGACAGACCAAGTGGAAAATTGACAGACAAAAAAGAGAGATGGAAAGACGAGCGAGAAAGAGGCAGAGTACGACGGAGGGAAGGGAGAATGCGAAATGACGACCAAGATTGATGAAGAGATAGAATGACGTGACGGAGAGAAAAGGAGACCAATACGATAGAGCGGCGGGAAGGGGTCGGGTATGACTGAGGATGACGGAGACAGAGAGTGAATGACAGTGAAAGAGAGAGAGAATGACAGAAACGGTGAGGAAGAGAGAGAGCCAGAGAGATGGAGAGAGTTACAGAGGAAACAGCGAGAAGAGGACAGGATGATAGAGAGGGAGAGAGAGCTGGGAGTTTAAGTTGCGCCCGCTTCATTGTGTAGTGCCAGCTCTCTGTACTTGTTTCCCTGGCACGCTGTAGGCTGTAATAAACCAAACAATATCACATTAACACCCAAGGTCCACAATTAATGGGCCTGGCAACAGCCAGCAGGCCTTCTTGCAAGCGCACACACACACACACACACACACACACACACACACACACACACACACACACACACACACACACACACACACACACACACACACACACACACACGCGTGTGCACAGATCAGAGCGTTGCCTGATGTCTCTAAAACAGGCTTGCCTCCATGTACCATGTGTAAGGGGATAGAACACGCCCCCTTATCCTCTTAATTTATCAAACAGAATAAATTAATGGACGCTGACAAGCTCAATAACCTTTCAGTGGCTACCGATAAGTTATAATTATCAGCCAAGGAATTAAGCAGTCGATGCAGAGCGTCTCTTCTGCTTATTAATGTCTGTTGAACTGGAGTTTAAGAGGGGTGGTCTAAACCTTAAAGATTCAACACTGAGAAAGTCTGTATGTATTTGCTTTAGTTATTGCTTACAAACAGGAGAACATATGTCTGTTATGATTTACAGCCTGTACCTTGGGACCCAGGATGGGTTTGGTTTCTTAAAACCTGACAAATGTCTTCAACTAAACTCTATCAAAGTCAAACTAAAGCCGCAGGCACAATAAGTCAGCCAAAAAGAGGAACACATATTGTCTAGTTTAGTTTAATGAGCAAACTGGTTGCCACATATGTCAAGTATAGATACTTGTTAGTTTGCTACCCTTGTATCGATGGATACAGCTGTCATGGTACTTATAGAACTACTGTTATGTTGCCCAGTAGCACTTATGCAATGCTATTTATTTTATTATTATGCTGACCGAAAGCTAAAACAAGCTCAGGTTCAACAGCTTGACAACTCGACAATTTTCTTCTCAACAGAACAGAAGGCAGATGACTGCAATAAACATCGATGTGTGCTTTGATTTTCTCAAAAAGATAGTGAATCCAACTGAAATAGTTGCTTCAGGAAAACATTATATATACCATCACATCTTATCTTTGTGCAGAGATTGGTGCCGGGACAGCCGACTGACCTCTGGATGGGGCTGAAATTCCTCTCTTTTATCAGTCCGTCACGGTGCTGTATGCTGGGCTTTGAGATTCCGCGAGGACGCTTCATGATTCCTCAACGGCTTCTATTCCTCCGCGCTTCACTCTCTGTCTGTATCCGGCTTGAGCCGTGTCAGACAAAATTAAGCTGGTCTGGCCTTCAACAATAACCACCACAGAAGCTGTGATTGTAACATATTTATTCCGTGTCTCACAAACAAACAAGTGTTGCATCCCAGACCAATATTTGTTTGTGAGCCCACTGAAGCCAAATGATATTAACTTGTGTTCTGCCTGTGGAAGGATTTGTGTCTGTTCAGCTCCTCATTCAACGACAACTAAAGCCATATATCCTATAAATACCTTTTAGCATGCACGACACCGGTGCACAGCAGGGATTCTGCTCATTGAGGATCAGCTCTCGTTTACGTTTCAACGGCCCGTGTTATAAATGTCTCTCCGCCTTAAGAACTTTGAATGCCAGTCCCTTTAAATGGTGATCCCATATGTGCCATCACACTGCTCCTGCCTTTGCCCGAGGATTTAGTGGCGCTGGCTGAGATCCAGAGTCTGATATACAGCAGGGGGCTTAAACAGGTGTCAAAGGTCAGCAGAACCACTTTTACTATTGCAGAGGAATTCAAAGTGTGCTAACTCCGATTGCATGATTATTTGCTTGCGCGTGCGTGCGTGGGCATGCATTTGACAGATGGGAGCATGATGAGTGAAACAAAATGGCTTATTTAACTTTTTCCCCACAGGAGTCGATGTAGAATATACATAGCTTTAAATAATAGACGTGTCCTGTGCTACGCGGGGCCGCCTGCAGGCCCTGGGCTGCAAGTGGAGCGGACACAAATTCCAATCAACCGCTGGCATTGTGATAAAGTATTTAGCCACAAATCTTTGAAGCCTGTCAGAGTTGGAGCTGGAGGGCTGCTGTTTACACTTTAGACAAGGCTCCGGAGTGAATACTTTAGTAGGGGGTAGCGGTGGGATGTGGTGTGATGCATGATTACACAGCAGATTAGAGCCATTTAAATATTTGAATCGTTTTTTTTCACACTAGCAAAGCATATTAAGCTCCTGTTTTCATAACAGTAATGAATCACCATATACGTTTTTTCTATCTGTTGTCATCTGTTGGAACCAGCAGACTCGGCACGGCACTGCTATTTTTTGCCTTGTTGCCCGCTGTGTGTGTGTGTGTTTGTCTGAGTTTTTGTCTGCATTTAGGTTTGTTCGTTTGAGAGTTTGTGTGTGTAATCCATAATCCATTAGGGGAGACAGTACCCTAAGTAATCGAGTGAAAGTGTCTCTTTGCATGTTCCTCTCTGGTAGGATCCATCCCTCTGCCCATTAGTGTAATAGGAGGCTATAACACCCCTATGATAGCTGGAACGAGCTCATTATAGAGCCTTTGCATGATGTTTCTCCTGGGTCAAAACCTCTTTCCGTTCAAATTCATCTTTTACAACTAAAAGCTCTGCCCCTTTTCACCATTCGTGGCTACACACCCTTTCATTTAAGTATACGTCTAATAAGATTCATAGGAATATATTTATATATCAGGTTATAGATACATTCAGGTTATAGATACATGCCTATTCAGGACTTACATTTTTTAACCCAAGTTTCTTAAAAGAGGATAGGCTACATGAAAAGATTTATAAAATAGCTGACACACAATCTGCAGTTATTCTGAAAAAAAAGCCTTTTTAAAGTTGCCTTTCAACTCTCAACTCTGGAGGAAGGACTCCAGCAATAAAGGCCTTCTGCTTATGCTAAGTATTACTATCACAAGTATTGCCTTGTGCAACTAGCCTAACTCTTCAGAGCTCACTTCCGATTAAGGCCCAATCCCATTTCGACCCCTTCCCCTTCCCCCTCCCCCTTGTTTTGAAGGGGTAAGGGGAAGGGGTCAGGGGAAGGCGTCAGGGGAAGGCGTCAGGGGAAGGCGTCAGGGGAAGGCGTCAGGGGAAGGCGTCAGGGGAAGGCGTCAGGGGAAGGCGTCAGGGGAAGGCGTCAGGGGAAGGCGTCAGGGGAAGGCGTAAGTATTGGGCCTTAGGCCCAATCCCATTTCTACCCCTTACCCCTTCCCCTTACCCCCTTCAAAACAATGGGTAGGGGTAAGGGGAAGGGTAAGGGGTAGAAATGGGATTGGGCCCAAGTCTGGCACAAAAAAAGAAAAACTCATGTTATGATACCATACTGAATTCGGAAGATCTGGTAAACAAAGCATAAGAGAGAACCAACCAATCAACTGGCCGGTAGGACTCAGTGGATCTCCTGAACTATCAAAACCAAACCAAAATCTAAACTGAGGAATAAAGCTGCGATAACAGGACTCCGGACCTCCTTCCCTGAACAATATAACATAACGAAAACCAATAGCTCTGGGTCAACAGAAGCCATCAACCCCATGCGCTTTCCTCCACTCTGTGTTATAGGCCCGCCCAGATGCCGTGATTAATGCCAGCTGGAGCTACCCAGGTGGACCTAGAGAGAGAAAGAGAGACGAAGCAAAGGGAACACACAGCAGCAGCCTGGCTGGTACAATGCGTTTGGCCCATTTTTCCGCAATTACGTGATTTTGTTGTTCTGACCGCTCCAAACTTATTTTTTCTGCACGAAGACTGCTGACAACTTTAGACCGCTTGTTCTCCTCATTCCTTCATCCAACAGTCTTGCAATTCAACACTTCCCCAATCCGACTTTCTTGTTCAGAGTGGCATTTTGGGTAAACCTAAGAAAATCAAGCATAAGGGGATAATAAAAATGAGCCTTCAGTCCTATTTTAGGACCATTTCCCTTGTGAGTTAAGTCCAGTAAGGTCCAGCCTGATCCTAGTCGCATTAGCAGAAGGCTCATATGAAAAATATAACACAATGTAGAGAAGCCAACATGATCAAATCTGTGCAGTATGTATTATTTCATATTAACAAACTAGAAACTGTTAGTCACTTAGCAAAATTGCCTGCACAAAATGCTTCATTGTACAATTTTTTTTCTAAACGATTCTCTAAATGGCACAATTAATGCTCATTGTTAATTACCAGCGTGGTACCTGAGTTCATCTCTTTTTGAAGATGCCTCTGTTAGGAGGTAGAGTGGGTTGACTAGGTTGCTAGTTCAATCCCCAAGCAACCCTAACTGCTCCCCACGTTCTTGCTGCGCCCTGCATGGTTGACTCCGCCGTCGGTGTGTGAATGTGTGGATGCGTGTATGTAAGTCGCTTTGGATAAAAGCGTCTATTAAATGCCCTAAATGTTAATATCTCTTCTTTGTGGAAAGATGTTTGACTGTTTGTTCACGCTTTCACACATACAAGACGCCAAATACTTTTTTATATGTCATCTAATAAATAAATTATTCTCCTTGAACGATCAAAGAGCAAAAGACAGACTTATTCAGGTTTACTAGATGGGATCTGCATTTGACAAGGTTTTTTATCCTTCTTTTTTCATCTTCTTTCAAGCGCAAAACCACACAAACAAATAAACAATCATATAGCTGGCTAGAGGAATAATTGTGCTTGAGACATAAAATACAGTTAACACCTCATATGTAAAAGTATTTAGGAGTCATAATTGTAAAGGCCCAGGTGTCAAGGATGCAACACTGAATGATGCTCATTACCTAGTAGTTATGACTTCAATCATTTATTTCAAGTTTTTACATCTACACTTGACAATAATCACATTACAAAGGATAGATCTTAAGAACTCTTTGCCGTGATGATGGTAGATGACACACGTTGACAGAATAACTGGTTGGTGTAGTTGGATGTTTTGGTGTTCATATCTAGTTTGAACTCATTCATCCGATTAAGGTTGAGCGTAAACCAAGGCCATATTATTATAAGCATCATTCTCCTTGTCAACCTGGCTCTGCTCTTTGTGGGTGCACAGTCCTGGTCCTTGATATATAAACCAGACCTTTCTGGAGCAGCCATGGGCAAATCAAACTCACATTACCTCCCTAATTCACTCTCTGCCGAGGAACTCGCGGCCTAGGCTTAGCATCGGATGCCGTTAGCATAATATGACATTAGCAGCATTAGCAGCTACAATGATATAAACGGTAGACCTGTGAATCACAGGTTGCAGAGTACATACAGGTTCAGAAAATATCACCCCGGGTGTATCTTTTTTTACTTTTGCTCAAACTCGGGGAGAGCAATGACCTCACTAAGGTCACTAATATCCCAGTCAAGACAGGGCCCAGCAGGCAGAAGGCTTTGGAACAACCTGTGTGATGTGTTGTTAAGATTATTGAGGGCTGCACACTGAGCTAGAAGATTTATCAGAAAATACTTCAGTGGTAACCCCTGCTGTATGGGAAGTTAACATATGGTTGGGTTTGATTTTATCACACATACACTGACTGCCTTGCCCCTCTTCCTATGTTCCCATAAAGTAACCCAATAGACCAGCTATCATACACATATGCCCCTCCCCCACTCCCCTTTCTACATTGATTGATGTGCTCAGTTGGACCTTACCTTAATAGGCAATATTGAATATCGGGGGATATTCCTCAATGTCTGTCTACCTCTCTAGTTATTTGTATATTTTATGCACATGTATTTGGGCATGGTCCTTGGCCCCTCACCCTGGAGGGTTCTTAAGGCAGGCCGCTCCACTAAGACTGGGCCCCTTGCCATCACAGAGATACTTCTCACTACTAGCACGGCCTCCCACTTCCCCGCTGTGATCCTGCTGGATCTTTCAGAGGCCTTTGACACAGCTAAACCCCAGATCCTCCTCTCCTTCCTCCGAGAACTGGGAATCTCCGGCTTTGGACTCACATCCTAGCTCACCGATCGCTCTCACAGGGTAACCTGGAAACCACTGGAGTCCCTCAGGGTTCTGTCCTTGGCCCGTCCTCGTCTCTCTCTACACCAAGTCACTGGGTTATGTCGTTCTCTCACATTCACATTCGACTCCCTTCTGGCTGGTTTGTCCTCAGCAGCTCATCTGGAACACGGCAGCCCGACTGGTCTTCGACCTTCCCACGTTCACCCACAGTCAACCACTCCTACGCACCCTGCACTGGCTACTGTTGGCTGCTCGAATCCGATTTGTGTCACTGGTACTTGCCTAACATAATATTGAGATGACCCGCTACCGGAACGAATACCAAATATGTAAGAAGTTAGAGGAGCTACAAGCTGGTTGGCTACCAGGGCTCAACAAAAGTGGTCACGTGTGCCAACCAGTTTGTGAACGTTTCTACTTAGCCCCTCAGACACTTAGAGCATAACACCCTGGTGAGTGGCGCATTTGATATATCGCCCACTATAAGGCTCATAAAAATGACTTGTAGTTGCGTGTAACAATTTTCCGACACAACGTCAGAGTGCATGCTCACCAGGGGACAACACCTTTCCCCTCCTTTCAGGAATCTTTTTAATCATCTACACTCCCGCCTGTTTTTTGTCATAGTTCCAACTCTGCGGCATGGGCCACAGATGCAGTTTATTTCTTAATTTTGTCAAACTTTTGTTTCCTTTGGGATTTGTATGTTCACCTATGTTCATGACTCGAATTGACTGTGCCAGTAACTGTTCTTTGTCCTAGCCTTGTTTATATAGCACACGCAGCTACAAATGTTATTTGCCGCTTGTGTGTTTTTCTGCTCCAACTTAAAATTCTGCCAAAAGTGATCGTTCCCAGACAAATTTTTCACATACACAACTAATAATTTAATATACTTCACAAATCACACAAACAAATTAAACATTTTATAAGAGGAGAAATAAACTATCCAATACTATTGCTTTCTCTTGTTTCATCTGATGTTGGGCTCTGATGCCCAGTGTTGTGCCTGGCAATAGCAGTCCTAAAGGGCACCATGCACGGGTGCAAAGACAAGCAATCACTGCCCACCAGCTCTGCTATCCTTGGATCCATTTTCCTCTGCTGCCTGAGTCTCGCTAATCCCTCCGTATGGGCTGTGGGGGAAAGAGTTTTAGCGTGAACTTATTTATCTTATTTCTAACACAAATTTATTATTATAAGTAGGGTGATTGAAACTTGCTGTTACATAAAGAACCAGTTCCAGTGAACGGTGCCACCAAAAAGGAAAACACTTTTGTCAGTCTTCATTTTTAGGTCTCGTAGACAAATGTAGCAAAGTAATTGCTTTTTTTTCCACTACCAGGCAACACAAAAAATCTTTTGCCAATGAACGTGCTATCAAAACGAAGAATGGAGCTCAGGCCTAATTAGTTAGAGAATAAACCAATTTAATTATCAATATACTGCAAGAAAGAATAGAGAAATATAAAGAAGAGGGAGATAAGTACGATGGAAGAGGACATTGCTAGGCATATTTTCCAAATATTTCATTTTTCTTCATGTTGTCAAAAGACTGTACTCTAATTTTAAATCTATCAAAGAACAACAATAGAGCCCAATCGAATTATCTGGCTGGTTGGCTGGCTGGCTGGCATGACTCATTGTGTGTTTAAACATTGATGTCGATCTCTCCCTCCCACACCAGTATTCAACCTTTAGCTAATGCTGGGATCCTTCATCCTGCTGTTACTCAATTGAGTAAGAATTTATTTATGTGATGAACGATCCAATATCCCAGTAAAAGAAGATAGCATCTATCGGTTTAATCATTTAAAATGATATTCACTTTATGGTATTGCCGTCAAAGTTTTGACAGTTGGTTGAAAGTGTTTTTTTGTTGTGGGTGTACGGTATGATTAGTTTTGAGTGAGACACCACTGTGACTTGACACCTGCGTTATTGAATGCCTCAATAATGCCAGCAGAACCTTATATAAAGGTAAACGTGCCATCTATCCCAACGACAGTGAAGTCTAAAATGTATTTCTTCCTGTATTTTAGGTGAAGGCTCTGGGCTGTGTCTCTTGTCTGATGTCAACCTGGCTTGACGTTTGTATGGGTCTTTACCTCCAACCAAAGGTGAGGTTTAAACACTTCCAAACAAGTCATGATTATATTATTAGACTCCAGCTAGCTATTGGCCTTTGCCTAATTTGAGCATTTAGCACAGCACTGAGGTACTCAAAAACGAGTTTATTATGTAAAGAACTGTCTGCACTAGTACTCAGTGATAAATAGTAAAATATTGCTAATAATAAAAAATATCCATGTTTGCCTTATTTAAGCTTGTAGGTCATCTATTTTGTAATATTCTAATCTGTCTATATCGTGGCCCTTTTCAGCATGGACTGCTTTTCCGATGAAGAAAAGTCGGCCTATTATTGCATTATAGCTGACTTCTTAAGGGTTTTGTTATGGTGGTTGGTTACCAAGGAGAAGCAACCTAAAGCTGAACCAGGTTGTGAGAAGCAGTTTACTGACAACACATTCTTGGGTGTCTTGAACAAGGCGGCTCCTTTATAAGCTCCTGATTTACTGGAACACCGTGTCACTATGTTGTTCTTCTGTGCTGTGGAGGTTAATCTTATTTCTGGCCTGTCAACTGGACATTTGGTGATCTTGGCAAAAGGGGAGGAGGGATTGGATTTGTTTCTCCTTTTATTGTCTTTCTTTCTCATTTCATTCTCTTATGCGTTGAGATGGCACTAGGGCTTGTGGCAACTCAAGCCCTGAGATGGCACTAAGCCTTGGCTTGTCTTTTTCTTGTAGGCAAGCACGTCGGCAGAAATATATCTGCCCATCTGAGCCAGGCAGTAATATGCTGTCCCTGGATAAGTTATAAGTCTAGCTCTTTTTGGTGAGAGATTTAAGAACTGGCTAACAGACCCTG
Organism: Gadus macrocephalus; assembly: GCF_031168955.1. Taxonomy (NCBI): domain Eukaryota; kingdom Metazoa; phylum Chordata; class Actinopteri; order Gadiformes; family Gadidae; genus Gadus; species Gadus macrocephalus. Next base: position 12,256,110 of record NC_082387.1, read on the forward strand.
AAAAACAATAAAGAAACAAACGTTACTTCTAAAAGATCTGAAGTCAGACATGGCTTGATTTGTTTTACTCAAAAAAATGCGTTTGAGAAATTCCCTGTCCTGCCCTGTGGCTTGTGTTCCCTACTGAATTTAATAACTGGATTAACTGGAAAACATATAATAATGGCTCCAACATTCTGTGTCTGAAAGATGGAAGCTACTTCAATCTTTCGATTTAATCTTCACTACTAGTTAGTTATCAAGCAGACCCTTTTATCCAAAGGGATTTACAGGATTTCTATTAAGGTACAGTGCAATCAATGGGGTTTGAACCCCAGAACTTTTCAACTGGAGGGCCCTAACCATTAAAGTGGAATGATAATCAACATTATTGATAGCACACTGGCCTGATGGCATAATCAATGCTTAAATTAAGGCAACGCATTGGTGATCAGGGCTGAAGACGGCACTGTTTATCGTATAGTGTGGGAGGTCTCAAGACACGGGATTTTGCCGCCCCCCCATCGAGGTTTGATATTATCAGGCTGACTCGCGTATAGGGGACGGGGGACGGGGGGGACTCAGACTGATATCAGTTATTACGATGGCACTAGCTAATGGGAAGAAACAAACAGCCCGATCTTCGTAACCGATGATTCAGATATCTGGATTAGAATGTTTAACAATCAGAGATAAACCCATGATTTTCTTTCCGGTAATTTCAAATGGATTAAGCTGCTGATTAACTTTTTACCAAAGCAACAATCCTTTTGTAACTTGCAATAACTCAGTCTCAATAAATCGACAAATCCAGCAGCGTTTATAGAGCTAAACCCCGCGGACCTCATTGCCACTTACGTGAGGGGACGTGTTCCCATGAGATTGGCGTTCTCAGAGAAGGTACAGATAATCTGACAATATCTGTACTCCCACATGTTCCCATTTGCCTCTCGTGAACCAGCATCCCGCCTTTAAAGGTAGACTGGTGGGCAGCAGGACGATTAGAATACCCCAACAATTTAAAACTGTTGTTAACACATATTTCTCATGTCCTGTGGTACAAACAATGTCCAATCTGCTACTCGTTGCTATGCAGCACTTCTTTCCCGGTTGGTAACCTGCTTAGGGCTTGGGTCTAATGTATACATACAGAGGCTTCACAAATCAAGGAGAATGTGCCTTGGTTTTAATAACCTCTCAGGGGCCTCACTATGGGTAACAATTGTTAATAGTGGAGGAGGTTATATAATATAGTATGTCCAGGGAAGATTAGGTTCTCTGCAAGCTGCTGACACATGTCGTGTACATCATTTTATGGTACTTCAAATATGATCTGACTAGGCCTCAGCAGTGTTTCTGCATTCGGGGAGAGAAGCCCTCGGATATCTCATTAATCCAAACTAGATGACATCGATCGTGCACGGCACACACTTCTTGTCAATCAACGCTTTTATTTGGAGCAACATGGCCGACATTGACAGAGTCAGTCAATTCCTAACAATGAATACTAATGTAATCCTAAAAACCTGAAGACAGGAGCCTCTATCAAAAATGCACAAGACCAAATTCTGCACTTTGATCTGCTTGAAAACGGGGGGTTTGGGCCTATTCCAAGATAGATGAGATTCAGTGGGCTTAAGGTGAGAACGTGATCGGAACCAACTACTGGAAACAATCCAACATACAGTGCATCAGGCAGCACTGCTGCATCACCACAGTCGTGCTGACTTTATCAACCCATTGGTTGATGCTATTGTGATGTCTTGATTCGCGAAGAAACTGAATGTTCATTGTGTGCAAATACATTATTATAACATCAAGCGAATCGTTAACATCTTGACATCCTTGTCGCTCATGAATTTGAAGCGTCTCCATTTTGGTAGTTTGAGAGCGACAGGTTTCCGTGTTAGTTTGATGGACAACTTACACGACTCCTGACCAAATTTTTGTAACCAAATGTGGCATCTTGGTCCTCCGTACGTGTCGCAGTGTGAACACAAACTGAACCAGTGGGAAAGTGCCTCATTGTAACAAATGAGCCGATTGTTAAGGCCAAATCAACCGAACTATAGCTGTGAACCGCAAGGGCGACTCTCATGCTAATGCATTCTTTAATTCCATTCCTCTTGTACTTGCATACGCCTGCACTCTAGTCTTTCCCCCCTCCTATCGCCATTGCAATCCAACCTTGTTTTGTTTATTTTGAAATAGCCACTGGCCAACAGCCCAGTAATCTACGAGCACCCTCACCTATTTATCGAGCACAATAAACATATGTTAATCACACTTTAAGTGTAAAGTGATGATACGCCAGTCCATAATTTGGATGTTGGCGCCTTTGTTGCATGATGAATACAAATAATTTCACAAGAGAATCGTTAGTCCCCCGACACATTCCGACCATGTAGTCTATGAAACGATTTCCTGCCTTCCACTCCCTGGGCCCAAGGAAGTGTTTAAGTGTTGTTTATAACTCATTTTGATTCATAAGATGTCAGAAGGAGCCCAGGGCCACTGTGTATCATTTAAGGCAGATGGGGGCATATTAATAGGCCCAGGGAATAAGACTTGAATATGTTAATGGAGAGCGAGTAGAGAGGAACTTATTTTATGGCTTGGCTTGGCGTTGCGTCACCAACACAGTCCAGCAGACCTTGCTTTTGCCGCGTTCCCAGTTGCCTCCACGACCACACTGGAGTTTCCAGTCCTTTCAAACTAATGTACGAGTCCATGGTGTATTCAAATGTATTCAAATGCTTCTTGTCCACATATCCCCCTTGATACAAGTACAAACTCGCACCATAACATGCAATTTGAGTGAAGGAAGCATATCTTTTCTCTACTTCGTCCCATGATTGCATGTTTGGCTATGTTGAGGACGTGTGAAGTCATGCTTGAGATGGAGGTGTGGCTGGAGCCCACGTTGTCATTCATGGAAAGCATAGACTAAATGCCGCCCCCGGAACCATCACTACCTTTTATCTGTCACATACCCCACATCCTGCTTCAAACGTCTTCCCACTGTAACTAGTGCTGCTGTAACAACGGTTATGGTAGGGCTCTTTTTACCTGTGACGACGCTGCATTTTCTTTCTCCCTCATTCTCTCGGTCTTTCTCTCACACACGCCTCGCACACACACTCAATCACCGTGAAGAGATTATTTTTCTCGGCAGTATTTACCTGGCATTAGCAGGGAATTTAACATTTGAATTGCAGATTAGGTTCAGGTCAACATTTGAGTTCTCTCATCCCTTCTATTTCCAGACAGTCATCTACATGTAGATTGTGTGTGTGTGTGTGTGCAGGCGTGACTGACTGACTGACTGCCTTCGTGCCTGCTTGCGTGCGAGCGTGTGTGTATGTAAACCTGATAAGATTGTAAGGATTAAACATGGGACAATCAATTTCACACAGCAAAACCGTCCCATGGAAATTTGTCATCTACAACAAAATTGAAGATGATATTTCTTTAACTAAATGCCTGGCGGTTCAGGCTACTGCTGCTGCTTAACTTATAGGGAACAAAAATCAGTACTAAGATAGTTCACATTGAGACAGAGTTCACAGTTTCATAGCCACATATGGATAAGAGTTTTGTTGGGTCTGAAACCTGCATAGGTTTCTACCACTTTACGATGATGTTATTGGTGTTTTTTGCGAGGCTCTGTGCTGGAACACAACAGCGTCACTTTGCCGTGACGCTGTTGTTGCATGTCAAGCGACGGTGGCCATGGTGAGCGAGTGGCACGCATGACTGATCCCGGGGAATCTCCTGTGCTGCTTGCATGGCAGGCTTGTCCTTCACGCCTCACGCCCTGCTTTTCCCCGGCCACCACCACTGGTCCCTGGTGTCTGGAAAGTGCTGATGAACACTGGGCCTCGATGGTTTGCTAAAACGTGGCGTGTTTGTGCAGTAGTCTGGTCGTATTGTGCTGTAGTCTGGGCAAACCTTCCTTATACTCAACTTACCTGCCCCTAAACATACACGACACGCATACATGCAAATGTAAGCACGCACGCACGCACACACGCACACACACCTTTGAACCTTTGAACCTCATTTCAATGCAAATTAATTGAGAGGTTTCTGGTGTGATGAGATTCTGGCTCTGCTAGGTGTGTACTTTAAAGGAGAGAGAGAGAGAGGGAGAGAGAGAGAGAGGGAGAGAGAGAGGGAGAGAGAGAGGGAGAGAGAGAGGGAGAGAGAGAGAGAGAGAGACTGTGTTGTAACAGTAGGGTTGGAGAGGGACCATCTAACTAGACCATCATTTGCGTTCTCTCCTAATGTTGAAAATTAAAATCGTTCCGTGGAAGAACACCAAATCTATTTTTGTGTTGTATTTTATTCAATGTTCCATTAATCAATCATTGATCAATGAACTTGCATTTTTCCAGTGTAGAGTGATTGTTATTGTTGAGGACGTTGCTTTGACAATCCCAAACCCCGCTTCTAGATTCAACTCCTTCCCGTTTTGCTTTGCCTAATAGGAAGTACGAAACTGTTTGTGTATGGATTGTCTAAATGTATTGTTGGAATGAAATACAACATGGTATTCATTCTAGCAAGAATAATGGGATTTGCAGGTGCATGATAAATGTAGTGGAATACGGGATGAAGACTGGGATGTGGTGGGATGTAGTGGGGTATAAAGTGCCCGGAAATTGAATGACTCAAGTAGTGTGAAAATCCCTCTGAAATAAACTTGCTCCAAGTATGCACAGTTCAGTGAAACTACTGAAAACAGTGTGAACAGGGCTTCTGGTCAGCAGACAACGCTGGAATCAGGATTGGATAAAAAACACTTGAACCAACACCATCCGAAGATTCTGCTTCATGTATTGACAAGTTTCAGGGTGAACCCATGACATCTTCAGATAAGAGTAACCTTCATGCCTGATTTGCTTCAAAGCTGAGTATTACTTATAAATCAATGTATATATATAGTCATGGCTATATATATATATATATATATATATGTGTGTCTATTTGGTGCGAGTTCCTGTGCATCTGCCTGTGTGTGTGTGTGAAGCAGTGGAACCGTTGAAAAGTCTATTCTTGGGGTGCTAGAAGCAGAGCTGGAATGTTAATTGGCGGGACCTGGCCTGAGATAAGGTGTTCTCAGGAGAGGAGGTGGGTTGAGGCTAGGTTGGTGTGAGGTGGTGGTTGGGTGGGTCTGGGTGGTCAAGGGTCGCTCCAAGCCCGAGCCAGAGGAACGTTCACTCCTATGGGAGAGGCAAAGCAGTCAGAAAGCTCCATGTTTTTGGGATCGTTAGGCACTCCACTGAGGTAATGGTTTATGAGAAGAAGCCTTTCCTTTTGAATCTCACTTCAAAGCTTGTGTGCATACGTGAGTCCATGGAAACCGGGCCATTAGCATTTGCACAGGGAATCTAAGTCCATCTTTACAGCAGTACGTACTGTACACTTACATAACATAGAGGTTCCAGAGTGTGCTGTATGCATACGGCTGCGTGCCGTATGATGCCTGCACAGTGCCATCCGCCGAGCACTGGCACGGTTATCCAAACAACACAAAGAATTTAAAATGTGTCTGCGCCCACACACCGACTTTCAAAAGGCTTTCATTCCCAAACTGCCTCTAATCAACAGAGAGCCAAAGCTATTCCTTTGAAGATTGTGTTTGAGGAGCGTTTTGTATGTTTCACTCAAACGTTCATTCATTTTTCTCTGATAAACGCTAAAAGGCAGCTTCGGCTTCAAGGACTAAGTTTAGAGGAACTAAATGCATTATTGGCAACATAAAACGTACTCCTGGTGACACCATTGTTCCCTGTTCACCCGAGATGAGAGTGAAAGATACTTGGGTTTGACCTGCCCCGATGTCTCTGCAGAGGCACTCTGCTGTAGTGATCCTGACCTACGCCTCAATGACATGCGCCTACAAATGTCATGTAATAGACCTTGGATACCAAATGATATTGTTAATTTTTACACACACAAACACACCTAAACATGGCTAATCAACTGCGTTGTGAGGTAGATAATGAACAGAAACGTGTCAAACAACATATAATTACAATGTGAATAAGACTTTGACCAATGACACAAATCGATATGAGCTAATAAGTAAAATATATGTCTATATTCTGGCCGTTCTCAAGCTATAATTCTACAGTTGGTGAAGTGGGTGAATAATACACATAACTCATGTAGCCACGGCAACGTTATTTCCCCCAGCGCATTAGCCCTTGTATATCCAAGTTATTTAATTATTATTGTGGCAAATAAATGGACTACTAAACGTCATTAAATGTCAATCACATCCAGAAATGTCCTATTCAGCGCTGCATAGGTACGCCCCTCTAGCCCCCCCAAGCAGGAACGCCAAGCTGAGAGACTTATGTTCCCAGAATGTTACGTTGCTGCCCCTTGATGCGTACTTTGAGATACAGCCACATGAGCGTTTCAGCTTGAGACGTCCGCAACTCCCTTAGCAGAGCCCAGCGTGATGGCATTCAAAACAAACCTGAAGGCCAGTCCAAGGTTCTGCCTAATCTGTGCTCCGTAAGACCTAAAACGCAAGGCGGCCATGGTGCTCCTATTGATTTCCTGTAAATTACTTGAGTGTGTGTGTGTGTGTGTGTGTGTGTGTGTGTGTGTGTGTGTGTGTGTGTGTGTGTGTGTGTGTGTGTGTGTGTGTGTGTGTGTGTGTGTGTGTGTGTGTGTGTGTGTGTGTGTGTGTGTGTGATGCATCAGCCCTCATCAAACTCGGAGACGGGGGTTCATGCGTCTTTTACCGTGCCTCTCTGTTTCCAGAGGTATTCATCTGTTTACGGCCCGACTAAGGAGACGGCTTTATTTTTCACTTTCTGCTCACTTGACAATCACTTCGTGCCTTCGAGAAACACGATTGTTGCTGAGGAGAGGTGGTACGCGAGAGCCACCCAAGCGCAAACTTGACACGCCCTTCGAAGAGGATTCACATTCGGCTTATCGATGTGAAGATCGCCGGCAGCGATGCGGAATGAAGAACACTTATCGTTTAAAGAGGCACAGAAGCTGGTGGGGAGCGTGACCAGCAATTTGTTGCTACCTTGTGTTTGTCCGACTGGCCCATAAAACAGGTTGTGACTGGGCTGACCCAATCACATCTTTAATCCCCTCCCACTTTGGCCTCAGTGCCTTCATTAAACAGCACATCTGCTTAAAATAGAGATTAAATAGATAACACTAAACGGAAGGGAGGCATGAAGAAATTTCTGCCAAAAAATATGCATTTTTACCAATGCATGTTTTATTTACCGTGTAAATAAAGCCCTGATGTAACTTTCATTTCTGTTTTTGGAATTTTTATCTGGATACACTATATTGCTTATTCTTTCTAAAAGACTTAGAAGCAGAATTTCTTCACCTTGCTCCTCCTTGTCGAAGTCATTCTAGATAGGTGTGTGTGTGTGGAGTGCGCATGTGGATGTTGGCTGGTTTAAGCAGCCTCACCCAGCCCCAGAGACCAATCAGTCAGACTTGGGCCAGGTGAGGCTGCTTAAACCAGCCATCATGCACAACGCACTCCACAGTTTGCTATAAAGGCCAGTGACGTACATCAGGCCGCCCCTGGCTCCGGCAGAACCATAGTACCCCCCCCACCCAGGGCTCTGCGTGCGCCTTGGTGAGTGTGTGACAGATTGTGGTGGGTTGGTTGGGGCCGAAATGCCAGGGCAAATGTTTTTGTCCCTTTCCAGCCCTGGCCAAAGCTGCTTTGTTCTAAACCCGTCCGTGAGGTCTTCCAGGCAGGGATTATCTCATCTGAATCCGTTAGATTCCATTTCCCCACAGCGCTGACTCACTCCGCTGTTCCCGATGACGTGCACCCCCCCTAGACCCTCCCCCCTCCCTGCCTGGCCCCCTGCAGAGACCACCCATGGTAGAAGCTTGGGGTTAGAGGGGTGTGTCTGTGACTCACCATCCACCTTTTGGTCAATGTGTTTACTGTGCATGAAGCTATAGCATCAATTAGGTGTCCATTCCTAGGATATTCCTCCTATGACTCCCAGGCATTTGATTGGCTCATACACTCCCCTGCCTCTTGGCTCTGTGAGCATACAGCTCTGCAAGGGGTAGAAGAGAGTGCAGTATGCAATGCCTCAAGGACAAACTACCAAGAGTAGAGGCACAGCATGATTTGTACAGAGTATGTAAGCATCCCAGGAGCTTCCTTCAGCCCAGGGAGGTTTGCAGGTGGGGGAATGAATGAGTGAATTGAAATGGAAAAGCCGTGGTTCACAGATTTAGAGGCCTCTGTCTTTCTTCAGCCCGCTCTCTCTGAGTCAGTGGAGCTCGGCCAAGGGAGAACTGCCTTTGTACTTGTTCTTTCTTTGTCCTCCATTCTTTGTTTGTTGGTATCGCTAATAGCATCATAGCTAACACCAATCTTTATCCCTGCCAACCCCCCCCTCCCCCCCATCTTCCAACCGTCACGGTAACACTACACAGGGTGAGAGAATAGGAAGACACTTTTAGGAAGAGTGTCTGTGGTACTTCCTTCCTGTAGCTGCCGTGACAAGGAAAGAGAATCAATAGATTTTCATTAAATTGTCTCACACACACACACACACACACACACACACACACACACACACACACACACACACACACACACACACACACACACACACACACACACACACACACACACACACACACACACACACACTCGGGACCACCCATTTCTATCAGACCCTATTTGTCTCTAGCTGTGATACAGTGAAATTGTCATGTAGATTTAGAGACCGGTCTGGGCAGTGTGAATTACCATGTCCCTTATCAGTCCCTTATCCACCCTGTCGGTAGCCGTTTGAGACCATCCTGATCTCAAAAGTTCCCGTTCTGTTTCTCTCTGAAGATCAGGCCGGCCTCGATCCCGTTGAAGGAGATCAGATTAAAAAACGAAAGGTCCAATCAGCACTCGGGGGAGGGAGTTTCAGCCAATGACGGCATAGGAGCACTTCAGTGTGCCGGATTAAAAAAACAATGCAGACGCCCAAGGAAAGTCTAGCAACCTTCAGAGCAATCAACATTTGTTTATCTGAAATAGACGGGATGGCAATGTTGAAAGATTAACCGAAATGTAAAAAAAAAAGGCTTTTCACAGAGGAGAATGTGTTTTGCTTATCTTAAACCAGCTTCGGCAAGGACGAAAGAGAAGGCATCAAGGCCCAAGTTCAATATCTGGATGGTCTCACAAGGCTACCCTGTCAGTACTATCTCAGTAATGTGCTGTTTCTTATGTAAACTTCTTGTATTAAGCATTTCTTGTTGGAGTCAAGACTATTATTTTTTGTATGTTTCGGTTTGTTTTGTGTTTCGGGATTGCAGTCGTCAAGGTCAAGCCTTCTGATTGGTCGACATACGTCGGTGACCACTCCCTCGCCTGATAACCAAGACTCCATGGGGTCCGTACACACTGGTACAGATTCAGTAAGGCCAATGCATTGCCTTGTCCACTTGATTCCAAAATGAAAACAACAAAATAAAAGCTGGCATATGAGGAGGAACAGCGGGTGAATATCTTTCACAGCAAATGACTGCAGGTGATATTATCAGATTCAAATGATCTACAAAGGAGCAGCCATTCAGAAAAATGTAATATGGAAGTCAACGAGGGCTGAAATATGACTAATGATTGGGGTTTAATGGCTCGGTGTTCACGCACACGCCAAAGTGTGTAATACATTGGGAATACAATGTAAGATGTACCTGTTGTCATCAGGCTGTTTCATAACAACCAATTATTATGCAGTTTGCAGGGAAAGTCTTTATCATTTCGATTTTATTCACTGTGGGAAAACAACGAGAAAGAGTTCAAAACACAGACAGTCTGCTTCGAACCCAACACTAGTAGGAACCAGGGTAACTGCTGGGCCACCCATAGCAATTAGGTCAAATTCAAACATCGCGACCGACATAGAGTCGAGTATCTACATTTAAAAGAGTCCTGTTTGCTTCCGTGTCTGGCTCTCCCCCTTCCTCTTGAGGGAGTCGAGGGACAGCGTTTCCACAGTGTGACTCCGATCAACATGAATCTAGAATGGACCATCCCATCCGTTTACTCCAATATGTAGCGCGCCTTTACGCATGCACCTGCTCAGACGTACATCCTGAGCGGTGTATGCATGTCTCTCCTGTGGCTCCGTCAATGTCATTCGCCGTCATCCGTTGTGTCGTACGTGTGTCAGGAGTCAAAAACTAACTCAAAGCCGTCTCGTGCCAACCCAACGGGGTGCCTTTGCTCTGACTTCAGAGGCAGTCGTCTGGTGCCTTGGGGAGTTCCCAGGGTGGCACCTTTGTTTTGAGAGCTGGTGGCACCGAGGGATGGGATCAGCCGTCTACAGTGGTAGGGCAGATAGACGAGGGAGACCCCGAGGCAACGTTCGGGGGGCTCACATCCAAGCTCCATGGGAAAAACAAGGCATCACTGCAGCATCCAACGTGACTAAAGAACGACCCTCAACCGCACACAGCTCTCTGCACGGTGAAGGGCCCTCTAGGGATTATCCCTAGGAGGGGGGGGGGGGGGGGGGGCATGGAAACGCAAAGGGAAGTGACAAAAGAATGGTGACATCACACACACCTGCTCTGAAAACCTCGCCCTAGAGGTCAGCAAGCTTTTCTTCAACTTCGTTCACCTTGGTGTTGGCTTAAGGACCCTGAAAGGAGCCGTCACAGCCAGCGCCCCACCTTATGTGGTTTTGGCCTGCTGCGGACTCCTACTGCGTCTCAAGTAGCCCCGCTATAACAGAGGCAAGTGGAGCCCTAGGTGCTATCGGTTATGGAGGATATTGTGGGGCGTTTAGAAACTGGATGGGTTGATTCCTGGATGCTCTTTGTTTCCCTAGGTAAGCTATAAGACGTTCCTCCCTAGTTGTTGCTTGGTGCCTGTTACCGTCTGGGCAGGCAATCTCCTATGAGCCCAGGCGAAGAACTGTTTGCTCATTCACTCCGCTACACAATATCACCACATTTTCCTCTAAGTTGCCCCTGGCTCACATGTGCAAAGGGCCACCACTGTTCCGCAAGAGTAAACAATATCCATCTTTCTTCTACAAGGAGCTTTGATTTGATTGCGTTCCTGCATGCAACTCTCTGTTTGTGAAAATGTTTTCAGGTTTTTTAATCGCTCAGCGCAAAAGGAACCGAGAAAATATTTGAGATTTTTCTTGATAAATTCACCGCTGCATCGTATTTACAAGAATCGCTCGTTCCACATTTGTTGTGTACTGGCCTGTGGATCAATAGTATGTAATAACATTCATCAAAAACAACATCATCACAGGACAGACTCAGTGGGACCCAACTCACCAAAGTGTCATCAAGATATCTGTGGATGCCAGCTGCAGTCTTAATAACTGTAAATCAGTTGTTGTGTGCTGGTCTGGGTGATGGACAAACTTATTAAGCTCAATCACTGCCACCTCTTCTGCCTCTCCTGGGAAGGATCGGCCGAAATGGACGTATCTTGGATCTGTTTTAGCTTGATAGTGGTGTGTGTGTGTGTTTGTGGGGGCATCTGCATCTGTGCGAGTGTGTGTGCAGGCTTGCGTGTGTGTGTGTGTGTGTGTGTGTGTCTGTTTATGTGCTGAAATTAAAGATACAAGCCTACCAATAACACGTCACGCACGTACACACACATACACACACTGCACACTATTTGACTCAACTGGTGTGTGTGTGTGTGTGTGTGTGTGTGTGTGTGTGTGTGTGTGTGTGTGTGTGTGTGTGTGTGTGTGTGTGTGTGTGTGTGTGTGTGTGTGTGTGTGTGTGTGTGTGTGTGTGTCCAGATGTCTCGAAATGACCCTGAGACCAGTGGTCTGTTTCATTCTGGCAGAGGTCAGTTCTCTGATCCTGGGGATGGGCCCCGACAGCCAAGGGTCAATGAAGATTTCACACCAGGCCTCCACACACTGACAGACCTAATGCGAGGGCTACGGTCGAGCCTAGTCCCAGTTTGTGTTCATTATATCGAAGTAGTTTCTTAAAACTAAACTAAAAAGAGAACGCTGTGCATCCTGACAGAGTTCTCTCTACTGCTCCACGCCCACACACAAATGTCTGGGCAAATATCTGTTCAACTTGTGCCGCAAACAAGTTTGCTTGTCGTATTTATGTGCCACTGCAAAACTTAAGTTATACATTATTGATTTTAAATTCAACGATAAATTCATGTTTGTGGTTGAGATGTAAGGATGAGGGATTATCATGAGCTATTTTGTGGTCTTTATTCCACAAAATAAAGTGGACAGAATGGAACTGATTTTCAAAACTAGTTTAATTTATTTCTTATCACGGGCAGACGGCATTGCATTCAACAAGTCCTGACTGTTCTTTTCGATTATACTTCCGAAGGTTATACAATCTCAACGGGGAATTGAGTTTATCATTTGCTTATTGAATAATTGATGGAGAAGTGTATAACAAATTTGTGCTTTACCTTGTTTATGAGAGTAAATAATGAAATAGGCCTTTTTTTCGTTTTGGTTAATAGTGTACAGCTAGCTTGGATATCATTTATATTTATAGCCGTGAATGATTTTCCTGATTACATTCAATGGTACTGCTACTATGTAGAGTCAATATATACATATACATTTATATATATCAGTTATGATGTTGTTTCTAGAGTATGGATGTGTGATGAAGTTTAGGTGGAAAATTCTCCAGCAAACCTCAAGTTGGCCCCATCAATGTTAGCTCTCGAAGCTACACCTGTAAGCCCAAACAGAGACCTTCTCTCGCTCACTTTCTCTCTCGCTCTCTCTTGCTCTTATTGACTGCATCATCCCTCCCCTGCAACCAAAGCTTTCTCTCTCTTTTAGGGGGAGTTGTTTGTGAGTGCTGATATGCTGTGTCCCCTGATAGCTATCACGGCTCCAAGGTTTTTCCATTAAAAGCCTGATGGGAGCTACGCGTCATGGTCCAAAAGAGCCAAAGAGCACAACACAAAGGCCTAATGAAGAGGCTCATATAGGCTAAGTCCAGGAATATAAATAAATAAAAATAGATGCTATTTATTATTACCACCATGCTGTTTACGAGAAGGATAAATTATTTTGTTTGGGTAAAACATAGTTTCGAGCATTTGCTCTTTGAGGAGAAGTACGGTGGCACTGAGCATTCACCAAATAAAAAAAAGTTTCACAGCTAATGTAGCCGTTAGCACACTCAGGATCTCGTAATTACGAGATAAGGATCTCGTAATTACGAGAAAAGATCTCATAATTACGAGATAAGGATCTCGTAATTATGAGATAAGGATCTCGTAATTACGAGATAAGATATCATATTTACGACATAAGGATCTCGTTTACGAGAAAAGGATCACGCCTCTCATTCATCAATAACGTTGCTGGCTAGCTGCAGGCCGGCAAAGATGAAGCTATCCGACGCTATCGTATTTAATCTCCTGCTCGGGTTGAGGCATTGGGAAATATTGATGTTCCTTAAAAGTGAGGAGGGAATTAATCTAAGTATGTCAACATTGCGCAGACATCTGAAGTCATTGGCCGGCAAAGATGACGCTATCCGACGCTAACGTATTTTATTTCCTGCTCGGGTTGAGGCATTGGAAAATATGGATGTTCCTTAAAAGTGAGGAGGGCATTAATATAAGTATGTCAACATTGCGCAGACATCTGAAGTCATTGGGACTGTTCAGGAGAAAAGCCCAGTCGGACCTACATAGGACCCGGGGAACATAGGACCCGGGTCCTATGTTCCCCGGGTACATTACCGGGGGTCACATAGGGATGACCCCCGGTAATGTAGCATCTCTCAGAAAACTGGTTCCACTACATCAAGGAAGTAGCCAGAAATAACACGGGGATTGCTACTTGTGGTGTAGGCCTAAGCATGTAGCCATATGACCATACGGGAAAATCCATCGACAGCACCATTAATACATATGGATACAATTTGTATCCGTGAAGCATCCCGTACTGGTTCAACTGCTCCTGCAGGAAGAGAGCCACTTGTAGCAGGTCCGACTGGGCTTTTCTCACAGTCCCAATGACTTCAGATGTCTGCGCAATGTTGACATACTTATATTAATGCCCTCCTCACTTTTAAGGAACATCCATATTTCCCAATGCCTCAACCCGAGCATGAAATAAAATACGATAGCATCGGATAGCGTCATCTTTTTCCCGGCCAATGACTTCAGATGTCTGCGCAATGTTGACATACTTATATTAATGCCCTCCTCACTTTTAAGGAGAATCAATATTTCCCAATGCCTCAACCCGAGCAGGAAATAAAATACGATAGCGTCGGATAGCGTAATCTTTGCCGGCCTGCAGCTAGCCAGCAACGTTATTGATGAATGAGAGGCGTGATCCTTTTCTCGTAAACGAGATCCTTATGTCGTAAATATATGATATCTTATCTCGTAATTACGAGATAAGGATCTCATAATTACGAGATCCTTATCTCGTAATTACGAGATCTTTTCTCGTAATTACGAGATCCTGAGTGTGCTAACGGCTACATTAGCTGCGAAACTTTTTTTTATTTGGTGAATGCTCAGCGCCACCGTACAGCGCCACCGTAGAGAAGTGTAGAGTGGCCAAGGTTATATTATAAACATCAAACTGGACATTGAACATTTGAAATGCATGGGGAGTACCATGTTGGAAAATGCCACAGGGTGTTTTGTTAAAAGTGCCTTGGGGTCTCTTGCAAAAATCTTGATTTTTGTTGTTAAAGGTATCACAAAGATGCTGTGAGCCATTACCATAGGGATAACACCTCCCCTCCCCCCACCCTCTTCAAGAGCTCTCCACCCATAACACTTTTTTGGAGTCTGTTTTTGAACTCTAGCTTAAACAGGGGGTTCATTTAGACTTTAAGGCAATGCAACATGAAAAATCAACCTCATTCACCAAAGAGCCACCAGACTACTAAAGTTATTTTGTTCACCCAAATTCTGTCTCTAGCTGCAGTGAGTGAAAGCTAAGCAGATTTCCCCAAAATGGGAAATGGGAAAGAAATATTCCCTCCCATACTGGGTCTAAAATGTGTGCGTAAAAATTACAAAGAAAAGGATCTTGACACTCTTTTGTTCTGTGTTTTATATCTAATGTGGTTGCCCGACCTCCAAGGCAAATTCAAAGTCTAGACACACCCCGCTGTAGAGCCAGTATGCGTTTCAAAGAGCAACAGGGCTATCAGTTAACTGTCATTCAAAACAAAAATAACAGTTGATTCCTAGGCTTTAATGATTATTTTGAATGCATCTTTGTCTCAGTGCCTTTTCTCAAAATGTCCTGGAAAGCAAACCTATTAGATATGAGATACTTTGACACGTTGGTTGGATGGATTCAAAGACTCGATATCAACAATGTATTGATGTACTGTTTACAGAAACCCTCTATCATTTAACCTTATCTCAACTGCTTGCTCCCAAACTTGTGCATCAGGGGTCCTTAATTAGTAGACTGCGGCCCTGCGCTGGCCCACCAGAAGTATTATTTACCGCAGAGATAGGCTTTAGGAGTGTAAAAAATTATATAATATATATTTTTTTATTTATCTAATACAAATTTTTGGCTGATTTATTATCCGTCATATGATCTGAAAAATGACATTTATCGTAATTTCATTCTAGGAAATTGTGCTAATTCTAAGCTTACAAGGCTAAACCACAACTAAACCGGTATGCGTTCCTCCAGCTGGATAGCAAAATACTGTTGCTGTAAGTTGTTTTCGTTCAAAATGGTCAAAATATAGTCCAAAAAATATATAATTACATTTTTCTTTACCCATGAGATCCTTGTTTAGACTTGAGATACTCAAAGCCAAAACACTCACTCAGGCAGTTCAATCAGCCTGCCGAAGGGAGTGAAGGATAGCGTTGATCTGAACAATCAATGAAGGGCTCTGAATCGATTCGGTAAAGTTAATACAGAAAATACAAACAATATTTCACAGTGCCTTTAGCCATGTGTACAGACTCTATAAAGGCTACGCTATATTAAAGTTGCACAAATCCTTCCACTTTTGTATCAGGGATTACACATTTCCTCGCCCCTCGTTGATTCGGTCTCAACGTCGCTGCTACTCAATAAGTTCTGCTAGGTCTTTGTTTGGACAACGATGTGGAAACTGCATTAACATGGATTTCCTCAGCGCCTCCCAAATCATTGTGTAACGTTTTTCTTTAAAACAGAAATTTCATCATGGCATTCGCTTACTCTGCAAGAAAGGGAAGAATATGCCAGGGTAGAATAATTAAACCTGATGTCACACAAACCTCATTCTGAAATCATATTAATTTATTTTTTACTGCGCCGATGGATGGAGTCTATCGGTTGGAACAGTATTCAAATGTTGCTCAAACAGAATGGTATGACAGGGGGACAGGTGGCAGTTATATATTGTGCAATAACACCATTGGTTCAACTCCCTTTTCATGTGTCTTCTACCAGGATTGGCCAATGCTGCCGAGGTCATCTGCATTTCAATTGACTTTCTTTGATGGTTTGGTGGTTTCTTAAGTTTCAGTTTTGAAGTGATATGAGATTAGGTATATTTGGAACCTGGTTGATATTTATAATTTGGGGAATGGTATGGGGGGCCTTTAACCACCTCACAGAATGAGGAAAGGCTGTTGTTTACAGTATACTGAGGCAGATTTTGGCAAGGTTGTTTGTTAAAGCATATTTGTTAAGCAACAGTGAGCCAGATTTGAGTGTAACGAGCGAACTGTGCAAGTACAAGTGCCTGTTTACGTTCTCTACCTACCGCTAACAGATATTTATGGTGTGTTCCTGAATCCTCGGACGCCAGACTTCCGAGTCGAAAGTCGAAAATCTCCCAGCTTTATTGCGGCATTTCTCGAAGGCACGCCCCCTTTTGTCTTTCAAAAATCTGAGAGTAGACCGAGAGCAGTGATGTCGCTCTCGGTCTTTTTTTTTTTATTGCACGCTGCATTAAAAAAAAGTAATACTAAACTATAATAATGTTCACTAGGAAAAAACATTATTCATGAATAGCACATCAGCTGAATAACCCATTACTTTTGGGGTCTGCACCCTCAAAAACATTTTGTCTTCTTTCCCACATAATACCTTCGGTGAGGCTTGGGGATAGTAAACAACACATTCTTTTTATTTCCTCGCTGTCTTTCTTAATTACACAGTAATCAGCCTAAGCACTGTGTTTGTCACTGAGTAATGAACTGGGATCCATAGTTATTGGGGTGAAAACCACAAAAGACTTTGTCACCTCCAAATGAGTGTAGTGACAGAAATCTCACTGTGGGTGCTCCCCTTCACCACAGGCCCACTGTCACAGACAACTGATTTCTGCAAAGCTTCCCCATAAGGGTTAGGGTACCCTCACACACGTTTTTGCTTTTCCCTATCGGTTTTATATTAAGCTTTCTTCTCCTTTTTGGCTGATGCGTTGCCACTAAGCCACACACTTTTGATTGCCAGTGCAGATCCTGAATGTGAATGGAGTAACCACACACAGACCCACACATGCACGCACACATGCACGCACACACACACACGAACACCCACACAATCTGGCCGGGTTTGTCTGGTCCTACATGAAAGAACTTAGTTTGCATGCTATGTTGCCTATTTACTTATAAGCACCCCTATTGGCTAATGTCTACCTGCTTCAACTCGAAAAGATCATGCAAAATATCACCTAATACAAATGTGTGGTTGTTTCCCAAATTTCCATGTCATTTTTACAAACTGACTTTGGGCTCATTTCCTTAATGTGCATCTAAAAAATCAATGACAGGCTGTGCCAGAATTTCCTAAATTAAGATAACACTGAGAGGATTATCTCAAGAAGGGAACAAATAATGTAAAATACTACCCACCTTGGCTCGTCTGTGAAGACTTAAAGCCAATTTTGAAATATTGCTGTAATTTAGATCTATGTCGTAATAGCCACATCAAATCTTGAACAATATAAGATTGATGTGCAAAAAATCGTTTGAATGACTTTATCTGTGACTTTATTGTCTTTATTACTGGATTGGATTACTGTAATGATCAGTTGTCAGTTCTTTCCAAAAAAGCTTTTAGGGCAACTTCAGACTTCAGGCAGGGTCCTAGAATGTCTTAGAAACCTCAGCACGACATTCCTTAACTCAAGTCCACCAGCTTACCCTCCGTCAGAAATGCTCTTGAATATAAACAACATGCAATGGTTTAGGTTTTAGCAAAACATCTCTCAGCAGTATTTCTGATAAAGGGCTTTAAAATAATAATGTTGACTTAACTTGTTCATCCAATGTGAAGCCGTTAGATACCTCGGGTCATCTTGAGCTGATCTGCCCAGAGTTTCCAGAGTGAATTAAGCTGCATGTATCTGGTGCGCGACAAATAAGCCTGAGCTATCTTGCGTATCTGTTTTCAAATCCAGCCGTGGCACTTTAATGGTCGCTAATGTATTGTACGTTGTCGTTTTTATTCCCAATTTCAAATAACAGTTTGACATTTGAGGTAAGACAGTTAATGGTTTTGGTAAGAGTTTTTGTGGTTTTATTTTTGTATCTGATGTTTTTCTACTGTAACCAAGGAGTTAATTATAATTAGCTTGTCCCTAGGGGTTTAGGATTCGAGGACATTTGGGGCTCAGCCCGGAACTCTGCAGCGAGGCCATGAGGGGTCCACCCCTGGAACAATTATTTGATAAACAAACTCTATTTTTATACATTATTTGTTTCAATCAAAGTACATGTCATAATCATTGAAAACGATGTGTCCCTCATAATTTTATTAAATTCTTAGTATTAGTATTGAGTAGAAGCAGAATACTTCCAAACTGCTATCATTAAACATTCATTGACGTGCTACAGTAACAGAGTGAAAAACGTGTGTCACACACACGCACGCACGCACACACACACACACACACACACACACACACACACACACACACACACACACACACACACACACACACACACACACATACACAGACTCACACACACTGAGTCTATTGCAATGATAAGCCCTGTTATGTCTCCCGATTTTGAACTTCAATGACAATTTCAAGGACCCAAAAGAAGGGAAACTCTCAAAAGTTAGATTTTTGAGAGCATTGATTTTCCTAACACTCAGTTCTCATCACTATTCCTCACTTCATGTTGTTCTGCAAAATGTTCTTTTGCCAGGATGCCTTTGCATTGCATTCTATCTTTTCTCCTCTTCAAAAGTGATAATAGCTCCCACTGGGCTGTTAAAATGGAAGGGAGGGATGACCAAGGTCAGCGTTATACGATTTTATTTTATTTTATATCCCGTCACAAAGATTACCCTTGTTCATCCTGACTATGATGGACGTCTATTTTTCTCTGCTGCACATCAGAGCCATCAGACGTCTGCTCAGAACGGAGCCACATCTTTCAGCCAGGACTGCAGAGGCGCTGACCTCCAGATGTGAGCAGATTACATGTGTAGACGTGTGTTGTCTTCGGTACTGTACCAGCAGGTGTGTTGTGGGCTCCTTTTTAGTAAAAGTCCTCTATGCCATTCTCTGACGTCTGCCTGGAGCGAATACAATTCTGCATTATCTGATGATTTTTTTTGCTGTGACATTGGGACCACTCCAAACTCCCTCATTAGCTCTCTGCATTTCCACAACAAAACCGGATGATTAAATCAATAATACGGCGTCAAGTTAGTATATTCAGTAACGGGGTGTATTCGCTTCGTTCCACACGTCCCCGCTCTCCTTGAAGTCGAGAGGGTTCCCGTTTGACAGCTTGCATGCGCGTATGTGCCGCGTGCGACTACGACGTTTCATCCTCCGTCACCCCCTGTCACGGAGACGGGGCGACAGGGGATGATCAAACATGGCGCCCCTTACAAGCCCTGTGGATTGGCGGAGTAGAAGTGCATACACTTGCACTGACGGCCGCAGCATGAGCCTTGATCAGCCCAGCCTTTCCTCCAGACAGCATCAGCTGGCTTTAGATGGCTCAGCCAGCGCAGGCTAGCCCAGGGGGCATTATGCATTATTAATCACAGAATTAGACTTCAGCTTCTCTTCCAACAATGTGGATTGATGAGAAGACAGGTAGTGGTGCAATAGGCAATAGTCTGGATAACTGATCAGGTAACGATGCAAGAAAGGAGCCATGCAGTTAGGGGTTTTGGCTATAGCTTGATGTCCTTGCCTGCTGTAGAGGAATGGAATGGTGTGGTCTTTCGGATATTTAATCCCCCAGCCAAATCAGGGGAGAGTGTGACTTGTGCGGTCAGCTTCGCATTAAGTGGCTTTAAGGCTGTATTGATTTGGAGTTACTTTGAATGGCTGCTGTGTACATTTTGGATAATCTCTATTGAGGAGCTACTCAAAGACTTGTACGGTAAGGCAGAAAAACAGAAATAATGAAAGATGGAGGAGGTGAAAGAAGGGGACAAGGGACATGCCATGGAACTTATTTGGGCTTAGCCTCACCTTTGATGTTCGCACTCCAAGGTGAAATTCAGAACTCAGGCTCTCAGAACCCTTCTGCCCTTCACGTGAAACCTAAGAGAAAAACTTGTGTTCCTAGTCCAGTCCCTAGTCCTTAGGTCAGCTATCGAAATGTCAACTCCTTCTCTAATTATGGTCATGGAAAAATCACTTTTGTATTAATTGGTGGATATTTTGTAATTTAAACCAGTTCTTGGGGCCGCTGCTATGAATATAAGTATACAATATACTAAATATGATTCACATTATTATTTTTTATCTTATTTTTTTTAATATGGTTGACAATCTATTCCAAGCATTATTATTCTATATGATATCATCTGTCTTTCTGTTTTTCTTCATACCATATCTAATAATACCTATAATACATTTCACATTCCACTACCCACCAATGAGAATCTTAGTCATGCCCCATGGCACTGACTGAGAATGTACGTGTGTGTGTGTGTGTGTGTGTGTGTGTGTGTGTGTGTGTGTGTGTGTGTGTGTGTGTGTGTGTGTGTGTGTGTGTGTGTGTGTGTGTGTGTGTGTGTGTGTGTGTGTTAGTGTGTGTGTTCTATGAAAATCGACGCACCCTGGAGTGATGCACCCATGTGAGCCTGTCTGTAAACTCCCTTCCTGGTTTGTTTTTATTCCACAGTTGCCGTGCCAACCAGACCTCCCCGGGTGGACCCAGCGAAGGAGTCGACTCCCAAAGAGTCTGTCTTCAGCACAGTAGCATCCTGACGCCGTCTGAGCACATCGCAGGTATCTCTCCCTCCCTGCATGTCACTCCCTACCGCTTTCCCTCCCTGTTCCCCTTCTTTCCCTCTTCTGCATCTTTCTGTCCTTCTCGCCACCCCTATCTTTTTTGAAGCAATTATATTTTGGGTTTTTAGTACCTATTTGATCAACTTTAAAGTCACTCTGATGTCTTTTCCCTGTCTCTAAACAGTACGTTTAGGTTGTTGAACCGTATCGTAATTCATCCGAGCAGTCTGTCACAGTGAATTGCGGGAGGTTCATACCGTTTTTGTTGTGCCATTACTTTTCTAATTGATAATTTTTGCTTCTGTGTTTTTCATAACAGAAAGTAGGCTTTCTTCTCATGAACGAAATGCATTGACGATTTTTCACAGTAATTTCATGGACGGATCTTTTCAGCGGTGGCATGAAAGCTAATGAAGTCTGAATAGTTTGAAGGACACATCCTGTTAAAAAGCTGATAAAAAATGGAATAAATCACCGTCAGAATATAAGGCATGATGTCTTTGGAAACCCTTTACACACCAGCGGTGATTAATCTCCATGCATTGTTATGTTTCAAACTAGAGAACATACAGTTGTCAGAGAGCCTTTAATTCTGTTCAAATGTGGTCACTCCTGTGTGTGTGTGCATCTATATGTGTCTATGAATGCATGCATGTGTCTCTGTAAAAACCGCTGAACCACAACAAAGAGAGCAAGCCGTGAGGAAAAAAAAACAAAATATTGGCATCTCCAGCCACTTTATTCTTTCCCTCTACTTGTGATTCTGATCGACGCTGGATACCGAGCTTGGCTTATCCTTGTTTCACTCCAGAGAAGAGACGGGCGGATTTACGCTTCCTTTAGAGCTCCATCGAGGGACGAAGCGCTTTATGCAACCTCCTCATTAGCTGGAGGACGGAGGCAAGGTGACGCGCTGATCACTAACAGCGTGCCTTCAAAAAAGCGCTTGTGTAAGAGTGGTTTTGGTTTTTCTTTAAGGCAGAGCGGTGTGTGTTTTGTTTTGTGTTCGAATAATGTGGGTGTTTGTGTTAGAGTAGTGTGTGTTTGTTTTTGAGGTTGAGTGTTTGTGTAGAATTCTGTGTTTGTTTGAGTAAGAATTGTGTGTTTGTGATAGGATGTGTTGGTTTGAGCTTGAGAAGTGTGTGTTTGTGTTAGAATAGTGTGTGTTTGTTTCTACACGAGTGGTGAGTTTATATTAGAATAGAGTGTGCTTGTATGAGAATAGTGTGCTTTTCTATCAGAATAGTGTGTCTGTTAGTATGGGTCAGTGTGTTTTGAGTAAATGTGGATCCCCACTCGCTGGAATGATACGATAACTTGACCAGCAGTAACCCTGAAACCGATCATATAATACTTTACATCATGTTGCATATTTATATCTATAGATTTTTGTTATGTTGTAACCTATGGAGTTTTACAATCTCCTATTGAAATATCTATTACATATCTGTTTTCTTTGGCGTTCGTCTATGTGTACTGCAGCATGCTGTCATTGAGGCCAAATGAACAGCTGTCAATCACTCCAAATTAGGGCTGTGACAGATTGGGGCATCCCAAGCAGGGCCCTAATTCAGCAAACCCTACCCCCTGCAGCCCCATCCATAAATGTATTATGATCACACACACACACACACACACACACACACACACACACACACACACACACACACACACACACACACACACACACACACACACACACACACACACACACACACACACACACACACACACAGGATCAGGTGTTCTCAGTAGGACACTGTGCCAATGGGAGCTGTGTCCTCCTCACAGAAACATCAGGTTTAGACAGGGAATTAATTTAAGCTTCAATTATACCCCCTGGAAAGGGACAGGATTCAGGGGAGAGAGGGAGCGGACCTCCCCTGAGGTCTGATCCACTCTCTCTCCCCCCTTTCATCTCCCTAGACTCCTAGTCAGGTACACATGCCCCATACAATATTAAACATCCCACTCAATTGCTCAATTATACTCATCTCTTTTCCAATTCCCCCCTCCCCCATATTTACACACACACACACACACACACACACACACACACACACACACACACACAGACACAGACACAGACACAGACACAGACACACACACACACACACACACACACACACATATATACAAATACATACACACACAGACACCAATTTGTACCCCTTGCCTTTGGTTTCGACCCCTAAGTCCCGCCCCTCCGACTCAGACACAGATTTGGTTCTGGGATTGACAGGGGTGTGAATGTGGCCGTCTGCCCTTCAGGGATGATAGTACTGGAGAGTCTGGACACACGCTTCATACTCACAGGCACCGGGTGTGTTTAGGAAGAGGCAACGGATTGGAAATGCTGGAATGGTATAGGATTGGAGTGGGTAAAATAGGGTAGGATAAGGTAGGAGTGGGCAAGGTAGGATAGGAGAGGGTAATGTAGCATATGGTAGGAGTGGGGAAGCTAGGGTAGGATAGGTTAGGAGTGGGTAAGGTAGGGTAGGAATAGGAAGGGTAGTCTAGGAGATGGTAGGATAGGTTAGGAGTGGGTAAGGTAGGGTAGGAATAGGAAGGGTAGTCTAGGAGATGGTAGGATAGGTTAGGAGTGGGTAAGTTAGGGTAGGAGTGGGTAAGTTTGTGTAGGATAGGGTAGGAGAGGGTGAGATAGGGTAGGAGTGGCTGAGAGGGTTGGAGTAGGTAGGATAGGCTAGGAGTGGGTAAGGTGGGGTAGGATAGGGAAGGAGTGGGTAAGACAGGGTAGGAGTGGCTCTGGTAGGATAAGGTAGGTTAGGATACTTGAATACCCTTACCACCAAAACAGGATGAGGGCAATGCATGGTTAAAAATAGGGAAGGCTAGAAGAGTGTCTGGTTGTGGTCTCAGAGAGACTACCACATCCCCTTTTAGTAGAACCTTTCCGTTAATGGTGGCAGTGTGTGAATATGTTCATCACCAAGCTATTCTAAGGTAGGGGTAGGAGCTTGGGGTTTGTGTGCCACATTAATCCGTTAGATTGAATCCTGGCAAGAGCAGAACGTTTAGCAAGGTGCCACTTTGCCACACTTGCAATTCTCTGTCTTATTTTAGCTTTTAATTAAGCCTGTTTATTTCTTCAAAGTCACCTCCCACCCACCATATCTCTAGAAAACAGTCAAGCATATTTATTTTCTTGCTTTACAATTTCGCGTGCGCTTCTAACAAGACTCCCTGCAGAGCTGTTTGTTTACTGAATGCTGGGGGAAGGGTGGGATATTGGAGATGGGTTTTCAACTGGAAGACGCTTGGCCTGTGTTTCTGCCGCCCTGGCCCCCCCCTCCCACACCCCACGGCCCCTTGGTACACATCGGCTCAACCGCAGAAACAGAATACCTGTGGTGGCGATGCACGGTTGGAGAATAACTCGGTACCCTCCCAATGCGACCCCTGCTCCCCCTCCCACGTTCTGGACTATTTTAGGCAAAGGCTCGCAGTCACCGGCTGATGACAAGCAGAGGGGCATAACCGACATGCCTGACATAGCCATGGACCGAGCCCCCGGCTGCGGCCCTCCTGGTAGGGTGAACGATAGCATGAATCACGGCCATCCGAACATCGGGAACAGCCAATCAGAGGGCTCCGTCGTGGCCGATCGTTCCCCTGGCTCAACGGCTCTGTTTCAAAGTCTGCCCCGACTCAGGTGCTCATTTGCATGCTGTAATCGAATTGGTCAGCTGAAACTCGGGCCACTGCGTTAATCCCAACACCATTTGCATTTATTTGCGTCATTCTACCACACTGTTGGAATAGTAACGCATCCAGAATATATTGCAGGACCCGCTGTTTTTTATAATCGAATTAAGTCACATGAATTATTAATTCTGGGGGTTCTTCAGTATATTCAATTATGTCTTAGAAATGACTATTAGCTAGGCACTTTGAAACAAAATGGATCAAAACTGCGTAAATTTGATTAGCTGAGAGCACTTTCCCGAATGCAATTAAGTGGTCGTAAAATGTTTATGTGAGAAGGCTTATCATTTCTCTTGAGCTTCCAATAGCTACGCGACTCATTTATTTATTTCTATATGTATAATAGATTTCCATGCTTAATGTAAAGATGGACATATGTCCAACCATTAGTGATACCTTAAAGTTAAATAATAGTTTGAGAGGTGCCCAATAATATTGGTTATGTCTGTGTGTTCTTCTTTTGCTGTTTTATGCATTATAAACAAAGAGTGTCAAGGATACATTTACATTTTAAACAGCCTATTATTGTTAGGGTTTGGATCGTTAACAAACTAATTCCACCAAGTAAGTAGTAACCAATGATCAACCAGACTTCCCCTCAACACTGTGAGCTGGCGGACGGGGAGAGCGGGTCTAGAACAGCAGTCGTGATGCGGACGGGTAAGATGTCCGCATCGGAGGCAGGGTCTGAGAAAACAACCGCCTGCTTTTCTGCGAAAAATAAAAACACATATCCTCTCCATCTCTCTCATCCTCTCACTCTCCCTGTCTCGCCACTCTGCTTCGCTCTCCTCTCCATCGGCGGAGTTCAACTCTGAGCGGCAACGTCTCTCCTCTACTCTGCCCCGCTATGCCTGGCAGCCGGGTGCACGTTCCGTGCTGGATGAATAAATGATCGGCGCCAAGCAAACATCAAAGGCAGATTGTGCGCTTCAAAGGGGAAGAAGAAGAGCACGACGCCCACCAGGTCCTATAGAAAAGACGGAGGCCTGTTTACCAGTGTGTGTGTTGCGTGTGTGTGTGTGCGTGTGTGTGTGTGTGAGTTTGTATTTGTATTTGTCTATGTGTTGTCCTGTGTGTGCGCGTGTTTGTGTGTGTGACTCCGACATGAACGAGATGTGCAAACACCCCCACTCTCTTTCGCCGTCTAAGACCCACAGTCACACGCACACAATACAGATCTACATGCTAATGTGCGATGTTACACCGTCACACACACTGTGTATTGCCCAGCCCGCAATCGGATTTGAATAATTTATTTCTGCAATGATTATTATGCCTCTGATGGAAGAAAATCTCCCATTGTTTCCTGTTTTGAGTGCACTTTTTGGTGCCTGATGAGTTCTTGAATGACAACAATAATTTCTGGTTCCCTCTCACTTGAAAAACACCTGCTTTATCGTTCTGTTTTAAGGATGACGTTTAGTATCTAGTGTCCCCGGGAATACCGATTGTTTTCATAATTTGACCTGCTGGTTCTCGGAACAGGCAGACATTTATAGCTTTGCACCTTTTGTCTCTGTTGACTATCTTCTCATGTTGACCTTAATCACGGCATGTATTTGACGATTAGGAAATGAACTAATGATTTCCTTGGTGTATCTGTCTTTGAATAGATTCATACTCTCATGGTTGCATCCGTGAAAACATGTTACTTTTATAATTTTTGTAACTTTAAACCAGAACTTGAAACTGGTAAATATCCTCCAAGATAATGTGATCATTGTTCTTAACACAATGATTGTCTTTAAAGAGTGTGTTAAATATGTTGGCCTTCTTGAATTTGACTATAATTTCACTATAATATCTGTTCATATCTGTTCTATATTTTTACTTCTTCTTTTGTTTCTCCTTTTTCGTCCCCTCCTTCTCTCTCCGTGTATATACTCTCTCTCCCAGCAGCTCTGCTATATTCAGCTTCTATTCTGTGGCTTGGGATGTCTAGTCTCTAACTCGTCTCCGGCTGCTTATCTCTGAGGTCTGTATCTCCTCGGATGGCTATTTCCACACTCACTTGTTCTCTCGCTGTCTGCCCCCTTTGCTGCCATCCCACTATCAGTAATGTGTGTGTGTGTGTGTGTGTGTGTGTGTGTGTGTGTGTGTGTGTGTGTGTGTGTGTGTGTGTGTGTGTGTGTGTGTGTGTGTGTGTGTGTGTGTGTGTGTGTGTGGGGGATGTGTGTGTGTGTGTGTGTTTGTGTGTGTGTGTGAGACACTGTTTTATGGTGTGTTTGTGTGTGTGTGCCTGTGTTCATCGTTGGTGTCTGTGCCTGGTGTGTGTGTGTGTGTGTGTTTTGTGTGCCTCTGACAGTGATACATTTGCTGGCTTGCGTTATTGTCAGCCGAAAGATCATGATTATTTATCTCGGAATTGTGCAATGCCAGTTACAGATGTCTTCCCAGATAGGCTTGGCCCAGAGACAAGGCTTGTGCATTTGCTTGGTGTGTGTGTGTGTGTGTGTGTGTGTGTGTGTGTGTGTGTGTGTGTGTGTGTGTGTGTGTGTGTGTGTGTGTGTGTGTGTGTGTGTGTGTGTGTGTGTGTGTGTGTGTGTGTGTGTGTGTGTGTTTGTGTGTGCGTGTTAACCACTATGCCAGGCTGTATTTAGTGATAGTGGTATTTAGCTGCACTGGCTAAGCTTATTCATTTGTCAAAGTCAAAACCATCCTTTTCCACTTTTAAGTATATCCATCTATGTTCTATATATATTGAGGACCAAATTCTTGCTTGGAATCCTTTCTGATTCTAGTTTTTAGTTATTTTCATTCATTTATGGTATTTAGCTTATACAAACATAATTTAATAATGACAGATAAACATAATATTTCACATTATAAGCTATTATAGCCTGCAGCAGACAACATGCTAGCATGCAGCAGACAACACCAGACAGTTTCCAGACATGAGCTAATATGTTTGGCGATGGACCCTGTAAATCGACCTTAGATCGACCTGTGGTTGAGTGCCTTGCCTTGGGTTGTGGGCGCAGGCACCCACACACTACCTGGATTTGATGGATAGTCGTCTCACCACATCATGACTTATTTCATTGAAGAAATTCAATCGACTGCTTTCCCTCCATGTACTCTTGTGTTCAAGTTCAATCGCCCCGTGCACGGTGAGCGATTGCAGAGGTTCCGTCACGCTTCAACCCCTTCTTTCGCCACCTTCATCATTTCCAATATCTTACAATCTTGGAAAACCATTCTCGCCAAAGTGGTTCTCGCTAATATAAAGCGCAATCATTCAGTCCTTCTGTGTTGTCCTTTGTGAATGCGTATCTTGCCCAAATAATTTTGTATTGTACAATTTGCCTGGTTTTGTATATTATTGCCCATCAAAATACAATTCAAATTCCCCTGTGTCTTTAAACAAACACCTGATTAATTATCATTTTCTATCCTGCTAGAGTGTCTTAACGTGATGAAACCCAAATCTCATCAGGGGACGTTCAGGGCTGGCCCTAAACCCTGGAGAAGAGCCACGATAACAGCTTCTCCAGGCCAGTCACCATGCCAGGGGGGCTTGGGTGTCTATACTGACCATCTGTCACCCCCTCCCCCCCCCTTACTTATCCTCCACCACGAAAGTTCGACCCGTGAGCGACCACCACCCCCACACCATGGAGGACTACGACCTGCGCTCAGCAGCTAGCATCCTGGCCTCGGTGAAGGAGCAGGAGGCGCGCTTCGAGCGCTTGACCCGCGCGCTGGAGGAGGAGCGCCACAACGTCTCCGTGCAGTTGGAGCGCTCCAACCTGCCCGCGAGCGTGCTGGGCGGTGGCCACGGCTTGGGCAGCCATCCGCTCCCCTGGCAGCAGGTGGTGATGCAGGTAAACAAGGCATTCAGCATTCAGCATCCAACCTCCAACCTCCAACCTCCAACCTCCAACCTCCAACCTCCAACCTCCAACCTCCAACCTCCGCGCTCCCAATCCCATCCCAGGTCGAACCCCTGTGTGGTGTCTGTCGGTCAGCTGGCGTTCTGCCGGCCTGGTCGCCCTACTTGATCCTTCCATCCCTCGCTTTTACCCTTCCCCCCATCTCCACCAGCCCGCACCACCTCTGTGCTTCTGGGTCATTTGCTGTCATGGGTCAACGATTGGTGTCATTGCATTATGGGACTGGGTACACACAGCTGACGCTCCCCTGTGATCATGTGCGCTGCCGAGGACTTTTGAAAGCATCAGGGGACGATTTTTTCCGAGGTAATTCACAGTGAGGTCATGACGGAGCAGGTAGGGGCTGGACTCCCGAGCCCCGCGTGCACCCCTTCCCCTAAAAGTGGTCCTCGCTTCAATTTCACACTGGAGGAAAAGTGTTGGTAGATGTCGGAGCTGCAGATTTATTCTCAGTGAAATGTCGGTATTCTCCCCGGCTCGCTGCCGAAGCCGCTGTGTTTCTTGGGGAAATATCATCGCTTGATCTGTCAGTGGCTCCTGAAGCCATGGAGGCTGCAGATCTTTATAGGACGGCCAGTCGCTGTTTGACGGCCAGTGTTCTTTCTTCTTTATTTATAGCTCAACCCCGAGACTCTTGTATTCTTTGTATTTATAGCTGAACCGCCTCAGCTCTTTCTCCGCTGGCACAACAGCCAGTGATTGAGTGATACAGGTTTGATTCCAGGGTGAGCTTCTATCCTACGTACGTCATTCCTGCTCTTCAACACACTGTCCTGTCGGTCTTCACTGTCCTCTACACAAAAGCCCATACAAATACTTTAACCAAGCTCATTTAATAAGAATGTAGTAGAAGTCAGTATTCAATCGCTGATTTGAGAGTGCGTACTTTCTGGTGAAGGAGAGTGATTGCGTTGATTAATGCCAACTTCCACTGTGAGCTGCTAATGCTTTAGGCTGGTCGTATTTTATCGCTCTCCATGGAGGTTCGGACCCTGTGTTGTCATGGGTGACGGCTCAACAAAACCCAATTAAAAATATATTTAGAATTATGATTGGTAATGCAAAACCTGTGTTCTATCAAACTGCAGTTAACAACAACAACGTCATCAGTCAAAGTCGTCGGAAATTTACAGCTGGTATGAAAAGATGTGTGAGGCTTGCATGAACCTTACAGAGACATAATAGCAATGTGTCATGAAAGACAGAGTGTGATAAACTAAAAGTAGCACTTTCTGCAGCCATAGACTACGGTGATCAAGTACCTGTGTGGCAGTGAATTTCAATGCATATGTGGATATGTGTGTAAGTCTGTGTTCATGTACTAGAAAGAGGAATGGGAAAGCGAGGGATGCCTTCTTCTGACTCATAAAGCCTTGTGTGATTTACACCAGAGCATTTACCATGACAGCCAGTGAATAAGCCCTTCTGTTTTACACACAGCTCCACGCAATCATTCATTTCTAGAGGCATGGGCCTCCAGTTGCACTGACACCCTGCCTACCTGGGCGGCTCCTCGGCTGGGTGCTGTAGCTGAATAACAGGGCTGGGCTCCTGCTGAACATCCACAGGATTCCGATGCTTTCACTTGGCCCCTGATCACAAATGGCCTTGAATACCCAGCAAATTGGATGTTTAAGGACCCTGTCTAGAACTGAACTGAATGAGAAGCCGATTCACTATTAAGCAAATGTTTTTTACCCAGGCATTTGGCATGAATTGAGAGGCATTCATTAGGGATTAGACACATACATTTAGGATGCATACTTTGCCATCACCTGGACCTCTTTTTCTGAAGGCCAAAAGCCCTATGCACTTACATCCTGTCCTTTATTCTAATTTATTAATCCTGCCTCTTGTCTTTTACTTACACACAAATACACACAAACAAACACACGCACACACACACACACACACACACACACACACACACACACACACACACACACACACACACACACACACACACACACACACACACACACACACTCAAGCACATTGATGGATTAAATCGGCTACGGTTCAGCTTGCATACGGTCAAGATTCCAGACTATGGGACCAAGCTCAAGGAAGCCATCCATTATTCAAAGCCTGCTCAGGAGGAAAGTGGTCAGAGTCAGACCAACGATCCAATGAATTAGTGAAATCAGTTTGGGTAAATACCCTAATGAGAGAGAGATTAAGTAGTGATTCAGAGAGCACACAAGTCATGATCTAAACAGATAACGCTTCCCGGTGTTGGTTGCCGTAGCGATCGTTAAGATTGACAGTGTCAAGCTTCTCGTGGATCTTATTTCCTGCAGAGAATGGTGGTCGGTCGAATTAGTTGGTAGAATGATTGGTCCGTTGTTCCGGATAATAGCTTATTCTGCACCGTGGACTTTAAGTCAGAGACTATGATTCAGAAAGTTCAGCCAAAGGTGCATGAGTAACTATTTTAGATTGAACTGACCATTAGAATTCGATGGTCACATCAACACAACAAACGTGTGCGTTATGGGATGTTAACCTATTGATAACTTTATTTATACTATATTGTGAAGCCAGAGATGTGCACACCAGGGTTGGAAAGAAACAAACAAAGAGAAAATACATGCAAAATCCAAAGTTATTCTTTTGTGAGGGAACTGTATCACTACAATGTGTTCTAGGGCATTCAAAGCCGTACTCCCCAAGACCTTTTTTCTACAGAAACGCTTGACCCATTTCTTCAAAATAATTTCCCTGAATTACTCTCAGGGAACAGCAAGTCTATCCGTCCATATAGCCATAGTGGAGACGACAATAACACAAAGCTTTACCAGACACTATGAAACTTCTTGATATACCGGCAACGATTCATTGACGCAAAACGGGTCAGCTTTTAAGTAAATGGACAATCCTGATGCAGTCTTAAACAACATCTTCTCTTCATTTTCTACCAGGTTTGTCGTCGGAAATTGATTTTTTGCCCTGAGGAACTTCATCAGCTAAAGGTCAAGTGTTGAATGGTGAAGGCTATGGAGATCGGCAGACAGCACTCAGACATTTCATGTCTAGTATGAGGCCAGGGGGGGGGGGGGGGCGGACGGTCGGGACGATGACCTCATTTCACATACACCAGCTTCCTCATCTGTCTATTTACCAACAATATGAATGGACCTCCTCTGATGCAACACCACCCGCCTCTAATGTAAAAAACCTTTCTTGCACTGTAGATATAAATACGTTGCTATTTGTTATTCAGATCCAGCTCTCTTCAGCTGCTTTTTCTTGGCCATGGAGAGACATATTACCTACTATTACCTTATCCAAATGTCGGGGTCGGGGTGATTTTGGAGGCCTGTGAGCTGTGGACAGAGGGAACACTGTGGGCTTTGATCTGGGCTGCAGACTGGGGCCTATCAACGGAGGCCCGGTCTCTGCCATAGTACATCCACCCCCCACCACCTCCTCTGTTCCACTCTCACACCACAACCCTGTCCTGGGCACAATGAACACAAAGGGGCCCAGGGTGCCGTCCCAACAGAAGATCTATCTTAACCCTGGCAGGGCCTTGGGAGACCCTCGTAAATCACCTGTCTCAACAATGAACCCCAGTGTATCCCCGCCTCCTGATCCCTCTATCTTTCCCCTCCCTCTTTGGTCCCCCCTTTCCATTGCATCATTGGCCCCCCTTGCCCCTCATAATTGTCCTAATTAGCTTTGTGTCAAAATGCCCGTCTTTGTTTGACTTTTGAATATCGTCCCTCTCACTTAACACTTGTGCATTTGGGATTTATTCTGAATGTTTTTTCTTTCTTCCGTTGTCTTAAACTTCTGTTTTAATCAATTCACTGAGCAGTATGGCCATTTGAGAATTCTTGAAAATGTGATGAAGATGAATGATGCAATGACTATTCTGTACTTCTAAAATTATCCCTGTCACTCATTGCTGTAAATATGAATGAAGACCGTATCCCATTAATACATCAGTTGGTAAGTCTTTTACCTACACCACTTTACTATTAAGAGTGATGTTAAAGCAGTGGTCCATGAATCACACATCTTACTGATAAAAAAAGACCATTGGTTTTGCCCAGCAAAGAACTGGGGTTTCGTGGGAAAACAGGAATATTTACTCAAGGTTGAGAAAGAGTGTGAGAGAGAGAGCGAAAGGCCCCTCCATGTCCACCAAAACCCATTAAATTCTTCCTGCTTCCAAAAGCACTAACAAGATACCTCTAAAACTGACCACTTCTTCCCCTTACACGCATTCACCTTGTGGAAGGGCATGGGTGGGAAAGAGCTCCTAAATTTGCTCCAATAGGACTGTGAAAGCCCTTACATGCACTAACACGGTATCCCTAGAACTGTCCCCATCTTACCTTCACACGCATCCACTGTGTGAAGTGGCATGGGTGAGAAAGAGCTGCTGAATTTGGCTTCAATTGACAGTGGAGAGTTTGCAAGTTCGCAAGCTGTACACTTTGACACTCAGAGAGGATCATGTCTAGTCTAAACAGTTTCCTGGCCCAAGGCGCTTGAGGTATGGACCATGTGTTTGAAATGAGGTGCCTCCCTTCTTTATTGAGACGGTGTTCCTCAGGAATGCGACCTTGTGCTTCCTTGTGTCCGGCAAGGTAACCAAACAAGGCTGGACACTCGGTAGAAGAGCTAAATTTAAACCATTCATAAGGTTTGAATCTGGAGGGGCCTTTGGTTCTTCAAAGATCTAATTTTATTGGCTCATGAGGTTTAGGATTCTGGCGTGACATGTTTATGAGATGACCTACAAGCATGTAAACGCTGAACATATGAAGACCAAAAGCCACACTGAACCGTGTTTGTTTTGGGTTCGACAAGACACAAAGAGACGCAGACATTTTCTTGTGGATCTTGAATTTCTCAGCACATATTGAATATATTAACTGGCTGATATTACAGAGAAGGTAATCTACCGAGGTCCTTGTAATTCTCTAAAATGTACCCTGGTTTGTGGTTCTGAAACTGATTGGCACGTGAACCCATATTTTTCTCCTTGCAACCCCAACTCTAACTTTTGTTCATCTTCCTCAACACAAATTGTTTTTACCAAAGGAACATCTGCCTGCAATATCAATGCCCAGTGAACGTTATTACATCGTGCTACTCCACACTAAGTGATTTGTAGTAGTTTGCTTGTGGCTATGAATCATAACTCACTCAGTTTGTATGTACAGGGTGTCTATGAGACCTTTTGAAAAAGGGGAAAAGGACTTCTACAATCAATTGAAAAACGTTTTTTATGACCAAATATGGAAAACAGACTTCCACATTCCTCTTGGGTCTTCATGAAGATCCTAGCTAAAGGCTAGTCAGGCATCGTTGCCAAAAATCCACGTTTTTCACGTTTTTGGCCACCCAGAGCTCCAGGGGTATTGTGAGCCATAGCCACGCCAACCACAAGCGTCCCAAGGAGATTGACAGGGAGCCAATTCCTCGTGACAGAAGCTTATGTGCTCCGGGACCAAGCTGTGTACACCCATCATCTCATATCAAGCAAAACAGAGCAGCCGACATACCTACCAGCTTTGTTGTTATCCTCTCTGGGTCTCTTAGTGTGCTGAGTTATCGGGCCAAGGGCCAGATCCAGACCCAAACCCCCCCGTTCTCCCCCCCTCCACAATGCTTGTACGTCACAACAAGGGGCAGGGTGGAAGGGCTCTGGTGTGGAATGCAGACCGTCTCGCATGGTGTGTGTCTGAAAGGGGTCCTTGTTGAGGCTGGGATAATGGTTTTGGCCAAGGGAAATATTATTGGCTAGGGGGCTGGTGATGTTGACGGTTGCCTATGAGGCTGAGCATGTCAAAAATAAATTTAAATGGTCTTTCTTTCTTTTGCCTCATTTAAATTTATTCTTGTTATAAACTAACTTCCCATTGTGTTTCTTCTTCGTCATTAATCTGCCCTAATCCTGAGCTTCTACGAATAAAGGATACATCTTTTTTTCTGAATAATTACAATCCTCTCTCCGTAATTAAAGTATGTCGCTGATCCCTAAGTTGGTATTGACATTGTATCAATGTTTTTCTTCCGCTGTAGAATGTTTTTTACCCGAAAATTGCCACAAAATGTTGTAATGTCTGTATCCGAAATGCTGCATAGTCCAATTTCTAGGATAAAGCAAAAAGCAATGCAGTAACTCATTAGATAAGGATTTGTGCAAGCTCTGCGATTGTTAGCATCCCAGCAGCAGTCGGCCTGTAGCAGACAATGACAGCTCTCCCGTAAATCGCTGATGGTAAACTACTTGCATAGAAACAGATGATGGACATGAATTATCTCCTAAATAGTTTTCTGAATCAACTCAAGCAACAATATTTATTTTCATGCATTCTATAAAAAAATAACCCATTCATAGTGACCTATTGTAATATATGTTGTTATTGTATTGTTTGTGATTTCAGCCTGTATTTGCACTGTCCCTCTCCCTCATCACCACAATGCCCTTCCTGTCTTCTCTCTCTCTCTATTTATTTTTTCTCTAGTCTCACAGCCTTGTATTCTCCAAGCACACATCAATGCCTACATGTGTCTGGCGCCGTGTATGTAAGCAAAGTAAACCATGAGCTCCGACAGCTGCGATTCCACCTGAGGTGTGTAGCTGTCACACAGCGTCTGGATGGCCAACGTTAACCTCTCTACCCTCTGTTTCACCGGCCACATCCTGCTCATGTGAATCCCTAGCTCCCGGTAGCACGACCCTAACCATTTACACACACATCTATCTTTTTTATTCAAAGCTGAATGAAGGATTTTACCGAATTGGTACAAATTGTGGCAGCATTTTTGAAACAGCATTTATGGTTTCAATTATGCCCAACATTCTGAATTTGTCTCACGATACCTAATGGACATGGAGAGAGATGCTTCATATCATATTTTCAGAATAAGCTGAAATACCTTTCGCTCCAAAAACATTGGCGCTACTGAAACAAGGTCAAGAATATTGAAGGAGGAATTTGTTCACCTATTTCAGGTTGTACTTACTCCCAGCTGTAAACTCTTGTTTGAAGGCAGGGCTGAATTTGAACTTCTTCATATTGAAGCAAAACCATTCCTTACCTTTCCAGACACACTGGAGCTAATAGTCCCTCTTTTGATTGATTTTTTTTCGTCCAGTCATGTTTTAGTTTTCTTTCTTTGTAAAGGCTTTACTCAAATGTGTCTCTTCTACCACATTGGAGGGGATTGTGCACCATCATTCTAACCACCATTTGAGGGACGGCTTTTCCTCTCATTATTCGACTTGGGGTTCTTTCCCAGTCACCGGTCTTGGCCGGGAGTAGGAATGTGAATTCTTTCACGTAGCTCTGGCCTCTCTTGCATACATCAGTGGTGGTGAAGAGACCAGGACAAAGAAGAACTACCGCCACAAAGAGGAGGGGATGGCGAGGCTTCTCCTGTGTGTCTGTGCTGAGTGCGGTTGAGTGTCCATTGGTATCTGTGTGTAAGAAATGCCCCAGCTTCAATAGGGACCAGGTCTGTGTGAGCCGTTCTCTTTTAAACACCCTTTTCTACCGCTTTATCCTCCTTCTCTTCTCTTTTCGGTTTGAGTCCACCTTACTCATTCTCTCCTCTTTCACATCTCTCTCTAAGTGTCTCACTCATTAACACACACACACACACACACACACACACACACACACACACACACACACACACACACACACACACACACACACACACACACACACACACACACACACACACACACACACACACACACACACACACAACCATACATCACAATCCCTCTTTTCAGCTCTCTCACAGCATCTATACCATTGAGTCCCGGGACAGGGGTAGTTGGTGGTGGTGCTGTGTTGGTTGGAGGGGGCGGGGTTAAAACCACTGAGTGACAGATGCAGCTGGAACCAAACAGAGCTGTTCTCCCTCGGCCGGCGAGGGGCAGCGTTTCAACGGGGAGCAGGACACAGAAACATGCCGCTGCGTTCAGCTGCCTTCACGCAACACAGAGCGATTGCTTCGCTGTCTGGCCAATTCTCTATTCTTATGCACCCTCCCCACCCCCCCTTTTTCCCATTCAAACACAGACACACACACACACACACACACACACACACACACACACACACACACACACACACACACACACACACACACACACACACACACACACACACACACACACACACCCTCCTTCCCCTCCTCCCTTTTCCCTGCCCGTCCAGCACCCTACTCCCCGTCCCCAGTGTGTTTTGTTCTCTCCCAGGCAAACTTTTTTATTGAATGTGTGTCTCTCTCTCTCTCTCTCTCTCTCTCTCTCTCTCTCTCTCTCTCTCTCTCCTCTCTCTCTCTCTCTCTCTCTCTCTCTCTCTATATATATATATATATATATATATATATATATATATATATATATATATATATATATATATATATATATATATATATATATATATAATTTGTCTCAGGCTAGGGTAGTGCGCTGGTTTGTTGGAGGATGTGGCGGGGCGGTTGAATTTATGTAGGTGTCCCTTTGGTCGGTTGAACCCTTCTTTAGCTACCCGTCTTTCTCTTATTCTCTCTCTTGCTATCAATGCCTCTACCCCCTCCTTCTCCACCTCCCCTCTCCCTCTCCCCCTCTCTCTATCTACCTCCCCCCCCCCCCCCCCCCCCCTCTCTCTCTCTCCCTCTCTCTGCCCTGCCACCCGACACTATAACGTCTCCGTCCATCTCAGGGAGAGAGCAGGGTCCCCCCACCTCCAATCCCTCGCCGAGAGCGGATTTAGACAACACGAGCCAGAGTGTCTGAGCTTGCGCACTGCTCTGTGTGTGTGTGGTGGAGAGAGAGAGAGAGAGAGAGAGAGAGAGAGAGAGAGAGAGAGAGAGAGAGGAGAGAGAGAGA